>NC_134276.1:206323256-206645179 GCF_949628215.1 Phalacrocorax aristotelis | reverse complement strand
AGTTGCTGACATCTAAAACACAATAAACACACTGGATTGTCAAGGACTAAACAAAACCATTTTGCAGCTCCAGTCGAGTTACTGAAAGCAGTTTTCTAGCTGTGTGTGTCTTGGGTTCTGCATGTATGTCACATTTGGATATACTCTTTTGTTGTGTTAATAGATAGACTTTGGAGATAGCTGTTCACAACAAACTAATGAGACATTTCAAGACAGAATTCTTACCAGCTAATTAAATTACCTGCCTATCTTACTAGCATTAATCACTCCTCTCTCAATATATCTGTGTAAACAGCCAGATTTTAATGTAAATTAAATTATGTTTGAGATGGCTCATGAACACCTTTGAATCTCTGTTGTTTGGTGATTCTGACAGTAGAGGAAAAAAGATAAAATGTCTAGAAATCACTCTTGATTACTGCTTCCACAGATTCATAATACTTTACCAATTTCTCTAACCATATACCACAGAGAGGGACTAGCCTGCTCCCCCATGAAAAGGGAGACATATGGTAAAATCTTATTTCCAACGATTAATAGTCAAGCATGAGAGCAGCTGTAGCTGTCACAGGTACAAGTTTGGGAGATTTTAACAGACTTAAGTTATAATGGAAGTCTTTTGTTGGAGATCCATATTTCTCCAAAAGATTATAAACAATGACTGAAAAAAAAAATATTACATTTTATAGGTGTGTTTTAGACCTAAACAGCAGAGGGCCTAAACAGCACTTTTCCTCTAAAAAAGATGTTTCTGATATTTTTTGGTTCTGATCCACTCACTGCTTTCAGGGGTGCCTACTCCTCCAGTAGAGGAGGCAAAGTTTTTAAGATTTTCTATCGAGAAAGCTGCTAGAAAAGGAATGAAGAAAACTGGGTTCTTTCTCCAGCCCTCTTTCTGATTCAGCTGCATGAGCCACTTTGTCCTTCAGTGCTTCAGCTTCCTCTCAATGTCCCTTTCCTATGTCATCAGTTGTGAGCATCACCCGCTGCAGATGCTCTTTTATTACTTATAAGCAGTGAGATATCAGTAAGAATGTAATAAAATAAGATTAACTTTTTTTTTTACTGCATTGAGCCAAACTGTAAAATTCAAATCAATTTCAACCAATTAAAATTTTAAAACTTATGTTCTATGTTCTGGACAATGAACATACCAATTTCTGGATTAATAAAGCTTAACTAAATCTCAAACAAATGTTTTAATTTTCAAGCATTTGATGAAAGTGCCTGGCAACTTGAAAAAAAAGGCTACTTCCAAAAACCGGGATAAGGAGGTATTTGGGGTGTCTCCTTTCAGTCTGAAGCCTCATGTTCCCAAATGATGAAGAAAGCCAAATTCAAACTCCTTCTCTGCTTGCTTGTGGGTCAGGAGAAATTCCCTGTCTCATAGTCAATACCCTAAACAGCAACAGTAAGTTGTCTAATTCGGCACAGGTGACTGCTTCAGCTCTTCTAATCAAGTGCTTCCAGTTTATAAGAGAATATTTATATTTCAGTAAGAGAAAAGTAGGAGCACCAGTGATTAGCAGCCCAGTAATTACAGGACACTACAGACAGATGGAAAAGCTGGACTGAAAATTGTGACTCTTACTTTTTTAATGAAAATCTGATTTTTTTTAGTGCTTGTGGGATCAAATTTTAAATTGTAGGGTGTGATATGTGTTTCCTGAGATAGGGCACTCTGGGGGGGAATTCTGTGAGTAATTTTGCTAGGTGTGAAAAGACTAGGCAAGTAAGAGTTATTAAAGTCGTTACAAAGCCTTATTTTTAAAGTAATTCTTCATGTTGGCAAACAATCTATAGTGGAGGAATTTATTACAGTTTCTGTTTTTACATTTCCTATAGGCCTAAAGATCGACATCTGAAAGTTTCCTCTCTGCAGCTGTAATTACACTGAGAGATTCAACACTGGATACAGCTGATGAAATTGCATTTGCTCCAGCAAATGTAGGAAACTCTTATCATGAAGATGCAGGAATAAGGCTGATCTGGTTTTGATCCTGTGTGGTATTTCCAGGTTAAAGAACAAAAAATCAGACAAGCATCACTCCTGGGACTTGAATGCATAGTCCTCCTCCTGACAAAGTCTGTTCTGCTGCCTCTTACGTATTGTGGATCAGCATTAGTGTTATTACAGGTAAAGAGGAAATTCAGGCAAAGATGATAGAATGATTAAATTATTGATTCCCTTTTTGTCTGAAATGTGCCATCAATCTTAAATATTTGTTCAATTGCAAGGCTTCCTGCATTTCCATTTTCCAGAAAGCTTCTGCATAAGCAGGATCAAAGATTGTGCTTTCACATAAATGGTTTCCTTTACTGAACATTGTTTCTAGCACATTCCTGTCCCAGAACTTTCAAAGCCACACTTAAATTTACTTTTGTTGGTGGTGTTTTCCTTTTAAAGACTCATATGCAAAGTGTCTCTCCTAGGCTCATGAAATCTGATCTTATTTCTGAATATATTTCTGTGGCTTTCAGAGGTCAGTTTATAACATGCAAAGTTCATGGGTGAAGTTCTTTAAAAAAGCACAAAATTTAAAAGTTTGTGCAATCTGTGGATGCAAATCAGAGAGACTCAAATAAACATCAAGGACAGAAAACACACCACTAAACTCACTGTCTTGAAAAACCTCAGCATGCCAGTCTCAGGAGGTACATAGAAAAGAGAGGATTTCAAGTAACCCAAAACTGATGTAGACACAAGAGCTGGTAAGGGCTGAGAGGGAGTACCCATCAACTTGCCTGCGGTAAGCCCAGCAAGGCAACCCTTTGGCTTTCTTTCTGCTGCTCTAGTCAGGGTTAAGAGCCATTCGGCATGATGTTTTGTCTGATGGCAGGTGTTTCCTTCAAGAGAAAATGATGTTTATTTTTTATTCAGGAGACCAAGTCGAATGCCTCATACCAGGCTGATACCCATCTGCATGTCCACAATGCCACCAGCAGGACAACAGCGGCACAGCCTGCCAATGTCCCTACTGTCACAGGGCAGCCCAGCATCACACAGCGTCTAAATCTGCCTGCTGGGTGCCTGGGATTATCAAGGCTTTGTTACAAGGGACCCCTTGGTCATGTAAAATGACACATAACAGCCAGGCTAATGGAGAGTGCCTAATCCAATTCGTCTGTGTTCAGGATCACACAAGAAATCAAAGAAATTGCATTTCATTAAATGAGCTATTTCTAGCACCTACATGTGTTAAATTAGGTATTGCTCTGTTGCACTGCAGTGCAGTGTACACAATTTGGTCTTTTTGCACCACGGTTGCTGAGCAGAGATAGAGGGGAAGAAGAAGGGGACTGGCCACTCCTGTACAGATGACGCGGCAGTGACAACCTTGCACTAACACAGCCCTTTGGCTCTGTTTGGAGACACAAATCACAAATCTGCTTATGCAGCAAACAGAGCAGTTTTTCTTGTGGCAGTCAGCTGCATTAGAGTTTTTGTTCTGTGAATGGCCACCAGAATAAGAAGAGATTTTGCATTCAATTTCCCTAGAATTTTGGTTGGAAAAATAACATTTGTTTAAGCAATGAGGATAGATGACCCCTATAGAATTTGCAGCTCAGATATTTGAGCAAATAATGGTTTACACTCAGCTTCGTGGAGCTTTCAGGGTTTACAAATA
The DNA here is from genome assembly GCF_949628215.1 of Phalacrocorax aristotelis. Classification (NCBI taxonomy): domain Eukaryota; kingdom Metazoa; phylum Chordata; class Aves; order Suliformes; family Phalacrocoracidae; genus Phalacrocorax; species Phalacrocorax aristotelis. The sequence goes on along the minus strand of NC_134276.1, from coordinate 206,641,550 downwards.
TTTCTACTGACAGGCTTTAAGATACTTGAGTATGACAAATAATGAATAGGGTACACTGCCAGAAGCCTGGAAATTTTCCTTTACTTTTACAGCTTTACAAAGTATTTTTATACCTTTTGTCTAGTCCTACCTTTTACATGGATACTGTATGTTTTGCAGTAGATGACAACACATAGTTATAATTGCATATAAAAATACCGTTCTGATTGTTTAGCTAGCTGCCTCTCTATGATTTCTCTTTCAGTGTAATCATCTGAAGTATAATTATGCAGGAGGATCTGATAGATCATATAATTTTAGTTCTACATAAGCAGCAGGTTTCTGCACACAGTGGGGTATTCCAAGGCCAATGAGAGCTCATCTGTGTATTTCAGGGAACTGTGCATAATAATAGTCGGTTTTAGTAAGGTTTAAATGAGTCTGTCTGAGCCCCATAAGTTTTCAGTATAAATTGAGATTACTGACTTCAGCCTATCATCCTAAAAAAAGAAGTTTGCAACTGACGGGTGGATTTTCTCTTCTACCTCTTCCATAGTAAATTGCAGATAGAACTTCTTAATGATCTTCCGAAGCAATAAGACACTAAATTTATGTATCATATTTTAAAATAAAAAGCCTGCTACAAAAATTAAAGCTTGTAACATTTTGCAGAAAGCGGGCTTTCAGGAAGAAAATGGATGCAAAGAGGAATCTGTTGGGTGTGCTGTCTGCATGCAGTTTGGTTCCTTGCCCAGGAAGACTGAAGTGGCCCTGGCAATTTGCCTGCCTGGCTTTCTCCTGAATGCAGGATGGTTAGGCCACACTCCTGTCAGAAATATTTGAGCTGATTACCTTTTTTTCAGCCAGAGGACATGATGTGGAGTATCAGGCTCCATCTGCACTGATCTTCCAGGAGGGCTGGCTTTGTTTTATAGCTTAAAACCTTCTTCTTCCCCTTCTCTGCTTGTTCCTAGAGTATTTACAGAGCAAAATCACGCTGCACTCTGACTTTTTTTTCTCTTAAGATTAACAAGGAATTGCCTTTAAGCCTACTCTAGCAAGACAGATTCTGATCTCCCTAGCAGCATTTCACTGCACTCTTCCCAGTATTAACAATTTTTTTTTCCTCAAATAAGTCTGACCCAAGTGCTATACAATATTCTAAAAAAGCTTTTCTTAGTGCCTTGGACATTGTCATCTGTGCTTCCTTGTCTCCACTGAAAACACCTTGATCCAGCCTGTGTTCATGTTTTCCTTTTACACAGCCTTTTCTTCTCACGTGAAAAACAGTTCCTTAATTGTGCTGCCATGAGATATCTGTTCTGGTTGTTTTTGTTATTTAATTTCCTTTTATGTGATTTCTGTTTGACTAATTACTATGCCTTTCAAGCACTTTATTGAGATGGAATGAGACCTTAAGTATCACATACTGTTCACCACAATAGCCTACTCAGCCAGACACAAAAAACTCCATGCAGATTCCCTTACTAATGAAAGCAAGATTATTTTTAGCCAAGTTTACGAGGGTGGGGTGAACTGTAATTAAATTGCTGTAATATTCTGAGGAATAGTGGTACGGTATAGTGTATTATTTGTACTGTCTACTCAGGCTACTTAGACATCTTAATTAAGCTCTGATTCAAAAAACTGCAGGAGCGTGATTCAAAAGGCCAGGCTCTATGAAGGCAACGAAAACAAATAAGGACTTGTGAGGGGCTGAGTTAGGTGTGCTGGTGCCTCGAGGAGCCTAAACTCAAATCCCCTTGGTAGCGCCCACCATGGAACAGTGCTGACTCCAAACTGCCTCCAAGTTCATCCTTCATGAAAATCAGAGAATTTTCCACCCTGAGGTGCACGAGGGCAGATGGGGATGCAAATATAATATAAAATAATTTATATATAAAAGATATTTAATTATTCCTATACCTTGCTTCCATGAATCTGCTGGTTTCTGTGAGATATTTCTAACTGCTGGTGTCCTCTCTTCTTGGGCTGAAGTCTCTCCAGTGCTGGCTGAAATTGGCTTAAATATTAATTTACAAGTGCAAAACATGAATCATTTTAAAATAAAGCTTTGCTATGCGTATTCCTTAAAGCCTTGTGGGATACGATAGTGGTGGTGAAAGACAGACAAAACGTTTAAGATTAAATATTTAATAAATCTCTGAAGATTTTATTTTCCCTTTGCTTTGAAAGTACCCAAGTGGGAAAACACAATATCTAATGACTAATTACTTCTCCCATTAATAACCTGTTGACTTAGACTTCAGAAGATCTCTTCACTTTATCCTTTTTAGTGTATTTTTGCCAAGCAATCTGTTGTCTTCAGCTTACTTCCTAACAATAAAAGTTAGCTGATTTTTTTTCACCCTACTCACAATAAGGTCAGTCTCTGTTCACCTGACAGAGGTTATAAGTCCTACTACAACCCTTTTGATCATAACACCAGGATTATTGGCAAGCTGTCAAAACATGGGTTATCACTAGTGCTTTTCTGAGCGTCAGTATTGACTATATGCCCTAACAACAAAGAAGCAGCATCATCATAATTTCAATTCCCAAACCAATAGGTTGCAGGTCCCAACCAGTGAAAGACTGCCAGACTGAGCAGAACAGCAGAAATAGCTATCTTACAAAATGCAGAAAAGTAATAACGTTGTGAACAATTATGTTTCAACATGGAATTTTAGAAGAATAGAGGGCATCAAGGTTTCTGAAATATGGCACTGCACAGTTTCAGTTTCCATTGTAGAACTTTTGAAATAAATGGTCTTAATAACTCTTACTCTGCTTCTCCTGCTCTACAGAAAAACAACATTCATCTCGATTTTGTAACATATATACTCAATATTGAAAAAAAGTTGTCACAAATCAACACAATGCTCCTGTATTGTTGTGTCTACCAATAACTGCTAACATTCATCAATAATAAGAAAATTTTAACTACCAGTTTAATAAAAAGATGGAGCCTAGATAGATGAAGATTGTAAACATCCCGGAAAGTAGAATCCTTGGGTACTGGATACATTCAAAGATTGATGGCTCAGGACTGTTTCCAGCCTTGATTCTAGTTTCCAGGGTCTGTCTGGGAGTTGGTAATGTTTGAATTATCTGCCTCTTGACTACCTCCTTGCCCAGGTTATAGGGAGAAAGAGTGACGGTCTATGTTATGTTCCCTTCTCTTACCTTGGCAAAAAGTCTATTGAAAAACCTCATGCTGTGCCTATTTTCCTGACATTTTTAGTAAATATAAAGGAGGGGGAAGTCTGTCCATTCTTGTATTGCAAAGACGCAATTGAAAATGTCAGTAGCTGGATGCTATGAAAGACAAGCATGTAGTTAAGCTGGTAGACGAAGCCCAAGTTTAGGTAATGCCAGCTGCCCCATAAACAAATTACCATGGGTGGCTATATATTGAGTGATTAACACTGATACTCGGGCCATCTGGAGCTATAACCTTTATCAATTGCTCTGCTCATCTTTAATCTCTACTTTTAAAAACAAAAAACCCATTTTCAATGATGTTATTGTGGAGCAAACTTGTACTGCCAAAAGTGATTTATGTGTTCTGCTAAATCAGATGACACATACTCTTTTAGGGCCAATGCATTGCATTTCCTCTCAGAATGCTGAAGTACTTTACAGACAACTAAGGTGAACAAAGTAGGCCATTCACTGCCTTGTTATGGCTTTGTTAAGGGTACCAGTAGGTACAGTGTATTTTGACAGACTCTGACCATTTTTCCATATGAGATGCTAAATTTACTTGCAGACTGTTTCAGAAGCATCTCAGCCACATGCTTTCAAGAACTAAACTACAATAAACTCATTTTGCTGGTTCATAAAATTCCCGGTAGATTTCCTAGGCAATTGAGCATCATTTGACTATGGCTTTCCAACTGTGGGCCTGGTTGGCTACCATTTGTCTGTCCCCCCACAGCCAACATAAAACCAGCATGGACAACATATTGCATGGTGTGGGGGTGATCACTGGGTAAAGATTAAGGGTAGTGGATTGTCTCTAAGAAAGGGAGAATTTGGACGATGAATGTGGCTGTGAAGCACAGGAGAGAATAAAGAAGCAGCTACATCAGGAAAGGGACTCTCCTCTACTATTGTTGTGATACTCCATGCAGCAAAGATGAGATTGAACCACAGATCCCGAAAGAGGAGGATTTGCCAAGGTGCAGATAAAGGCTTTCAGGGATGTCTCCACAATGATTATTGGTGCAAAAGATGTGATCAGAGATGAAGCAACGCAGCACAGTGCATCACAATTCCTGCACCTCCAAGGACAGCAAAGAAGAGATTGTTGCCTTTTCCTCTGATTTTATTTTTGTTCCTGGTTATTTGGATTGGTTATCTTTTAAATAAGATTTGAACAGGAACAATCCAAAGTGCTATACCTCAAACCCTGGTTTTAGTTCTCTAAAATGGGGCATATGCATCTTTCAAATACCCAAGGCAAACAGCTTGATAAAGATTGCCCTCCAAAGTCATGTTCAGTCTCTGCATAGGCTTCTGACACTACAAAGGCTTGAATAAAACTATGGGAAAGACCTACAGAGTCATTCTGCTTCCATAGGGCTGACTTGGGAGTGGCTCTACTTACAAATGCATTTTGAGAACCTCAAAAGCTCAAGTAGCTTTTACCAAAGTAATAATTTTTGAGTGGATTTAATGTTAATGTCCCTACACTCAAAAGCAAATACAGCATTAGAGGGGGTCACTTCTGAGAAATTATGGTTTTCTCAAAATATATTAAAATCATATAATTTTTTTTAGGTTGGAATGGACCCTTAAGATCATCAAGCCCAACCATTAACCTAGCACTGCCAAGTCAAACTCTAAACCATGTCCCTGTGCACCACATCTACACATCTTTTAAAGACCTCCAGGGATGGTGATTCCACCACTTCTCTGGGCAGCCTGTTCCAAACCCTGACAACACTTTTGGGGAAGAATTTTTCCCTAATATCCAATCTAAACCTCCCCTGATGCAACGTGAGGCCATTTTCCCTTGTCCTGTTCCTTGTTACTTGGGAGAAAAGATGGACACCGGCCTCACTACAACCTCCTTTCAGGTAGTTTTAGAGAGTGATAAGGTCTCCCCTCAGCCTCCTCTTCTCCAGGCTAAACAGCGCCAGCTCCCTCAGTTGCTCCTCATAGGACTTGTGCTCCAGACCCTTCACCAGCTTCGTTGCCCTTCTCTGGACACGCTCCAGCAACTCAATATCCTTCTTGTAGTGAGGGGCCCAAAGCTGAACACAGGATCTGAGGTGCGGCCTCACCAGTGCCGAGTACAGGGGCACGATCACCTCCCTGCTCCTGCTGGCCACACTGTTCCTGATACAAGCCAGGATGTTGTTGGCCTTCTTGGCCACCTGAGCACACTGCTGCCTCACGTTCAGCCGACTGTCAACCAATACCCAGGTCGTTTTCCACCGGGCAGCTTTCCAGCCACTCGTCCCCAAGCCTTTAGTGTTGCCTGGGGTTGTTGTGACCCAAGTGGCACTTGGCCTTGTTAAACCTCATACAGTTGGCCTCAGCCCAACGATCCAGCCTGTCCAGACCCCTCTGTAGAGCCTTCCTGCCCTCCAGCAGATCAACACTCCTGCCCAACTTGGTGTCACCTGCAGACATACTGAGGGTGCACTCAATCCCCTCATCGAGATCATTGATAAAGATATTAAACAAGACTGGCCCCAACACTGAGCCCTGGGGAACACCACTTGTGACAGGCCACCAACCGGATTTAACTCCATTCATCACAACTCTCTGGGCTAAGCCATCCAGCTAGTTTTTTACCCAACAAAGAATGCATCTATCCAAGCCATGAGCAGGCAGTTTCTCCAGAAGAATGCTGGGGAAAGCGGTGTCAAAGGCTTTACTAAAGTCTAGGAGGACAACGTACGCAGCCTTTCCCTCATCCACTAAACAGGTCACCTTGTCACAGAAGAACAGGTTAGTCAAGCAGGACCTGCCTTTCCTAAACTTGTGCTGAACTGGACCTAGTCACTTTGTTGTCCTGTACGTGACATGTGATTGCTCTCAAGATGATCTGCTCTATAACATTCCCCAGCACTGATTAAACTGGTTCTTATCCAGTACTATAGTTTTGACAGGATAAAAAGGATGGGGAAGCTCAAAGCAGTCTTGGGACTTGATTATGTGTATTGCTGAGGTGCAGTACAAACTGGCATCAATAAACATTTCCGAGTTCGCGCATATGAAAGTAGCCAAGTGCTAAGTAAAAGGAGTTAAATTAACAATATTTGGAAACTAAAATCCCCTCTGTATCTACAGAACAATTTTATCCAGGTCTCTTCTCAACTCCTTCCTAATCAATTTGAACTCTAACCTGGTGGGCTGAGTATGTGGGGGGAGAGGCTAATTCTTTAATCTGTGTGCTGAGGCTGTCATCATTAATTTCCCAGTGATTTTGGCCTGACCACCTGTTGCAGGGAGCGTTGGAACAACATTACCAGGGAGCAGCTGGATGATGGTACAACCTAGCAGCAGTGACCTGGAGATGAAAAGCCTGATGGTTCTTCCCTCAACCCACCAATTTTCTCAAGGTCAAGCTTCTGATGGCAGACAGATTTTTTAAATCAAAGTTACATTTTAGCAGATCTGTTTTGCTCCCTCTTTAGACCTGATGGCCATGTGTAAAATATGAGCCTGAGTTGCCTAAGTGGGATCTGTTGATTTACACAGTAACTGCTGTAACCAGGAGGCAATAATATGAGTTTAACAGATAAGAACAACTTACTCAGCATTCCTCAAAGGCTGGAGAGGAGGAACAGGCAGCTGACCCTAAATGCTTTAAAAATATTCCTCCTAATGGTAATGGACTAAAGTAAACACTGAGGGGAAAATGCTGTGAAACAATTTTGTCAAGGACCAGTGTAATAACAGAACAGCTCAAACTAGGGCTAATTAAATTGTTTTAGCTACTAGAGGGATGGGGTTTTCCAGCTGTGTGCAAGCTGCTATAACAAACTTTCCTTAGGGTGCAGATTCTTTCCCAATTCTTTAGCTTTACACAGCTCAAATGTTATTCTTGCCTTGACAGTCTCATCAGATATTTGGCTTCAGAAATGCTTGCCTGGCTGAAATAGTCATACAAGAAAGCAAGCAGGGTAAATTAGATAAAGAATCCAGGGTTCTTGACAGCAGTGGGGGTTTTGGGGTGAGGTGGGAGGAGGGAGGAAATGTTCCTGGTAGCAGTTTTTCTGTAGGCTGCTCTATCTTCTTTGTGCTTTCTTCAGCTGTATTAAGCCTGAATGTGAGATCCAGACTTTTCTGTTTTCCTCGTATTATGAATTCTTATTCGTTTGTGCAGTCCTTTGAACTTCAATACTTTAAGGAGTGGCTAAAAAACCCTGCCTCCTTCTTTAAATGCCTGGCTGGTGGCTTTAATATAGGATGAAAATGTTGCTACAGTGTCCCTGCTCTTTGGACAACACTCCCTAGAAGTAAAAAGAAAAATGAAAAATATTTATTAGGAGCTCACTATACCTTCTAACAAACACAATAAATTTTCATATAGCAAAAAACTGGACAAATGCCAGAGAACTTTTGCACATAAATAGGATTTTAGTCTGAATTTAAGAAGTCTAAAAAATTTAATCATTAAATGTCTGATTTTAGTCACTAAGCAATTACACCTGATGAGTGAGGACAGAACAGAGTATCAGCAGAGACAGTGACAAGGCTTCAGTCATCATGGTAATTAAGAGCTTCACTGTCCATGCTTTAGTTGATAAGATGCCCAAGACGTGCAGCTGTAGCTGTACTCACTTGCCAACCCAGTCAGAAAAAAGGCAATACAACTCTGTGAAACGAGTGACAGTGATGCTGGAATGAGTATGTGCTTGTGATCAAGAGCAACATGGTACTTTATACCTACATTCCACAAAGAAATGCTGCCGCCATGGTAATTTTAAATGGGATTTGTTGAAGATATCAAAAAGGACAGAGTTGGAAGAATCAAAGCACCATGATACTACAGAGTCACTGATCTAACTTTTCTACTATATCCCATTCTATAATTTTCTATTAAATAGACCAGTGACCTATACTAGATACAAACTACAGAGAATTAACTTTTTTTTTCCAGTTACAATGGAAAAAAATTAATAAGCAAATATCAGCAAAGAGCTGAGCAAAGAATTTACAACAAATACGTTAGTATAGCTTAGTTTCTCTTCCTGCTTTTGGAACTATGCAAGCATAAACTATTAGTTAGCATCTATTATATTCCCTTTGTGTTTAACCCACAGATAATATTTAACTCTTACAGACTGTGGCTGTGAAGGATGAGTGTTTAGCTCAGCCTGGAATCACGTAAAGTGATAGTTCAGGAACATGTTCCTGTTTCAGACTTTGGTGTGGTGTTGTGCTCAACACAGAATTATCCTGAAAATTTACATCAACTAGTTGCTGAGTGTAGATTGTTTGAGCCAAGATTTTGCAAAAGTGCATTAGAAGTTCACAAAAGTTTTTGTATATAAGCTTAGAAAAGCTCTGATAATACAAGCTAAGGTTTGTATTCAGGAGGATGATCACCATATTCAGTCTGAGTTGCTTGGGAAAAATTTAATCTGAGAGGGCTACTAATTTATTTGAATTAGAATATGTGTACAAAGCTCTGTATCATAAAAATTGCACTGATGTAAATACGCTGGATACTTACAGTATGTATATGTAAATATGAAGAGAGGTCTTCAATGACATTTACATTTTTAGTTATAGTAATTTATTTTGATTAGGCACATAGGCCCGAATTGGTCCACTTTAGTTGAGGTACCCCCACCAGAAGCAAAGCATCTCTTCGCTCCTCAGCCTAAGGTGGGGAACTGCTCTTTGGAAGATCCTCTTGTTCCTCAGGCTGTACCGGAAGCTTCACTGAAGCACCTAAATATCTTGGGCTGGGCTATTTGTTTTACCATTTGAATAAATAACCCAACTGATCATGAAGGTGCTTCTGGTACAAGTATCCTTGTGTATAAGGCCAGAGTCAGATTCCATCAGGTGTTCTCTGAGGGATGAAACTTGCTGTGACCAGAAAGGTCCCAGCTGAAATGAATGAAGCCTTAGTGATAATTTTATTGGAGGATTTTTATAGATAATGTGGTTATTAAATTTTCTGCTGTGGGTTATTGCCCCATACCTGTACATTTCCTTCCTTAGTCTAAAATTTCTCGGTGCAAGGAAGGTGGCACTCAATATGAAAATGCAGCTTTACAGAGTTTCCGCCCCATTCCTTGGCATGTGAGTTTGCTGACCCTCTCCCATTTATATCCCTGCTTCAAAAGCAAGGACCTTGCTTTGCGGTGCTTTCACGATCCCAGATGTCTCAAGAGAAGCTTCAATAACTACATAGAGCTACCCAGACATAGTTGTCTGTTGTTCAGTTGTGAGATTATGAAGTGATAAACATTTCCCAGACATTCAGGAAAAGCAGATGCTTGCCCCGAGAAGTTGTCAGCCCAACAGCCAACATATAGACAGACTTAGGAAAAGATTAAAGAACTAATGCTGAACTCCTGAAACACCCATCTGTGATTCAGGTGTGAGTGTTTCAAAAATAAGTTCAACTATGAAGAGGCTGGGGAACCTTCTGGATGATATCAGAGATTAAATCCCTAGAAGAAGGCATAGATACTTTGCTCTCTGAAGGTGAGAAGAACGTACCAGGGCTAAGGGAGAGGAAAAAGGGACACAAAGTTCAAGGTGATTGAGCAACAGAGCGATCGGAGCCATGTGCAAGAAGGTGAGATGCTGTGCAGCTGTGATGAAAGGAAACCTTTGCTTTGAATCAGCACGTCCCCAGGCAAGGACAACTGCTTTAATTTTGGGACCCCATTTTTCCTTAGTCATCATTTAAACCATCCTTTCTTCAGTGGGTGAAGGTGTTTTAATAGGGTTCAGCTCATCCCTGAGAACCACTTAGAAAGCTGGAAGGGTTCAACGGACACCTGCCTTGTGCAGGAGCATCTCTGTCCCCTCCCTGTACAGAGATGAGCCACTTGTCAGACTTCCACAAGGCCCCAGGAAATGTAAAGCGGAAACAGACACAGATACCTTCCTCAGAAATGAAGCAAAAGCTTAGAGAGAAGAGCAAGTATGGAAGAAATAGATCTGTTCCCTCTGCCTTCTTTTTCTATAAATGCATCAGCATGATAGTTGAAAGGTGATACAGACCAATTCGTATGTAAGCAATTGCTTTAGTTGCTTTTATTTCATCAGCTGAGTCCACCAAGCAAAATAAGTGACAATTATTCTGCATTCTTAAACTGCTGGTGAATAAAGTGGACACAGTCAATTTCTTGAATAAACAAGAGTAAGTCGCCTTGTATTTCTGTTGCTTAACTGCATGCAGCTGTTCACAGGTATTCCACATCATCAGTCGTAGAGTTTCTCTGTTCACCTTGACAGTAAGAGGAATTTGTCTGTAAATAATTCTTGCTTGTTTAAAGCTGTGTGCCTCATTTTCTTCCAGGTCCTCGGAAGCCAACCTGAAAAAGGTATATTTAACAACATAACTAGAAGGATCAGGTGTAAGACTTCAGTGGCAATTGGGAAAAAAAATAATAAAAATCTCTGTATTAACATTAATGTTTTTGCTGTAAGACATATAAATGTTAGAAGGTTCTGAAATTCAAAATTGCATTTGTGTTAAAATAGAACTATTTTTTTGAAATTTGAACAACATTTAACTCAGGAGTCCAATACCTTTCTCATCTGCAGACTGTGTCATAAACATGGCATTCTACTCTGTGATCTCCAGCTTGTCCACACAAATATACTTGTCAAGTGTGGTAAAAGCTACAGGTGAAAAGCACATTCAAAGATTCAGAAACCTAGGAAAAGCTAAATTCCAATTTATTTGGGAGTTTGCTTATTCATGTGTTATCAAAAACTGCATTTTCAGGAAAGAAAGAAAACTAAAGATAACCCAATCTGAAAAAAGTAAGTAAGGACAGAACAACTGTGAAAATTATGGAATGCTGTGGAAATGCAGAATTCACTTTAATTGCTAAGACACACTAATGCCTTCGTAAGAACGGCAAACAAGGCAAAACTGATGAGAAAAGTATCCATGTTTCTGCAGTCCTTAACACTGAAGAAGCTAATATGGCATTGTTAAGACATTAAACACTGGAAGTGCTTCGGGTTCCTTTGATGAGGAGCTTCAAAAATCAACCCATTTCCTCCTGCATTGTAGAAATGCAATAATTTCTATCATCCCCCAAGCCAGTGCACTGTCCAGCAGTGATGTCTGTAGGACCTGGGGAACAGTTTTGGCTGCAAATCCCTGTTACCCATGGTTGGATCATGATTTGGGTCTCGGGAGTGACATGGCTGAGGACTGGAAGAAGCCACCAGCTGCTCCAGCACTTGCTGCTGTTATCTTCTGATCATCTGTTGCTTTCCCACTGTCCGCTGAGCATTGAGGGGAGCCAGCACAGAGCTACCAGTGAGTCTGCAAGGCTGCAGGCTGGAAGAGAATTTTCCCAGAGCCAACCTGGATTTATTTTGCCTCCAGAGCAGGACAAAGAGGAAGTGACAGGGATGAGATTTTTACCTGCTTAATTTAAAAGACTTCCAAAACTGTGAAGATCCCCTAACAAAAGGATTAATGAAGTGTCTTGGTCCTTCATGAGGAGTGCAGAGCATCATACAGGGCTGTGCATGGTTTCTGCTGCAGGAGAAATAAGCAGTGCGCCAAGAAAATTAATTGCATCCCTAAATGCTGCAGCTACGAATTAGATTACTTTTTTTTCCCTTCTCTTTTCCCAGCAAACCCACTTATGCATCACACAGATGGAAAATTCATCTAAGATGAATATGCAAACATCTCCCCCTTTCCCACAGTCAGACCTAGTGAGATAATTTGGGGTTAGAATGGGATAAGACTTATAATAGGCTTACAGAATTTCATGCAGGACATCCATGACTCATTAGCTCATTGTTCTTCACTGATGTACAAAATCTTTCCCTTCATACAGGATATATCTTAGCTGTCTATTATGCTGACATCTGAACACTGACTTCTCAGTATTCATGCCTTATGTAACAGATAGCTCGACACAGTCACACAGATAAGTAGGGAATGGCTTTACAGTGTTGGTACTTTGAACTATGCAGGAACTATTTTCTTCACTATAAATAGATAAAAGAGAGCAGAAGTATAACCTCCAGTGAAATCAGCCCTGCTTTGGATAGCATCTCCGCAGTACTTTGGCACAAGAGAAAGAATTATACTTTCATTCTCACAGAAACAGCGTCATAGCCAACAAAACTCCAGCTGTTCTGCCTCTGTGCTATCCTGAGTTTCTGCGAAATGTATATTTCACCTGTAAAATGGATTGGGTTAATCTTCTGGTCTATGCCACATTAGTAAGGCCTTATATGAAATACGGTGTCAGTATGGGTCACTGTACTTCCAGAAAGGTTTGAGTGCACATGAGAAAGTTCACAGGAGACCAGCAGCAGTTATCAGAGAAAACACCAAACTACTGAAAGAGCTTTTGAAAGAAAAGAAGATGGAAAAATGAAGATATAATACCCTTGAAATGCACAAAAGCGTGCTGCATGATGAAAGGTAATGATTGGATCTTCTAGCTATAAAGAAAAACACATTGAAAGAAAAATTCTTTGGAGGCTAATGAAAACAGCGCTTCTGGCTTGGGAAGTCCCAGGCCTTATTGAAGTGAAGGGATATTTTTGGGAATTACCTCTGTGCTTGACCTGCTCTTTTACCCATCCCCAAACTTTTCTTCTCGACCCTAAAGGAGTAGGAGTTAGATGAACATTTCACCTGACCCTGCATGGTTTCTATTTTCATTTGTTGCCATTGTCTGAAATAATACTTTGTGATAACAAATGTACTTAAAAACCTCATTGCTTCATTTGTCACTGAGGCAGTCAAGAAATCAGTCTACTATAACGAGTGGTTTGTGATCATGAGATCTATTTTCCCTTCACTCTAAGGACCATGAGGAGAGCTGTACATTTTTATTTTCCCTTTTGTGACTTGCCTGTGACTTCTCCTACGTGTATCGCATCTGCTCACCAGATCTCAGAGATCTTCAGGGCTGTTTGCTGATACACAGGATGCCTAAGCTTTCCAGGTACAGGCATGTATTCTGGAATGGACAATATCTTTTTTCAATAGTCTGCACATTACAGTTTGACTGCAATGTACAGTTTGATGTGTTCTTGGATACTCATCTCATGTCAGTCTTTCTAGCACATCTCAAAAGGAGTTGTGACTTCTTTCTGTGGGACCAAACAGCCTGAGGGAAACGTGTTATGAGTATTTGTGAATGTTTGCCTTATGAGCTTCATATGATTCTCTCCAAACTTTTTCTTAAAAATGACATGAAAACTCATTGTCCAATGATCTCAGTGTTCTCACGTTTTTTATATTTCTGCAAGGGTTACAATTTTGTATTCTTGTTCACTTGTCTTTCCTTTAATGCTACAATTCTTCCCTGGATAAGTTGTCAGTAATTGCAGTCCCTTTCTTGCAGCATATGTCTAAAATAATAGTGCTGCTCTCTCAGAGCGTGGGCTGAAAGCAGTTTGGAGCAGCTTATAGTGGCTTTTAAGAAATGCCCTCCAGTGATTTATAGTTGTGTTCTACTTGAATGCCTACCTGCTCCTGAAGGAGCTGGTTGCACTTTCAATGCACAAACATCACTGAAAGACATTTCTTTCAGTTTGGGTCTACTTTTATTCTATCCATGTTAGTGTCACTGAGGCAAAAACTGGAGGCTGTCCCTTTCATAGGAAGTTGTCTCATCTCTTGCCCCATGCCATAATTTTTACCTTTACCTTCTCATTCACATTGTAAGTATTTTAGAATAGGTCACTAGTTCTCTGACATATGGGAAAAATGCATCACATTGAAGAAACTATGGTTCTTTCATTGTTTGGTCAATCAGTGCCTCAGAGTTCACAAATATCTGTGATTTATGAAGGATACTCTGAGGTTTTGAGATTTGTTGTAGCGTTTTTGAATTGATTTATTATCTTTACTTAGGTTTTGTAATGATTATGCCTTCCCAGGACCTGTATCCCAATATTTCCACAAATAATCAAAAGTTCATATTTGTCCGGCTCTAGATATACTCACCCTACTCTTTCTAGCTGTTTGAAGGGTCTGTCATCTCAATCTGACCCTGCTGTCACCCATCTGGGCTCTGGGTTGCCTTTGGCTGTTCCGCTGGTCCAGTCAAGTCCTGCTTTGCTGACTGCACATTCCCTCTTCCAGTGGACAAACATTGTCGTTGGCCACCATCGCCTCACTGCTGTGCCCACGCTGCAGGGCTGTAACTACCTCCTCACTCATAACAGTTGTCAGTATCCTTTTCCAGACAAAGCACTTGGAAATATTTTTGCGTGTTTTAAACTGGCAGTAGTGCTCACACACTATTTTTCATTTATCTCCTATCTTTGTATTTCTGCATTTGCTTTTTGTAACAATTTAATACAGTGTCACATCCAACCTGAAAGGGGAGTGGGAGAGACTAAGATTCACAAATCCCCTTGGTGTGGGTTGAGTGAAATATCACTCACAGTCCATACACAAGCATCAGCTTTGATGGGAGATTTCCATAAAGCAAGTATTCTGTACACATTGGCCCTCTCACAATTATATCTACTTAAGCTATGCGGTGTTATGGGAAATCAAGGTAGGCCTTTTGTTACTTAACAACTATGATGGAAAAGCACACATGCAAGAGAGAGACAGAAAGATCACCAGTCCTGGATCCAGTGTTGGACCTGCCAATGGTAGTATTTGGTGTAGAGAGAGCCCACTGAGAGCATGCCAGAGCCCCTATGTATGGCCACCATCCAGGCACTTCTGGAACTTTCCACTGCTTTGGCTTCTTGGAGTGGCTGAGACATCAGTCAGTCAAAAGGGGTGACACTAGGTCCCTCCTGGTGACTTGCACTTTGCCTCTGACACTGCTCACAGTACAGCCACTTGGGGCTCGCCCCTCACATACAGCTTCCTTACAATTTCCATATTTATGTATATTATTTGATGGTCTACTGTGCCTGACTCATATGCTCTGCATTTTGTTCTGAGCTTATTTATTTGCTCTGCATATAGCTCTTGGTTGATTTATTATGGGCTATCAGAGAATTCCCATTTGAGCTCCTTCATACTTCATGGCCATGATTAATCTATCACAACATTGGTTCACATTTTAAGATTTGACCATCAGTCAGCCATTTTGCACAGGTTGCCAATATACTTATTTTGTGCTTTTCCTTTAAATAAGCATAATTTCTCTGGACTGAAATACTTTTACACCATTGCTAAGATTTTACATAGATACTTCTGCCAAGGCATAAGATATATATATCATATATAGTACTCTTTTAAATTCAGGATTTACTGGAGGTAAGTATTTAAAATTCCCAACATTATCTTATTTATAAAAATAATATTATACAATATAGTGATTTTTATAAGCGAGGTATCTTTTATAACTTGGTTTAGTTAGATTCAGTTTTAATTGGTGAAAGTTGTCAGATGTGATTTTGCCAAGACTACCTCTCACAAACATGTTCAGTGGCCATACTTTCTTGCTTATTTATTTCACTCTTTTCCCTCTGTTGCTTCCTCCAAAAATATTTCCAGTCAATTCCAGGCTGGCCATCATCTTTTTCCTCTCTTTCCTAACACTTCTCTTCCCCTCTTCTGCGGAGCTGGAGATGCTAAAACTGATCAGAAATTATAACTGGAAGTTGCTGGAAAAGAAGCGAAGAGGCATCCCTCTGATTTTAGTAGCTGAGGATATGGAGAAGGAAACCAATATCAAGTGAAGGTTATAGCTTGTCAGATAAACTCCAACTCTCAAAAATAAATGTTAATTTTAATAATTGATTTTTAATAGCAATGATTTCCACCAAACCCAAAAATGTCCAATTACATGTTCCACTACTATTGTTTAACATGACCTTTCTAGCCTTGTAATGTCACTCTGCTCTTTCATTAGGGTTTATAGTAGCATAACTCATTAGTCTGAGGTCCATAAAATTGTTCTTCTCTTTTGCAGATCATTCATATGGATTCTTCATACAAGGTTAGCAATCACCTTTATTTTTTATTCACATCAGTCTCTTCTGAAATACGTAACTACCTATGGTAAGCTGTAGTCCACTAATTTCATTGACTCAAAGCAAGTTGGCTTAAACTCCTATTCTATTCCTCAAAGTAAATTCTTGCATACATGACAACTCTGGCAAGTTAATTTTTGTTTAATTGGAGTTGTGTGTTTTACAGGCACATATGATTAATCTGTCACCCTGGACACATAAATTGTACAAATTTAAAATTTAGAGCACTCACTTTAAATATAATTTCATCAAACTTCTTTAAGATTCTCTTCAGCAAAAAAGCACAGCATAGACTTTTGCATCTATTTCTAATATACATGCCTATTAATAGGGAACACTACAAAAATAAATTGAGGGCATGCTGAGCTATAAAACAATATTTAGATGACAGAGAATTGATTTTCTATAAAGCAGAGGGATTTTTATAAAAAAGTAAACAAAATCTTCAGGGAACAATTTACAAATGAAATATGTGAAAATGGATGTCTCTAAGTCACATATCGATTTGATTTTCATAAACACATTTTCTTGTCCATACTGTAAGTGATCATTGTTCAGTCTTCTTGAAAACATCAAATGGGGTAAGACAATTATAGCAACAACATCATTAGGGCTGGACCTCCTGGAAAGTTGGAGCTGAGAAAGCCTGATTTTTCTGTTGGAGTTCACCTTACACATCCATGAAAAATCGATGCAATCTCTTCTGTCCAATGGGCACCAATATGGCAATGATTTGGGAGCCTTGTGCTGCTGAACTGTGGAGGATGAGGCTTACTGTGTGTCTCTAGGTCCAGAAGAATGGGGCAAACATCTTTCGTCAGCTCATTGCACTTTCCTGCCAGGAGGGCAACACCCAGGTTATGGCATAAGCTGGACCAGGAGTACCCCAACAGGAGTGCTGGGTGGGAACAATTCCTTCCCTGCTCCCTCCTTCTTTTTTATTGGGAGTAAACCATAACAAGAAGTACATACTTTTGACATGGCCATTGTGACCAATATTGAACTGTACTACAGGTTATAATAAATTTTTTTGAAGTTCGATATGAACTTAGAACAGTCTATATATTTTGTTGTAAGAGGTTGTTAAGATGCAGTTATCAGAAAAAGAATTCTCAGCCCAGTTTTGAAAACAGATTCATTAAACAATTAAAATTAATTTCAACCTTACATTGCTATCAGATTTTATCTATTATTTTAAGCAGTATCACTGCCTTGAAGAATACGAAGCAAGAGACAGATTGGTGTGGTACAGACATGAATATTTATTTCTTTAGTAATAAAGTAATTTGCAGCACTCTAGCTGCCACTAACAGAGAATATGTAAGTCATAAAGTGCACTTAAGTGATAAATTTATTTATAATGTACCTTAGCCATTACTTCTCTGCTCACTAATCCTTCTTCCCCAGGAGTTATTCTAATTTTAATCCACCGAGCAGATAGGTAAGCGGTACACAGGGTAGATGAGAATGAATCCTTGTCTCCTGCAAATGTAGGATTTTCTGTCCAAACTTATTCCAGTCTAAGGCACAGCATGAATGTGGATCAGTCCAATCTGACATTTAAAATCAAAAATTCACAACCATGAAGATATTGTTTTGTTATCCTGCAACTGTACAAGTAGGACCTATACCCCTTCAGAACATGTACTTTTTCAGTTTCTCACTCTGAGTCTCAGAAAACCTTGATAAAATGGCTATTAAAGCTAAGATGCCTTAAAGCTTCAGTAGGTTCTTATTAGTTGGCTTTCACTGCTTTATGCAATTGAGTTCCTGGTAAGGGGCATATATAGCTTTGTAAGATAAGAGTTAGGAATTAACTGTTTCAGGTGGCTGTTTCAAAAACTCAGAAATGTTATTAGAATGCTACCACAATATCTTCACCAACATGACTGTGTTGCATGCCAACAAAGAAAGTCATGATACACTGCTTTTGCTCTGTGAAAAGGAAACCAAAAATGGAAAGGAAGAATGAGAAGATCTAGACAGAAATTGTTGTCTTACAATTTTCAAAGAAGTGCCATTATATACATTCAAAGAGCTTAACTTTTGTAACTGACCCTTTCAACTGCTGAACTGCTGAATTCCAAAAAGCATTCATATTTATAGGATTTGTAACTTTAAAGAGATTGGAAAACCTTAAAAAATAAACATTAGAAAGAAACTCTTGCAACACTAGACTATTGTTTTGCACATTGGTTCAAAACACATTCAGAAGATAGCACTCTCACTGCACATCCTAGTCTCTGAACAAGTTAGATGGTGCCTCTTCCATCTGCCTTATGGCTGCAAGCAAATCCAAGATCTAAGCAGAGCAGAGGGAGTTTTCTCGTAGTCAATCTCTGTTTTGCATTAGCAAACCATAAATTCTGTTAATCACTGCTTAGCTCCTCGATCCAGATTGTCAGGGTCTTGGAGTGAAAAACCCAACAATGTACAAATCTGTGGTAGATATTGGACAGCACTGTGCCAGCTACGGTGAAGAAAATCAACTCTATCCTGGCTAAAACCGTGACAGACAGCAATTCTGCATTAGCTTCTGGGCAAGAAACACTTGTAAAATCCTACAAAGGGAGCCCTTTATCTCATAAATCTCACCAAAAAAGCAGGAGGAATTCTGTGTCTTGAAAAAGTTTTTTCCCTCCTTTTTCCTCATTGAAGTATGTATCTCTAATATATAGTTAATGAAGGAACTAGATGTAGTTGAGGCTGCATGTAAGGCAAGATTTAGAGCAGATCTCAGACTGGCTTTCCTTTCCACAGTTCTAGCACTAAACTACTACCTACTCATGATCATTTTATGAAATGCATGCTGTTTGGCTAAGAATAATGTCAAGCCAATCAAAATCTTTAAAAAAAAACCCCAAAAATCCCACCTCAGTTCCTTGCTGATGAGCGAAGTCATGCCAGAGTTCAGCCTTTTAATGTGATAACTTTGCTGATTATGTTAGAACAGCAGTACTCCTGTGAGACCAAAATTAACTGAAGAGAGAACAGGAGCTTAGGCAGCTGCTTGAGCAGCTTCATAGCTGTCTGCAGAACTATTAAAAGCATGGCCATGAGATTTGTCTTACATGTGTGTAATACCTTTGTCACCGAAATACATGCGAGTTACCATGCTGCCTCCTACAGAACAGGGAACACTTGAGTGTTGCAAAACATTTTCTCACAGGAGAAGAAATCAATTGTATGATAGCTCTCAGTGTAAATAATTTATTGCCATTATATATTCCATCTGAACACAAACAGTTACTAAAGCCACCCAGGCAGTCCTTTTTTTCCAGGAACACTGACATGATCCTGGCTATCCAATGCCAAGAAGTGGTTTTCTACACCAAGAACTGGTTGGAGAGGATGACGATAAAGAAACTTTGCTGCGGCCAAGTTTCCCCAGGCAGAGGGCTAGAATTCTGTGTTTTTACTTATATACACCATTTCTGCACCAAAAATCCCATTCCCAAGGTGGTGTTGGCACCAGCTGGTGCTAGCAGCTAAACAGGGTCAGGGTCCAGGCTGGAGAAGTGTCCTCAGGATCAGATGGTGGGCTTTGGTCTTCTGGTAGTGATTTATTGGCACAAAGATGGGTTTTCTGACCATATATTTTCAGATCCCATAGTACTCCTGGGACAGCACAGGTACAGTAAGGTGGATCCTGAGTAACTGGTCTTGCCAGATGGAGAAGAGACAGAAAGAGCTGGCAAGATGAAGGGATGTCTAAGGTGAGATGGGAAAAAGATGGAGGAAGAAAGAATTTGGAAGCTAAAAGGAAAGAGAGAGGAGAGAGAAGAGCAAACAGGAGCAGTAGCGATAATAGTCCATCTCTGCTTTCCATCTTCTTCTGCCTGTTTCCTAAAGGCAATCCTGTAGCCTCCCATCCTCCTTTACCTTACCACCTTGTACCAAAGAAAGACTGTTCAATTTTTGTTGCGATTGCAGTCAGAATAAATTTTGCACTGTTGTCTTTGCACTGTTTTATTATTGGGTGCAACTTCAAGCCAGAGTTAGCAGCCCCACTGAGAAACATGCCTTAGCCCTCGATGGCCCTTCCTGCAGTGCATGGTCTTGTCAATTCCACCTCCGCTGGACAAGCTGGGTCATTCTGCTGCAGGAGGATACAATGCAGCTGAATTGCAGCAGACAGGTGAAGTGTTTTGTACTTCTCAGCTTCCTCTGACCTCATTCATGTGGAAATGTATTATGTTTGTGAACACACAGGGAAAAGGCACATTTGAAAGCTTTTGCTTTCAAGTGATTTTTACTACAGTGACATATAACACAAAGGACAAACATGAATTTTCATGACTAAGCATAATGTATATGTTCCTCGTAGACCAGCTTCAACCAGATCAAGAAAAATATGTTTGTTCTTCAGGCAAACATAGTATTTAGGTATGAAAAATAAAGATATCACATCCATACCAGTAGTACAGTAGATATCTTTATCACTTTTCTGATTATACTGTCATCTGGAGGAAAAATATAACTCCATATCATTAACCAGATCATAAGTTAAACTGCAAACCAAATGTTCATTAAACTTTGTTATCATTCTGCAACTGGATAGCCTTTGTGTTTCTTTAACCTGCACTTTCTTAGAGTTTCTAATAATTCCTTCAGAGTCAAATATCTTGATACGAAATATGCGGAGACATAAATCTATAGCTTTGCTTTGATTGAAAGTTCCAACTGTGGATTGCCAGAAACTTCTTGAAAAAAAATATCTATCTTTATATTCCACACTAGGTGCAGAGTAGTGGAAAACCAAATCACTAACAACAGTTTTATTAATTTTAATGTGATAAAGTCAAATTTATTATTCTAATTTGAAATCATTACAGTGATTCTCTCTGAATTTCCCCTGAATCTTCTTCTTCTTAAGACTTACTAGCAAACGTGCCAAGCTCTTTCATTAGCACGAATTAGAGCAAATGCAAGGATTTGTACTTCAATAAATTTTCATGGATGCATGAAATTGCATGGCCAATAATTGTAGCTAGCTCAGTTATTTCAGCGATTATACTGTGTGCAGAGGAAATTAAAGCAAACCGTTGCAAACTCCGATCTTGACAGTTTTCCACAAAGTATCCTGCTATGCTCAAATATGGGCCTTCAAGAGAAAAACCTTGGTAATTTAATTTTTGTCATCTGTGACTCTGGACCTCATACACCGTGATGGATACAAGCTCAGTTCTGGCACATAGTTTTGAGATGCACCGCCTCTTACCTTTGTGAAACCATGACTTATTGAGGGACCTTTAGAGGTCCTACAATAGTTTTCAGAAAGCTGGGATTTCTATCACCTCACGTAGTGTATTTTCAGTCTGTTATCCCAACTTTTTGAGCAGGATGTTGTTCTTCACCTTGCATTGCTGCTGGTTGCATACTGCTGATACAAACGGCTAAACAGCTGCTGCATTCCACTAGAGAGCTTCTCCTCTGTTGTAATATGACTGAAACACAAATCCTTACAATTAACAAACAAATCTGAATAACAAGGAACCGACAGAATAAAACACAAATTAGCCAGACAAATAAGTGCAAGCAGGGACCACAAACCCACTGCATAGAAGCAACTAAAGCTGCTTATTCAGCAGATGCCAGACTCAGGTTCAGAGGAGGAAGTTCCCATTGCAAAATGTTGGTTCACTGGTGGAGCCCAGCTTTGTCAGACATAATTCTGCAGCAGCAGCCACTCTGCCCTGTGTCACAGACCAGCCAGTTAACTCACCATCTGCCTGCATGCCAACCTCTTAGCCAGGCAGGGTAATTTGGGTGGGCAATGACTGATACCCACATGCAATCTGGTATCTCTGGACTGATGGAAGCGTTCCCTGTAGCTATACACACAGACCCAAACGCAATCTGGAACAGCCTCAAGCAGTCTTTAATTATTCCTCTTGCCTGCAGCTCAAGTTAGGGACAGAGTATGTAGGCACTGATAATGAACCAGTTAGCCAAATCTCTGGTACAAACCAGCCCTGATGGTTTCAGAGTAAAGCGGTATCAGAGAGAAGAAAAAGCAAACCTGAAAATAAAATTTTAAAAATGTACCAAACAAATATAGGGTGTAAAGTGTCAGGGAAGTATCCCTTTATCCCAAAATACTGACTGAAATTGAAAGAACGAAGTTACTTTGCCATGGGCTTCAGTCTTAACTGCCTGATAGGACTGCAAACTTTAGAGGATACTACATGTCCTCAGTGACCTCAATGATCTTCAGATGTCCAGGGAGAGAATGAAATCGGAGGCCATGGTGTAGGGAGCATATATGGCTGATTTTGGCACAGAGGCTGAGAGTCCTCAGGAAGGATTGCTGGGGACAGGCTCTGGCGAGGCCAGTGATGAGGAGATGGGCCAGGAGGGCTGGGGGAGTGAAAACAGCAAAAATGGAGGTAAGTGATGCAAGAAGGGTAGATACATGCTGGCCCACAGGGTTTATCAAGTGTGCTAGACAGCTCCGTTTTCCAAAATATACAGCCTTTCCTTTTCTGGGACTCTGACTGGGCACACCATCATGGACAGGGAGAATTAAGTCCTGTTTGCTGTCAGTGCTGTTCACCCAGTGTCCCATGCATTCAAAAATTAGCTAGTGCTTGGGGCAAGCACTGCACCATGGATTATTCTAAATCTTGGAGGAATGCTCTGTCCACAACATCATGCTTGCACCTATTGTACACTCCCTTCTGTAACTGGTATCACATTCCTTGCTGAAACAAATTATTTTTATCAAAAGCAGACCAGTATTTGCTTAAAAGAATCATGACTATGAGTAAAGGTATGTAAATAGTATGTTGAAAAGAACATTTTGTGCGAACCTACTTTCACATGTGCCCAAAAATCCACTTTCACTGCAATAACTTAGCATTTTGCTCGGATGAGGCTCGTGTACAGCAACTCTACGAAGATAAATGAACCTTTCTACGATCTATAAGTGATTTATTGTCTCCACACTGATGCTACATTTTATAATGGATGAAATTAGGGTTAAAACAAGGTTATGTGTAATTGCCAACAGTGCTCAACGTAAGTACCATTTTGTTCCACCTCTGTACATCAAACGCAGTATTTTAAAAGGTAATTAATACCTGTCTTATTATTAAGTGCTAACATTGATATCAAAGGAAACAAACCCAGAGTTAAGATGAAAAGATATTCCACAATGGTTTTATTAACATTTGTTATTCTACTCTATGGACCAAATTCTAAAAGACTTCCTGAAGGTAGATGACTTTGTCAGAAACAGAAAAAGCGTCTCATTATTTGAGCTTGTGACTTTGGCCTTCATAATTAAAGGTAATTAGTGATGTAACTGAGAACTATCTTTCAGAAAGCAACATTACTTACTTACTTGGACATCTGGTCTTAGCAACCTATTCTCCAATTTTATTGTGAGATTGCACGTCAGACTGAGTGCTGATACCTAGTAGTGTAATCAAATCTTCTCCAAAAGTGCTGAAACCTGGAGAGTTTGTTCCATTGACATTTTTGTGGGCCTGGCTCCTGCTCTGGGTTTCTTCATCTCCTGTACAATACCTCTAAAGTTTGCTGCTGCATCCTAGTGCTGCTACCTTGAGTGGAAGAAATTAATTCACTATGCTTAATAGCGAAATAACCTTTCTGTTCAGACTCCTTCTATAATGATAAGCACACTGAGAGTCCTGACCCAGAATAGATTTGGGAACTATGAAACAAATATGTTTTCAAAGGCTCCCAAACAATAAAATGTGTGCTCCATCACCATGTATTTAATTTCTTTTTCTTTCTGAGAGTGAATCTCCTTTCATGTTAATTCAAGGATCCTGCTGTTTTAACTTTTTGAAATTACATATTCAAACTTATCTTCTGTACACGCTGCATATTTATTCCCTTCATGTCTACAGGAGATTTATACATGGAGTGAATGATAAATGCAACAAAAAGGAGATACACAGCATGGATTAGGAAAGATCATTTTCATTTTAGATGAGTTCTAACAGAGCCTGCAGTAATTGTAAGCCTTGTAGATAAGTTTATAACAATTTGAATGCAAGAGCAATGCATCTCACTTGATGATAGATGGCAGAGGAGAATGCAGTAGCCCTGGCCTCCCACACAGAAAAATTCAATGAGGCCCTCACAGTGCCAGCCAAAAGACTTCAACAATTTTAAAAAAGGGAAGTTATTCAGAAATAGGGGTTAAACCCACAGAAAGGACTTAGGATTTTTAAGATAGAAGGCCTGTAGATATCACAGACCAAAGAGAGCAGATATACAATGGGTGGCGTGGATTTGTTCTAACACAAGCAGTTAGGGATCGGATTCAGTTTGTGGTCATATGAAGTCAAGTGTCTACAAAAAGGGGGACAATTCAGTTACCTAAACATTAGCGTCTGCTGCTGTCTGAGGTGCACGAGGTTCCTCCACATGGTTTCTTACTGTCTCTCCAGAAGAAGCCCCTCTCTGCACGCAAGACTTGTGCAAACCGTGCGTCCTCCTGATACTTGTACGTGGATATTTTGGACAACGGACAACCGAGGACATCATAGAAAACACCAGGTACCCATATTTTAGGCACCTGAATTTCATGTTAGATGTACACAGCTGAGCTAAGTGCTCAAGTTTCCACTGCAGTCACTGGAGAGTTGGCCAATGGAATCAATGAGGCTTAGAAAACTACCTAGGTGACTGATCAAGAGATGTCTATCCTGGGGTGAACTGAACCTCTCCTGTGGTTCCACTGGATGTATTGACTATGCTTCTAAGGACTAGCATTGGACCTGACATAGCTAGTTCACACGTAGACACCTGTATTACAGACACCTTAATTCTATAGTCTTGATCTGAACCAAAGTCTGATCTATATTCAAAGCGTTCACACAGAAAAGGGTCAGCTCAGCAACATTTATCAGATTAATTGCCCTCCAGGAGGGCATACCCTGGGACCCACAGAGGCTGGTTCAGACCCAGACACTAACTCTTAGATGTCTAAGGTCAGATAGCATGCATCTGTTTACCTTCATGATTTGGAAAGTTAACTGGCTACAAGAAGATAACACTGAGAAAACCTCAGAAAAATACTCTTCTCAGAAATATACTGAAATGTTCTATTTATATCTGCAGTACCGTGTTCACTTATGCTGAGGTAATAAAGTTATTGTACTGCTCTCCCAAGACTTACCACCATCTACTGGTTGTTTGCAGGCTGCTTTCCCAAGGTTACTCTTGTCTTAGTCATTTTAAACTGTTTCTGCTTGTGAGCGATTGTCAGACAAAGTGATTTACAGCAGCCTTTACCCAGATCATAACACATTGCCACAGATCCTTTGCCAAGGCTTCTTGACCTTTTTTTATTTACAGTGCCTAGGGTTGAAGGATTACTTACGTGTACATTTTGGTCATTTGAGATAAGGGCCCTGACAGTTTCGTTCACACACTGCTAACTTTATTGAATTGTCCTCTGTGCCGTGGTGTACAGCATATGCTGTTGGAAGGACATGGATTTTTGATGGAGAAGAGCAGTTATTCTGTTTTCTCTGGACTAAAACCTGCATGCTTCCAGATTCCTAAAGAAAACTCGACTGAAAAATTTGTCATCCAGTCCTAGCACTTAGGCACTATCCCAGCTAAAAGAGAGAGAACTTCACTGGGCTTAAGCCAGTATGCTTCTAGTGCAGAAGCCTCAGGTGTGATAGTTTACATTCAGAGATGATCTGATATAGGCTTTGTAACCTTTCGCACTGAAATTCTGCCCTTCTCTCAGCCCTACCATCATGAGGTGCTCCCCTACAAAAAACCCAAAACCAGGTCTTTTACTGCTACAAAAACAGTAAAAACAGGTCTGAAGCAAGGTAGAGGAAATACCTACATAAGGACCTTAATGGGAAATATGATCAGGGTTCCTTAAAAGGCATGTCATTGCCCCAGCCTCTGAGACACAGCCTGGGTTAAACTTGAGGAGCACCCATGCTTTCATTTCCTCACTTCTCATTTTGACTGAGCCTGTACTATTCACATCTCTATTGCTTTTAATTCAGCAACTAAGCTGAAGAGGATGAATTTTATGTTCTGCTGCGTAACACAGGCACAAAAGCATGCAGAACCACAGAGTGCAATGAAGCAGTCTCACCCAAAGCCAGCACAAAACTGCTCTGTCCAGAAACAAATGGGGTAACAGCTCATTCCTTTTGATGAAAAAGAAAAGAATTTATGGCAGGCCTTGAAATGATACAATTTAACTTCTCCCGTTCTTCTCTGAAATGAGCCCTGCCCAATGCAGTGGCTTGTGTTAAGCTTTGTAAAGACCCATTACACTGCCTGCCATCCATCACACACCACCTGCTCCAAACTGACCCCTAAAGGGGGTCACGGCCAAATCAGAGGTACTCAAAATCTTGCCCATATTGACTCATTGATAAGATAGATATCAGTATTACGTATCACTTCACTAATACTTATAGACACCTAAATCAACAAATTCCCTCTAGGCTGTGTCATTCCTTTCCCATCAGAAGCCTTTTCTAATAAACCAGAAAAGCTAAACTTTAAATGGAAAAATACGTAAGGCTTATATAATAATTCTCCTTAATCAGCATCTAGGCAAATTTTATTCATGGTAATACCACACGTTTTTATTATTGAGCTATTTATACATTTATTTATTGAACTGAATCTCCACCCTTTTACCCATAGCTAGTCCCTGTTATTTCCCATTTAAAAGTACAAGTAAATACAAGAAGAAAACAATCTTCATCTGTAGAAGGATATAGATTTATATAATTTTTCGGACAGGAGCCAAAGCCTACCCTAGCAGAATAATAATCTATCACAGTAATGTTGGCTGGAAGTAAGTGAGAGAAGAACGACTGAGCAAGGATGCTGACCTGTACTAATAAGACTTTAGCTGTTAGCCTGTGAGCACAGAATCACATATAAGTATATAGGATAATCATCTTAACAGTGTCTGTCATGCTATACTTTGGAAGGGCAGGGTATAAAGGATCTGTTCTGCTGGTTTGCAAAAAAAGAAAAAGTCAATTCTTTATAGTCAGCAGAATTCTTTACAAAACTTCCCAAGGAGAAAGCAGATGCTGAGTAGCACAAAATTAATCTTGTAACATACTAGCTATAAAATACAGTAGCACAAATCAATATTGCAGCCCTAGACTATCAGCTGCTGAGCACAGAAGTAGTCAGCTGTACCGTGTAGGACATATGCTCAGCGCTCTGTTTTTTCACCACCAATATCCTTTTTAGGTCCTGAGTCAGTGCCTATTGGAATCAATGACAGAAACATGGCTTTAGATCAAGCTCTTAGCTGTAGATGTATACTGACCAGTAACCAAGAAATACTGCAGTTGAGCCAATGCTGCAGTAGAGTGTTGCCGGCTATGTTATCCTCTGATGGAGCCAAATCGCTCTGTGTTAGAAGAAAGCCAATCACTTTCGAAAGGTATAATTTTAACACAGCAAAATTTGACCCTGTAAGTGTAAAACTGCACATGGCAATTATTTGGTTCTGCAGGAAATGAACTCACTGTGTATTTAATGCTTCTGTCCAACAGCAATTAGGTTACTTCTCTAGTTGAATGTGTAGCTCCTAATGCAGCAAAACCACTGCCTGTAACAGCTATAGCTTACAACTTCAGCTGCAGAAATACAAGCTCTGTCTGGCAACACAGTCATTAGCTCTTTTGCAGTTGACTGCAAAAGCAGCACATGTTCTGCAGTAGCTCAGCTCACTGGGCCAGCACTTGGGGAACAGAAGTTTGTCACATGAATATTCTGTCCCCATTTCCTGCTTCCCATTTTGATTCACAGCCAGCCTTCCTCAGTCCCCACCTGTTTAGCAGGTGAAGGCATGAAACAAGTGTTCAGCTCTGAAAATAACACAGTCCGGGAAACAATATCTCTTCCCTGAAATGTTCATCTTTGAAGGCTGGTATTCACAATAAGAAAACATGGTGGATAAACACAACTGCAAAATATATCCATGGGCTGGTAGGATTCATCAAAGTAAGTCCCTTTGGCCCTGACACAAAGCCTGTCCTTGAAAGTTATCTCCCATTCTGCCTTCTGAATGTCTCCATGATCTTCTACACTGTGTGAGGGTCTTCTGTACCCTTCAGCTCCTGACATGTTGCAGGATGATCCAGCAAAGCAGTTATATGAAGTTGAAGTAGAATTAGTCAAAGTTAATTTCTTGACTGCTGAAAGTGAGCACAGCCAGCGAGCCTGGCCACAGGGTCTCACTGTAATAAAAGTGCTATTTGTTGCACAGTAGGTCAAATCACATAATCTCTTGCAATATTCCTCTTTGATTCTTCTTTTCTGATGCACAATGGCCTGATGTAAAGGTCTTTCAAATAATATGTTCCCACTGATGTCCCAAATCCTGGGATCTTAGGTATCCCTTCTGCCATCTGCTTTCATTTAGACCTCATGCTGGATAGGGACAACACGAATTACTGCTACAGTGCCTTGGGGGCACCAGTAGCACATTGCAGATCCTTCACAGCTGGTGAGGTAGGACTGCCTCAATGAAGCAATCTACTTGGTCTATGTCAGCCACTTCCAGTGCCCTAATCTCTGCCTTTCCATTTTATATCGGCTGTGTCATACTTTTCCCATAAGAAGCCTTTTCTAACAAACCAGAAAAGCTAAACTTTAAGGGGAAAAATATATAAGGCTTATATAATAATTCTCCTTAATCAGCATCTGCTGATGAGTTTTATATTTTATGACACTTTCTCAGTGTATGTTTACTTACCATATCTATAAAAATGGCAATAAATCCCATAAATGTTCAGCACATAGATGAGAGTTGCTGTGAATTCCAAGATGCAGCTCCTGATTATATAGCACACAGAATGATGAAGAACGCATAAGTAACTCACTGGAAAATGGGAGCCATACTTGGGCACATATTTTTTTGGTGTTTGTATCAGTGATATGCAAAGGCAATTATGTTTATTGGTGCTTTATCAAGCACTCTGGCAGGAAGATGCAGAGATGTTGGAAGAGACATGCTTCATTTCCTTGCCAGTAACTGACTTTCAAGACATTTCAGACACAGGCAGAAGTTAAGAAATATTCTTTTTGTTTTTCCCTGTGCTTCATTAGAGTACTAGGTCTCTGAAAATAATGGATTTTATAGTTCAGTGGCTCAACCTGGGGAGAAAATAAATAGTTTAGGTTGATACCCTTTTTTTCCCTAAGGTTTCATTTAATTTTGAAGCCATAAACCTGTAAATATTTTATCCTTAATAAAAGTTACATCTATATTGAAAACAGAGCAAGTTTTGAAAGAAACCAAGGAAAAAAAAAAGGCAAACCAAACCAATATTTTCTCATTTTCGTTTTGAATGAGTTTTGGACTTTTTGAGTCAATGACAATTCATTCAGGAGTATCTGTGCATGACAATGGTTCAGTACGTAGGACATCAATATTGCAGCCAGAGGATGCCAGGGTATACCCTTTTTTGTGGTCTTTCCAATTGCTGCTGTCCTTGTCATCTGTCCATCACCATGGCCGCTCCATTCTGCTTGCAGAGGAGCATTAGCAGTAGTGACCAAAATTATAAGCAGGGCTGGGATGCACTTGTCTCTTGCCTCTGTGTTTCTGCCTACAGCTCTGAACTCGAGTCGAAACTGGGAAGATAACATGGAATAATAATTGTGATCTAATGTATAATTCTTACTGTGTTTTGCAATAGTGTCTCCTTGTAGACACACTGTTAGGGGCACACAGGTGCATATCTGTAGTTTTCTTAAGCCTTCAGAATGTAATATTTCGTTGGTTTTTCATAATTTATTCCACCCGATACTTTATGACTTGCATGGATATAATGTAGATTTAAGATATCTGAAAACCACTGAGGAAAAAAATTGCTAGAAAAAAGCTACAACTGCTTGATTGGTATCTGTCGAATTCAGTTGGTTACAGACTTTTTAATTGGAAGATAGTTCTTGCTATTATCCATGACCATTCATGCAGAATTTCCTCCCTAATTCTGTAGCTAACTGAATAAAGAAAGTACAAAGAATTAGATTTTAAGAGTTTAAATGATGAGCTGTTAATTACACATACCATGGCCAGGCTCACATAATTAATTAATATATCAATCAGCCACCTAGTCATTGACACTCAAATTACCATTGGGAGTTTTGTTTTTATTCTGAATATGAAGATATTATTGGGCTGATTAGTCTGCTTAAATGTGTAAGTGCAAACACATTTCTAACTTTTTGTCAAAGATGCAGACATCTAACACCACACCGTGGGGACCAATGGCCATATTATTATAAGAATCAACATAGCCTGTGCAAATACAGACAAATTTCTAACCGGCACATTCAGATAGTCTCATAATAAGGAAATATATAGGCTGATGGTGGATAACAGCTGAGGCTGTTAAAATATATAAGGTTTATTACAAAAATTACATCAATTAATTACTATGCAGAAATTTAGTGAATATATCATATTATCCTGAACTCAGTTTCTATTAATGCAACCATTAGTCTTGATTTGCTTTGGATGCTGGAAATGGCAGGTCGATAAAGCAGAAACCTGTGGGATGCTTTTGCAAACATTATAGAAACAAATATGCTGATTAACATTTCATTACAGTAGCCTGTCAGAAAACCTTCTTGTAGACATAAGCTGAACATGCTCCCACCACCCAAAAATGCCTATGCTTATCCAAGCTAGTCCCCACTTCTTTATAACTTTTGTATTAGCACTGAACTGCTGCAGCCACTGAGCAGGACTCTGAGGTACCAGATGCTGCAAATGCAGATAACAGGAGTTGTTCTTGAGAGCTCATCATTTACTCCTCCATCTTCTGCAAAGGCATGACCTGCTTTGGCAAGGGAAGAGGTGCAGCCTCCCTCCTTAGCCAAGTCTCTTTGGACAACAATAACTTCACTTTTCCCATTTATCACGTCTGTAATTTGGTTTTCCACTGCTGACAGCAGTGTACCATAGGTCACACGCAGGCCTTGATAAAGCAGAGCTGTGGAATCCCCCTTGCACTGGTAAGTTCTGCGAGTGCGAAATGAGGAGGATGGAGAGATGGCAGCCAAGCAGGGCCTGAGGACCCTCCTAAGGAGTTTCAGCATCCCAGCAGCTGGGATGATGCTCATCTCCCATGCAGGGCTGTGTGGTTTGCAGCCGCGTCTCTAGCCCTACTCCAAGCCATCTTACTTTCAACAGTTGGCTGCATCAGCCTCAGGGTTTTCCTGGGTTTCTTGGTTTTAGTTTTTTGTTTGTTTTGGTTTGGTTTTGTTGTTGTTGGTTTTTTGTTGTTTGGTTTTTTTTTTTACTGTGGTCTCTGAACCCAGAATATCTATGAACAATTACTGGGGTTTTTACAAAAGGTAGCTATGAAAAGCAGAACTATGGGTCCATGGATTTCACTCCTCAGGGTCCACAGCTCCACTGGAAAAATGGCAAGGCTCTGCAGGCCAGAGAAAGCCCCTGTCCGTGGACCTGCCAGGGTCTCTTCCTCCAAACACTGCAAACACTCCCTTCCCTTGTGCCTCTCCTCAATCTCCCTCTCCACAGGGACTGACAAAACACCTTGAGCCCACTCTTTGCATTATCCAGAATTGTCTTTAACCATCATGCCTGTACTTTTTAGATGACAAATAATTGATAAACCAGACCACTAGCTCTCAGTTAATTTACCTGCAAGACAGATTTAGATCCCAGTAACTGAAAACAACTTGTACATTACAGCCTATCCAGAGATGTAGATGGTCATGGGGTATCCAGGATCAATACCAATTCACAGAGGATCCTACCCAGGACCTGCTGTTAGGAGTTTCATTTCTGACTTTAATGAAACCTGCATTCTACATTTGGTCAACAAGATTTCTTGCAGCAATAAACTGCACTTTTTACAGCATGCCTCTGCTGTGGGAGCAATAATGCAGTAAGCTCCATAGCTTGCTCCTTCACAGGAGAAGTCCCAGGCTATTAAAGTAACTATCTTTACCTACCAGCTGTACAAATAATTGTTCAAACTGTTAAATATCATTAATGTGAATGTGTATATTGATATAAATATTGCCTAAAAGAAATGTTAATAATATTAAATATTAAGCAATTTTAAGAGTGTCTTAGGAACTGAACTGGTCTGAAAAAAAAAAAATTGATTCTTTTCCTCTATAGCTCCTCTATAGCATAGGGCATGGACAAGTGTTCAGGCCTTTTGTATTACTCAGCTGGTTTCAGTGAACTTTAAAAATACCCATTGCTGTATCACACTTTACACTCTCCTCTTATTGCTTATGCTCAGGTATAAATGCAGGTATAAAATTTGTTATTGATTACATTTTATCAGGAAAGTCTGAAGTCCTACTATCAGGCTAGCAGAGAACATGATATGTGATGTTGAATGATGTCTCCATTATCTTATCCTTTCTGTTGGTCTTTAATAGTTCAAATGCTCATGTGGTGGCTTGGCATGCAAGTAACAGAAACTTATTCAGATCATACATAAACAATAAACACATTCCCTGATGTGTTTGTCCAGCTGCTCACTCAATGACCACCAAAGTAAAATGGATAGCAAAAGCCCAAAGTCAACAGGAAATCAGGAAGAAAGCTTGCAGTGCTACAAAAATGATCAATTCTAGACCAAGGCATCACACAGTAAAGCAGTAAGATCACACACCTTCCCATGGCAATTCTAGTATCTTCACCTCTGAAGTGCCATGACTGCACCCATCATTACCAGAAAACTGGCAAAATTAGACAGTGTTCAGAGCAAAGCAGCAAAATTGTTCTAGCAGCTGAAAGGTTAAATTATAACAAGAAAGATTAAAAGTTAAAAACAAATATAGTTTGAGTAAAAGAAAAGCGTTGGCAGTAATGTGTAAAATTAATTGGCTTATAAAATCACAACGATGTCAATTATTTATTTATTGAAATGCACAGAACAGTGATGAGGAGTAATGGAATATAAAGAGGAAAGATGATGTTTTGGACAGTTATAAGGATATGTGTCAAAGTATAATTCATTAGGTTGTGAAATACACTAATGTTGGACATGGTGGAATACTAACATTTTGCAAATTAAAGGCATACTAGGCAAAGAACAGAAAGAATCTCAGGAAAAATTGGGCTACTCTGACACAATTTTTTTTGTTTGCTGCTGCAGCTGTAAAAACTATCACTCAGGAAAGCAATGAAATTACACAGGTACAAGAGTGATGGCACCAGCTAGTCCTACAGCTAGAAAAGACCCAATGCAATTATGACTGGGGACAGTTCCTGTACTCTATATAATCAGAAGTGCTTATATAGTTGGGCTTAAAACATTGGGCCTCTGGCCCAAGTTATCAACCACTCTTCAGTTCCCACATGAGTTGCCTGCGTTGGCCTGCCATTTGAAAATCCATCACAGCCCTGCCAATGGCTGTTAATGATGGTGCTCCATGGAAATGTGTGGTAAGAGGGTTACAGTCACACCTCTGAGAGTCAGGACAGGCGCAGGCACCCATGCTGCGCCATCCAGTGATAACCCAGGCGAACTGAGCCAGTTTAAACAATCACAGATCTATTAAAGGTAAGTAGAAGAAAAAAACCCAGTGTGATCTTCTTAGTTTCTCTTCCAGTGTAAGCTTTTTGCCAGCAATGAATCAAAAAGACTAGATGACAATATTTTTACTCCACCAAATAATACATTCAGCAGAAATGCTATTTTGAATACTTCAGCAGAGAGGTTCTATTTAAATGAGGGAAAATGGAAATGTTAAGATGAATTTTCAAACAATACATATTTTTTTACATTTATGAAATGGTTAACCTTTTTGGAAACATTTTTCAATTTTAAATTCACAACAATTACAGAAAAAAAGTTTATGAGAAAGGATAAGTAACCCATAAATGAAGCATTTCTTCCTTTATTCTGAAGTCAAGCAAAACATTCGGATTTATCCCACAATGAATCCTCTATTATTTATGCCTCCAACTAGGATGTGCCGAATTTTGCTAACAGAACTCCTGGCGTGCAGGCAAGAGCTGATTTTCTGTCTAGCAGATCAATCCCTTAAGTAGCTTTACCCTTTATCACCTTGGAAAGGGATCAGTGCCAAGTATAGGCCTAGCATTTATTTTCTGTAAGTAATAAACTTGTGATCATGGTGATTGTACAAAACATGCTTTGTCTTTTACAGTTATCAAGGGGAAAGGCAACACTGACTTACACACCTGGGGTTATATTAATCACTGGACTTCTAGTATTTTACCATTTCCAGGTCCATTTTAAGTTATGAACATATGCAGAATCTGAAATATGGTTTCAGTGGGTAAATAAGCACAGCAGATTGATGAGACGTTTGCAATTTTCTAGTCACTCCTTTAGCATTCTGTTGAGTCTAAATTGGCATCCTTAGGCTCCTGACTGGAAGTGCTATACAGAAATGAGTTACAGGGAGTGGTTACAACAAATCTGTGGTACTTCACATTTTGTCTCAAACAATTTTTTTGCTCAACTCCGGTATTGTTGGCTTTAGAAAGCCTAACATACAGTGCAAGGTACTATCTCACAGGCATTCAGAAATAGATACAGAATATTTAAGGGTTCCCACAAATACTATTACTGATCTGTAGGTACTTGTCTATTTATAGTATATCATACAATCATTGAAGAATATAAGTTCAATGTAACATTAGAGATGTTTTCAATGTGAAATTGTGTTTTGATTGTATTTCCATGTTGAATTGTTTCAGTATTTCTGTGAAGTACAAAGAAAACCAGCCATTCTTTGGCATCTACTAATACAAGTCTATGACTTAGAGTAAATAATAAGAAGTTATCTGCCTACTCACTGCAAATTAAACACAGAGTAGTAGCTTTAGGACCATGTATATAGAAATAAAATCCATCAAATAGCACTCCGCATATAAGGCTTGAATTAAATCAGCATTTTGAATGGGTAAAATGATACTTAGTGGCCAGTTCAGCGCTACTGTAGGAATTTCCTTTTGTTTCTGCAATGAAGCATTAAAAAAACATTCTAAATCAGAGCAGCAGCAAGGCTAAATGACCTGTGTTTTTGACCTACTGTGTCCTCAGTCCTTGATAATAATGCAGGGAGTTAAAACAACCACAGTTAGGAGAGGAGCATGCCTCATGCCTCAGGCTGCACGTATTGCCTTTCTGTCAACATCTCAGAGAAATGCCAGCATGTGCTTATTTTATCAGTGTGCATGCATGTGTGTGTTAGCAAATAATCTAGTAACAACAGATGTACTGTAATTATAACTGAGCTGATTAAATTTCCAGGAAGAAATGAGTACTTTTTCTGTAATGGTTATTTCCATCACAATTC
Organism: Phalacrocorax aristotelis; assembly: GCF_949628215.1. Lineage (NCBI taxonomy): Eukaryota > Metazoa > Chordata > Aves > Suliformes > Phalacrocoracidae > Phalacrocorax > Phalacrocorax aristotelis. Next base: position 206,606,108 of record NC_134276.1, on the reverse strand, counting down.
AAAACACAGTACTGGATTCAGTAGGAATCCTGCAATTTCATAGAAAAAGGATTGCATCCTTAAGTAGACAACATACTTTGCTGCTTAACGTTCTGGGGTTTAAAGGTGATATGGCTGCCACGGTATGAAGGCAGCCTGTGGCACTGATGGTGACAGGGGCTGTAGAGTCAGGTACTCCTGCTATGCTTCAGAAGAGTCTGTATCCTTTGATGGCTAATAGTAGTCCTACGCTTGCCAGAGTGTTCCTGCTGCAGAATTCAAAAGCATGGTTTGACAGCTCCAGCTAGAGATCTCTATTCTCTCTTTGCTTCTGCGAAACTTCCCCATGAAAGTAATATTTTCTCAGCATCAGTTTCCACCCATACAGGTTCACAAAGAGGATCAGCAAGAGACCAGGCTGTGCCTTCCTCAGGCCATGCCACAACATGTCGCATTTCAAAGGACCAAAGCAGAAGAGAATAAAACCTTAGCACTGAGGTTAAGAGAGGATTGGACTTTTCCTGAACCTCTTTAGCACGTTCTCCAGTGGAACGTCAAATGGGACAGAAATCATTCTCAGGGGTTTTATTTAAAAATGAATGCAGTAGAAGTGGCTTCATACTTACAGATGGTCTTTGTCTACTGTGGCCCTCAAAGCACAGGAGGAGCCTCACTGCCTAGTGAAGGAGCATTTCTATGGACCAGCCTTGCAATGAAATATTTTCAGTTTGCCAGCCTTTTCCCATAATATAACCAATAGACCAAATTTGTGGTCTTCCTTACAGTCCGCACAATTTTACAGCATAACAGTGGCCTGTATCTACACAGCTGTCACTGTATTTTGCTAGGAGTTTTCACCAAAACAAAAAGAAAATCTTCCTTCTGCTGGTAGTCTTAAAATACGTGATATAAATCGTGCCGCTGAGCTTCAGGAATAGAAGGAAGGAACTGCAGGACCTCTGTGCTGCTGAGCTCATGGCAGAGGTCAGTCCTAGGCTGATGCTTGTCTTTTGCCCAGATTTTTGGATTCTTCCCTTGAATTTTGTTGTGAGTGCCAGAGGGATTTAGGAGTGATGTGCATGGACAGAATGATCTTGTGCTTATAAATATTGCTTTTCAAAAAAACAGAGCTTATGAACCGTATTTCTGAAATATATTACATACCTTGAAGTTTTATGGATCCCCAATGTGCTTTATTTTAAGATTAGTAGGACTCTTTCAGGCAGGGGCAATAAGAATTGTGAAGAGAGTCCACTTTATTTTGAGAAAATATAACTATTTTTTTTCTGGCTTAAAGTGGCCAACTAGCAGGAAAAAACATTTTAGAAGCAGCTTAGACTTTATTTTAATAATGATTTATGAAATTATATTTGTTTCAAAAGGCTTGCATGAGATAGAAGAGGAGAGATGGGAGAGATAACAACCGTTTTCCAGTTAAATATCCACTTTCTCCCCTGAGGGGGTTCCAGAGCACTTTACAAGCCGTCAGACATAGTATGCCACAGGGACCACTCGTCTGAAATGCCACCTCCTCTGGGCTGGAGCTGAGCAGACATTTTCCTGCACGTCGTAGCAACACATAATGCATTACCACAGAAACTGAGCAATACCTTCTCCAGCTAAAACTGTTAAGAGAAGCTGTGGTGCAGCATTCCTGATGCCTCATCAGCCTGTACAGCAGTCTGCAGTTACACTGTCCTTGAGCCCAAGGGCAATCCTGGTGCCCAAATGCCTACCTACCTGCTGCAGTGAGGATGGTTCCCGTTCCCTGGGGCCGTAGGGCTCGCTATTCCCCTCAGCTTCTTCTGAGATGAGTTGTGACAGTTCCTGTTACTGCAAGATACTTCATATACAACCTCCATCTCCCTGCGTCTCAAACTCCCATCCCAAAAGTACTTCCCTGCGGCCACCCCTTTTTGTGTTCCGCTTGCGTGGTTTGTAAAACCTAGGGGACAACTTTGAGCATATGAGGTACCTTGACCGCACAGCTGAATATCCCCCCAAAACTCTCTAGCTTTTAACTGGTTTTATTTTGTTTCTAACATGCTTCTCATTTCTATGGCTGAAGGGAGAGTTTCTTACTCGTAGCTTACATAGGAACCCCACCTCCCTTCAGTCTTCGCGATCTGGCTAGCTGCCAAAGAAGATGCTGTATCTTTTAGTTACACTATATTAAACCTCCTTCTGGTTACAGATACGTGGTGAGGTACAAGAATATGCACTGCGACACCGGTGTATTGGACAACCCTGATTTCAGCAAGGCAACTCAATACTCGGCCTAAGGCTGGGACGCAGTGCTCTCTGCAAGGTAATGGACTCCCACCAGTGGGTGACAGATAGCGAACTGCTTTCTTTGTCTATTAAGATCATCGTTAACAATTTTTCTTCCAGTGAAAGACTGACATTTTCATATTTCTCCTAAAACCCAGTGGAGTACATCGTTTCTAAATTTATGAGGAAGAAGAATTAAAAAAAATTTCATTTTAGAAAATTCTACAATTTGTCAGAAAGCTTTATTTTGTTGGTGTCAAGATGGTTCATGTCACTGTAATGGTAGCATGCACTGATAGTTTAAAATCAATCCTTTAAAATTGTAAATAACTGAAGTTTCAGTGAAATTAAAACATAATATTGAAAAGAAAAACTAAAAACAGAATTGAAATAAAAATAAAGGAAATTAAATATTATTTAAAACTCTGTCTAAAATGTAATTGAAATTAAATGTTTTCTCCAAAATATCCCAGTGTTTTTAAAAGACCATTTTTTTGTTAAAAAACCCGTGTTAATGAGAGTTTTTCCTCACCATAGCTCCTCTTAGTTAGAAATCCAGATATCAGGTTCTTTCTGCCACATCCCAGTATAGGTGAGAGACTTTGAATAGCTTCCAAAAGGAGCTTATTTTGAGGAGTTTTCTTCGAGATCATCTCCAAGACACTTTGGGAATTATCATAAACAATGAGAAATTCAGAACTGATTAGGAATCAGAATTGAAATAAGAGAAAAAGAGAATTATTTTTTCTTTTGAGAAGCAGTCCTTCCTTATCATCTCCACAGAAGTCCTGCATGCTGTTGATTTACATGTGTAGAGGATTCTGACTGTCAAAATGAGCCTTTGATGGAAAATGAGCAGCATCACTTTTTGAATTCTGCAGCCTTTTCATGTAGTCAAACAGTAACAGTAATACCACTGGGGAGCACAGTGTAAAGAATTGAAGACAGATCTGTCTGTCTGCACCTCAGGACACTGGGTATATTCAAAAAGGGCGTGCAGGGTGTAATATGCTTAGGTTGCATCCCTACTGCTAAATGCATCCAACCCAAGTTGTTAACCATAGCCCTAAGCAAACTGGTGAAGAGTGGAAAATATTTTGCTGATCAGGGCTAGCCCCTTTTAAGTAGGCTCAGGGGTAACTTTGTCCAGGTATTAGCCTTGTTGCCTTGATTTAATTTTTTTTCTGAGAGTGTTTTTTAAATTAAATTCAGTTCAAACATGGATTGAGTAGTGTTGCAGGCCACTTAACTGAATTCTTTATAGTCTGGGACTGAGGATAGGCATTGCAAGCCCTGGAGTATGCAGAACTTTCTATCGCTGGAGACCCATGAGGCTAAAGGTGCAGCCCTGTAGGTGTGGAGTGGTCCCTGACATGGACTGCATACAAGTTTTGTGTCAGTGTCTCTGGTTGGTTTAAAAGAAATCCTAAACATAAACTAACATCCATGCAATGCAGAGAGTAAGGACACAAGATCCAGTGCCTGCAGTGAACTCAGGCACTAAATTATGTGGTAGTATAGAGAAACCCTAAAAAGAAATAAATTACATGGTTAAGGGTACTTGCCTGTTACATGATCACCAGAATGGAAAGGAACTGCAGTTATGGGCTACTGACAAAGTTACCATGGAGTGCATTTTAGTTAACATTCATGTAGTTTTTCTAATTTCCATAATAAAGTTCTTGTTCTTTCACACATAGAGTCAGTGTTTATGAATGGGGAAATGTTGCTTATTGAGAGTTCCCCAGGGAAATAATTTCTGATACTAGAAACTCAGACAGTTGTGTTTCTGAGGTTCAAGGGGAATGTTTGCTGTTAGAACTAGTGCCCTGTGGCTGATGTAATTTTATAGCAGAAGGCTTCCCTAATTTCAACCAAACACAGGATTTTACATTAGTAACCGCAGATGATACTAATTTATATATAACTATGTGAAAGTTAGGTGCCAGTGTTAACAGTTCATCTAAACAAGTGGAGAAACTTTCTTAAATCAGCATCTATCCACTGGGTGTAAAGGAATATCAAAGCAATGGTTTAGGCTGCATGCCTAAATTTTATAAAGTGAAATGAATCATGACTTGATAGGATAGTTCAGGCTCTTGGGAAAAGGAACATAAGCTCTTGTAAGTACGTCTTTAAGTAAAGCACTAAAGTAAATACATAGCCACAAGACTGTAAAGACAAAATGTAACTCTGGCTATGCGATGCATGACATTTTCCAATGTATAAACTGGTCTGACACAGTAGTTCAACTAACTCCCTCTTATAAATGTAATACAGAGGCTTCAAAGTGTAACTTTATTAATAATTTCCCCTAACGTATTAAGGATGTTTTGGGATTGGAGATATGGCAGAATCATATGCTTCCCCATGGTATCATCAAGGACACATCTACATAGCAAATAGCAAAACAGCTGTAAGGATAAAGGAGAGTTTCTGTGGGACTTTAGATATCTTCGTCCATGTTTTCAGAGAATAAGTAAAAAAAATCTATTCTACTCCCTACTTTACTGCTTATCTTAAGCTGTAAATTGGTGTTTTGTTTTGTTTTGTTTTTTTCATATTGGGAATGTATTTTGCTGCCTTTGTACAGCACCTAACACATTGTGGAATACAATGTAATACAAGCAGTAAATAGTAACAATATTTTTTCTTGGTACAATGATAATTTTAAGACATAAATCCTCGTTTTCTTAAGCAATGGGAGAGCTACAGGCTGTTCTTTTCTAATGGAGTAAGACACTACTGAGGTCAACAGAAACATCACCACTACCTTCACTGGGGACAGGTGGTTTTTTTGTAACCAACTGCATTTTAAAATGCAATTCAATAAGAAATAACAAGCACTGCCTTAACATATTTTTAGTTTAGCTAAGAAGGTTGATTTTCTAGCTTACTATATCCTACTGAAAATTTACTTCCAATCAAATACAGCATTACCACTGCATATATTTTTTACTGTATTCATATGTTCTTAAGATAATGTTGTTCAGTTCTTTTGGGCCACTTTACCTGTTCTTAAAACACTTGGGTGTATCACAGCCGTCTGCTCTGGCTTCCATCAACTTTTTAAATGGCTTCATTTGATATAGGGCAGTACCTCATGTTTCAAGCATCCATAAACACACATGTATTTCAATCCAGATCAGCTAGACATGAAGTAAAATCCCTATCCCAGTTTGAGATACCCCTGTCTTACCTACAGTGCTACAGACTATTAATGTGAGGGTTGCCTCCGCTGTGTTATTTCTAACCTTCACAGCATTACCTTGGATTGGTGTTGGCCTCAGGCTAGACAAAGGCCATGACCAAATTCAAGTACCATGATTTATTTATATGAGAAGCAAGGAATGTGACTTTTCAATTAAAGCCATTTCCTACAGAGCTGCAGGATCTAATTTACTTGGAATGCAAAGACATCTTCTTGTGAAGTAAACTCCTCCAGATTTAGGGAATGTATTTAGCAGTCTGTAATACTGTAGCTCTGGTTTTATCACATATCTATGCTTCCTCCTGAAGAGATAGATAACATATGTGGATTTTTATTAAGGTATAAGTCTATATGGCCTGATCCAAAACTCCTCAGCAAAATGCAGGGCTCTGCTTCAAAGCTAAAGGGACTGATTCTAATTTCACTTAAATTTTTGGCGTTATGAAGTTAGTCTTAATATGTACTCATATCTGTGATTACTCCCTCTCAGCTATCTGCTCCCAAGACTGCAGACTCATGCAAAGGTCCTGAATGTATCTTTGCACGAACCTTCAGTCACTCATTAAATTTCTTCAAGGTAAGGTTTTGCCTAAGGGAAAAACTTTCTTTCTCGCATATTTTCCAGTTCACTGTAATCACACCCATGCCAGTCTGGAGTAATGGAAAGCCATTTTCCTTTCTGGATTTATATTTTTGCAATGGCATTAAAAAAGACTCAAGTATACTTTCATGCAGGATAAGGGGCAACTAAACCAGTGGCTTAAAACCCCACCCTTCAATTAACTTTTTTTTCCCACTCACTCATCTCATCATTCCTTCAGAGCCTTTAAAAGTAGGTTAGGACATACATGGGAGACAAACCAATGTTTTTGGGGTTCATTTTTTCATTGTTCTTTTTTTTTAATTTTTCCCTTTGGCAGCTGAAATAAAAGCTATCAAGTGGAAAGGATATTGCTGGCTAAGTGAGAGAAGGAACTGGAGATAAGTCACAGAACTGTCTGTGGGTTCAGAAAAGCATCCTGAAAGTATAACTTAAAATATCAGAGAGTTTACAGAAGCACAGAGCTGTCGAAGCATTTAGGATCAGTTGTGAAAAGATCATTTAAGCATATCATAGTACTGAAGTATTATCAGGTGCTTACAGTATATTGCTTTGAATCATACCCCACCCTATGTTTCTGCAACGGATGGACGTAGTATTGGCCTGATGGGTTGCATGGCTGTGGCTGTATAGTGATTGTACTGACAGTGATTGTTCAGATATTTCAGTACAGAGCTGGGGATCCAAAAGCTTTAGGGATTATTATAAAAAACAGAAGTAACATTTTTAAAGCCGAGGTTGTCTCTGTGCCAGGAAGTTAAACAGTCTCAGCTCACTGCACACTGTGAGTTTCCAGGAACAGCAGGTCCAGACCTTATTTTTTCCACTATTTTGGACTGGATTTGGACAGTCTTCTCATAGGCTAAACCAGTGTCCTAAGGAGGTAAGTCCTGCAGAAGTGGGTCGGTAGTGACAAGGACATCAGATCACACCCCATACCAAACAGAGAGGGCCATGGTGCAATTACCTTAAATCTGCCTTCAAATAAATTTATCCATGAATCTGAATCATCTGTCCTGAGTCAAAATCTGAATGAAACATTATAAAGCAGAAACCAGAGCAAGACTTTTCCTCTCCATGCCCCTTTCTCAAGAAACAGAGTCCTAGAGAGTGACTTGGTTATGCTGAAGAATTAGAGAGTTTAAGCTCCTAACTGAAGAGAAAAAGTGATCACCCCCTCAGCTGATATTACTCCCAGAAATAAGAGAAAGCTTTATGCTTTCAGACCATGTAATGACCTTTACTAGCCACCTGACAGGCAGAGAGCTTCAGGGAGCAACTTCTTGAGAGAAAAAAAAAAAAAAAGAAAGAGAGAATAATTGCTTTTCTGTAGCTTATAATACAGAAGACCATTCTGCTGCATGTTGCTTTATGAATGGTCTTATAATCAGGTTAGAAAAGCACTTTTAGTAGACTAGAGCACAGCTTTAACCTCCCCCAGTGTTAACTGGATGACAACAGATGGAGCAGATGGAATAGTGTCAGAGGCTGCAGGAGCAGTCGGAATGTTGAAGTTGAAGAGTCCCTCAGGCAAGAAAATTCTGTCTGAGCGTAGTTTACATCTTGGGATTTCATTCAAGCTTAGTTGAACTTTCAAGACATGTGTTCCATTCTGAACTCTTTAAAAAAATATCAACAGGTTTGCAACAACTACTGTGCTGCTTCAGTGTGCAGCCAAATAATTCCTACTGCTTTGGTGACAGACAGTCCAGGCAGATGATTTATTTGCTTATTGCGATTTTTCTCTGCAGATTTTAGCAACTCATTAAAAAAAAGCACATTCCTCATAATGCAGAATGTATTGAAATTTGCCATCTGTTTCACTCTAAGTATCTATAGGGTTTGGTTGACATCTGGAGCCCATCAGTTTTGGCATCGACTAATCCACAGCCGTATGCTTTTGACTCCCCTTTTCCTGGATTTGGCATTGTTCTCTACAGGTTTGAAACAAAACCTGCACACCTCCTCACAATTGCTGTTAACCTTTTGGGCATCACTAGTGACAAGAATGTGCTTCTGGAGTGCGAAATTAGCATATTAACAAGAGTGTGAATCTTTTCTTCACACTACACAGAGGAGCAGGGACGCTGGCAGATGAATCCTCTATTCCAGAAATGTTGGCAGTTGAGAAAAAATACCAGGAAGTGGGTAAGAAATATATATATGCTGGGATGTAACTGCCTGTTGCACCCAGCCCAGCTGGCACACACTGCACTCTATGCACAAACTGGTGGGAGATCAGCATCTATCGTAGAAACATTTAAGATGCCTATTAAGCTTTTGGCATAGGCAACGGGGACTGTTATCATCTCTCTTCTGCTCTGTGGGTTCCCTTTGCAGTTTCAGTCCATTTTCTTGGAGAGAAACATCCACATGACAAAACTGTGGGCGCAGTAACACCCAGAGAAAGTATCTGGATAGACACCAAGGACTGAATGGCATCTCTAGCTATTCTACTGCCACCAGTTCTTCCACTCCATTTTGGTAAGTGTTCTGCTGGTTTTCCAGACACCCAGCAGCCTGCCTGCCATGCTGCCTGACCAGAGCTTCCAGCCCCAGGCTCCCTGTACACAGCCCTGTATCACTCTCAAGTGCCAGAATCTCCTCATTGCCCACAGGAAGGGGAACTGATTTGTGCTTGCTCTGTGTGTTCCCCAGAGCATCAGGTTCTTTCAATGGTCCAGTGCTGGAAGACATGCAATAGCTACATAAACCAGATTCTTTTTCTCTTTTAATGTTGCCTTTCATGCTCATTTGATATATAATGGTACTACAGTGCAGAGAGGCATATACTCCTTGAATTATTGTTGTCAATCAAAGGCAAATCATGCAGTAAATTCAACAGTGACACAAATGACAAATAATTTTAAAGGAAAAGGGAACCAGGACTTTGCTGCCTACTCAGTACTTTTCCAGGAGACAGACAAAGGACTTCATATTCTTGTGTTGTCAGTCTTTCACCTTTTCTAAGCACTGACTTAACTAAGAAATCTTAAACCACCAGAGAATGCTGATAAATATAGCAGCTATTTTTTCTGCAGAAGAAGAACATTGCATATTTCATGTAGCCTGTTTAATGACGTTTTATCTATATTAACAGTATCTTCCAGGCAGCAACATATCTTTTATGTCTCTCTCCCTGTCTCTTCCTTCCTCTCACTCCAGAGGGCTAAAATGTTTATTGAGAGAAAATGTGATACAAAGAGAGGAACTGGATTGTCACATGACATAACCTTATTTTAAGCAACCCTTAATCCTACAGCTAATTAAAATTTCCTGCCGCTCTAACATTTCTGAAAGGAAAAATTATATCAGATATCTTCACAACTGGATACTATAAGTTGTGTTGTACAAAAATTATTTATGCTAAAATATTTCCCATTTAGATCTTTTAAAAATAAACAATGTAAAAGCTTTCACATCTAAGCAACAGAAGGTATTAGTCATGGCCTGAATGGGTTGCTATAATCAGTGTAATCAGACAACAGTAGTTAGGTGTATAATTTGTAATTTTTCATAATTTTAAGTTTATTTTATTGATAGGATGATATGTCCTTTCACTTTTCTCATATTTGTCAATCGCTTTGTATTGCTCAATTGATCCAATAACATATCTAGTATCAGCTATGCCAAAAATAATTTACTGTCTCTGTCTCAGTCTGTGATTGGTAATGGCCAACTTCCACATGAAATAGTTAAGTTGCTTTTTCATTCTAACATAACCAAATCTCTTAGGTATTCAGTTTTAAGATATGAACAATAACTGCATTTCACAAAACACTGCACAACCCCCTTTTAAAATTTCTTCCACGGTCCCATTCAGTAAGAAAGTACCTTTAAAGCAATATCAATGCATTTTATACAGCTATGAAAACCCTTTAATTTAGAAATCGCTTGTAAAAATGGAGGTCTTTATTCTGAATGTTATCTAAATTAATAGTGTCTGAAAGTAATTATTACTAAACCCAACGTGTTCCTTACCAAATAACCTCAAACTGTTTTCCTAGTGAAAACCGCCCTGTTCATAAAGGACACAGTCACAAGAGTGTGCCATTCTACCCTTGGCAAGCTATGAAAGGTCAAGGAGTCAAGGACTACAGAGATGTGTGTTTCATGCAGGATTCTTCCTGTTGGGTTTGAGGTGCCCCACTATCATTAGTGTAGGGAATTACATTGCTTCAGGCCATACCACAACTTTCAGAACTTTTTTTCAGATTAACTAATTTTAATTAAATGAATTACAATAAGAGTAAATGGAAATTCATCTACAACTCTGTGACAATGCAAATGATTATGCAAAGAAATCTGTGAAGGCTTCATTGTCATGTAACACATGACATATGCAAAAGATCACAATCAAATAAAACTTGTCTGTAATAGGAAATTTAGTTGCTTTAAGAGTTATGATACGTGTAAAGAGAAATCCTGTTGCAGCAGTGTACAAGGGTTTATACAGGTATGGGTCTTCCAGTCTGTGATGTGAGATAAGCTAAATCAGTGTAATATCCAACACATTTACTAGCAGGCCTATAGCTGTAAAAATACATGAACTAATACACCATACATGAACTGACATAGTTTCACAGCTTTCATCCTGTAAGCCAGGCCTGAAACGCTACTTGTATCTGATGATCTTCATATCAGCAGTCAAAAGGAGGTCTTCTCCATTAATTCTCAACAGATTCTGTAAGTACTGTACATTAAATATATATATGTACTGAAGAAAAAAAATGGTAGGGGTTTTCTTGCATAGTGTTTTAGGACAACTTTGTAGAATATCAGGTTCCAGTCACTGCTTTCCACTATGTCACACCTGCTTATGCCATTTATGACACGTTACACTACACAACTATAATGCAAAGTGACTTATCTAGTGTAACACAAAGTGAGGCATTAACAAATGTATAAATAGCTTTGGGAGGGAATCAGATTTAGCAAGGAAATTTTGATTACACCAGACATTTTAGATTTTGATAGACTTTTAGTCAGTTTGCAGCAGAAGACTGTAAGTTTGCATTATTCAGTGCAATTTAATATGAATTACAAGATGAAAAATGTAAAGAGACATTCTGGTAAATCTCTGTGCCAGAATATGCTAAAGAAAGATGGGAGCTGTATTTATGGACATTACATATCAAAATCAAATAACAAAAAAGACCAAGCATCTAGAGACTCGTGTCATTCAACAGATCGTGGCCCAGTTCTGAAAATACTTAAGCCTATGAATAATTTAACATATTAACAGCTAAGATAATATATGCCAGTTATTCTGTCTATGTTGAAGAGACTAAGCAGGTATGTGCATTTAAGCTTGTGTGGACAATGCATAATTAGCCTCTTGGGCTTTTTATTGTCTAACATTTTTTTCCTTGTACTTTGCAAAAAAGTACTTTTAGTAATTAAGAAAATAAAATAAAGTTTTAAAGTATGGAAATATATGAAAAGATGCTAAAATATGTACGAACTGTTGTACATTAATATAGTTTGGCTCAATCAAATGAATATTCATAATTACATGGTTACTTTATTTCCATTTTTTATTTGTAACAAGTAATAATAAAAAAATTAAAGAAAGCTTCTTATCCACATTCCTAGAATAAATGGTTGTACAAATTTTTGCACTGAAAGTTTCATTCAGTATGTTCTCTTTAGGAAACCTGTGTGGTTGACAGAAAGAGTAAAACTTCCCATGAAAAATACTTCAGAAAAATAGGTATATTTAAGCAGAATAAAATGTCAATGAAGAATTTCCTTACGTTATTACAATAAGGTAAATACAGAAATACTATATCTTATTAGTTCCATGATATAACTGGAAACTATCTGGAAAAATATACTTAAGGATACAATGTTAATATAAGCAACCTTTACATTGCTGCCCTGTGATTTAAGTCTTTTTTATTGTGCTACACTAGAACTTCCTTTACGTAGTTTTGGATGAAGAATAACTAATACTTCTAGAGCTCTTCCTTGATGACTCCAATATGCTTTACAGGAAAACATAAATTCTATCAGTAAATCTATAGGAAGCCAGCATGTCCTATTCAGATTTGAATTCTGAAATGTTTTTCATTTCTGTAACATGGCAGTGGTATTTCCATCTACTGAAAGTTAGGCATATATTTCTGCAATGAACCACTCAAAAGTGACTCACAACAGTTAAGAAGTGGTAGAACATGTGTACTTAGCACAATTCTGGCATTGTAATTTTTGAGATACATTATATTTCAAATGGAGGAACATTTCTGTGCTCATTACCAGCGCCTGCTTTTTGCAACAGGATTGCACACATGTAAATTCCAACATAGACTGGAATATAGATTAACACTGGAATATGGATTAGCAATAATAAGATAACAAAAAATAATAGGTTTAACTATTCTTTTTACCTAGAAATATTTCAGGTTCAGCAGTACATTTGTGATTTAGCAAATAGAAATTAACTCCAGAAAACCCGACAGAGGATTAACTGTATTACAGCAGAGATTTTATCTGATATCAACAGTTAGTACAAATGCAATACAATAAAGAATCAGACTGCATAAAAGCACAGCTTTTTTAATAATAATAAAAGAATGATAAATTAATTTTAATGTATTCTAATGCTTTTTCCTTTTTTTAGGCTCGTGTGTAGCTGACAGTACTGGCATGCATAACACCATTGAGCTATATGAGACAATCACTCATTTCCAGAGTAAGAATAACTGAGTTGATTAACAGATGTGAATGTGAAATAGCTTTCCAACTGATGAAAAATTTTCAAGAAGTTAGAAAATAATTCCTGCAAAAAGGGGTGACAAATAAAAATTTTATACATTTTTATTAGCCAAACCCGTGAGGAGACTTGACTGCAGAGCAGTTAAAAATTAGATTGGCTATTAAATATTTCAGTTTTGATAATTTAGATTTTTTTCACTCTACCACATAGAAAATAAATCTACCTTTCAAATCTTAAAATGGAAATTTTTGTCATCTTTGAAAAATTGCTGAAATAAGTCTGTAAAATTTTGAGAACAAAATGGCTTGTGGCTTACACTTCCCATGAAGTTGTAAAAGTTTCAGTTTTGACAAGTAAATACCACCTGAAGAAAAACAAACCAATGAACAAAACATAACCCTTGTAATACTTCTGATAAATTCTGTTATCTGTTCCTTTCTGGTGGAGAATTCTTTTCATACTCAGATTCCTCCCACATTCTTGCGCACTGAAGAATCTTTCTAAGTAAAGCTATTCTTTGATGTAATGGGGAAAACAAATTTCTTAGGAAGTTCCTTAAATATATTTTTCCAGTCGTTCAGGCTGCCAAATAATTCTCATAGGAAAAATGTTGTTACACTTTGAGGCTTTTGAGGGCAGAACTGAAGAGTTCCTGCTTGCTACAGTGCAACTGTAAACCTTACAAAGCTCACGTTGTAGCAGTTAGATCCCATTTTATCGGTAGGACATGACATACTTTCTATATAGTAATTTCATACTATCAATTTTTGATTACAGATCCCATGGGTTTCATACAGGGACTTTTAATTCCCAGGAAGTGGCTCTAGTTGAACCTGTTCCAGCAAGATAAACATTGAAGATTAACCTGAAACTCCATAATTTCCCAAATCCATCCCCTGCACAGAAAGAAATAAAATTTAAATGCATAACCCAATTTTCCTAAAAAGAACATTTTCTTTTATTTCCTTGAAATTTAAAATTACATAGGCAAAAAATGTGATGGACTTCCAGAATCCCTGAAATAAGAGTTAAGTAAACAATGTAAGATTCCCAGTTGCAGATATTGTCTTGGATTCATCTGATGCCAACTTGGAGTCATTCCTCTTTATTTCAAGCAATGACCTGAGAGACCCACATTAGGAAAGAAGTTACCTGATTTTCCATTTCTTGAGAGAGTAAAAGACACCTCCAGAGCATTGTTCAGATTTCGGTTGGACCTCAAAGAGCACAGATGACAACGGGACAAGTGTGGTCCCAATTAAAGTTGGGTAGAAAAAAACCTACTTCTTATGATAAGAATCAGTGTTGAGGTTCACTGGCAGGATGGTGACAACAACAAAGACTTTTCTTCTAGCTCTTGAGATGGGGCTGCAGCAGCCAGAGCAAAATGTTAGGGACTGATTCGTTTAAAACCACCAGAAGTGTGAGGGAGAAATGTGGCAGAATTCACACATGAGTACTAATCTATTGTTTTGCTGAAATTTTTTTTTAGTTCAATCTGAAGGAGGGGGGTAATTAAGCGTCCTTACGGTTTGTGCTAACGGGGAGAGGGGACTGATTAGATTGTGGCTGTGTGTTTCTGTCAGAGGCAGAGGCACAAAGCCAGTGGAAAATTATAAAACCAAAACACAACAAATTTGAAAAGCTATGATACTACCAAATAGGCATTTCTGGCACGCAGAAAGTGAAGAAAGCATCCCTGGCACCGCCTGGAAAGAGCATAAGAACCACATGGAGGAGAGAAGCTTCTTGGTTTTGTTCCTGCTATGCTGGCAGAAATAGTGTTTTGTCTGGAATTTCTGTAAATAGACAGAGTTTCGTTCAAAAGGAGCTACTTCTTATTGTCATCCTTTCATCTTCATGGAAATAATGCCCAAGACCCTGAATTCTGTTAGAATTGCAGAGCCAAAGGAGGTAAAGTGTCTTCCTATTCATGTGTGTGTAATTACACAGGCTTTCATATACTTTACATTGTATTGAAGCTGCTACATTTTAACCATAATATATTTTAATCTGCAATTTTAAAAATACAACTAAAATGGGATTACTGAATCATTTCCACTGTAAAATTTAAAACCCTTTTACTTTGACTTTTTAAAGCACAGTGAGGCCCAGGGCACTGTACTGTAACCTTTAGATTTCTTTAACACATTCAGATGGGCTTTGGAAACACTTTCATAGCTATGCATACTATTAAATACTAACCTAATGTTACAGCTGAGTATACAAGTAGCAACAGTACAGAGAATAAATTTTGATGTGCTTTCTTTTTTAAGAGGATGTAAAAAATAATTTCATTTTAAACACAGACTTCGTATTTTTAAAGTAGACTTGCTCACAGTTATTTATTTAAAACTCTTAACAGTAAAAATACAATGCTGCATTATTCCCATTTCCCTCTTTCCACAATGACACTATATTACATAGTGTTTCTTTAAAATAGTCTAAACAGATCTAAACAGATTCACAAACAGATGCAAATATATGTAGCAACATCTGGTTAATTACTGCCCCTCTTTGATCTGGTACAGGTAACAGGGCAAGATGAATGATTTTTTTTAAGCAGTCTAGTACAATTGCACTACCAAAAGCATCATATGCTATGTGAAGGTGAGGAAAAATTTTGCGAAAGCTCAACAAATGTAGTTCAGCAGTCATACAAATTTGATGATAGCTCTGTCTTTAAAGCTAAAAGCATGCTACATTTCTGATTTTGTAACATACTGGAATAGTAAAAGACTAATTTTATTCCCTATTTCAACATATTCCCCTGAAATGATAAAATCACTTGGACCAGTGTCCAAAACTTTGGACACCTATACTTTTGCAAAGAGGCTGAAAAGGTAGCACAGGTCACAAAATGAGCTGTTTATTCCCCATGAAATCTTTGACTGTTTTGGGAAAATGCATCCCCATCCTCCCCAAATCTCCCCAAAGACCATTTCAATTTGGAAATACTCCAAAATACGTGATAACAGGCACAGCTCAAACTTCAGTGCTGCACAGCTTAACTATCCCCCCGTCTGCTTTGCTGCCTCATGGGAATTCCCAAGCAAATGCAGCCTGTCTGATGCCGCCTGACACTGCCAAGTGAGAATCCTGGGGTGGACAACTGCCATGCGCCTCTGCAAACGAATGCTACGCATCTGTGGCTTGGCTGCACACCTACGGTGGTATTCATACAGCATATTTAATATTACTGTCTACAAATCCAGTGATTTAGTTTAGGTAAGGCTGAAAAGTACAAAGCTCTGTATCAGTTCACTGGTGAGGTTAACAAAAAACAATCCCTGGCAGAACGTACCCTCCCTCATGCTGGAAGCATTCTGGTGGTGCTATTGCACTTTGCTGGAAAAGCTCTGATTTCCAACTAAATGAGAATGCTTTACAAGATATTTCTCATTCATGGTAACAGTAGGAGAGAAATCAATAGCACATTCACAGCCATCCCCAGTAGCTCTCATTCTTCTTATTCTGAAAAAGAAAAAAAAAGCGCTCAGGAGTTCCTTGGTCTAGATAACTTCATTATCTTAACACTAGTCCCAATTACAGAACATTTAAAAGGTGAACAGAGCCCTGTCTCCCAGGCCACAGAAATTCTGTATTCCAGTTTATGTTAGGGATGGTGAACACCCCACATCATTGCATTTTTAAGCCACATCTACCTTGAGGAGGTTGTGTACTGTTATCTTAGTAACAGTATTTGTTATGCTGATAGTCAACTGAAGTCAGGCTGGGGTAAACCTTACACTCTGCCCCAGCGTGAAGCTTGTGAGTGGGTGTATGTAGACACCACAAATTGTTGTGTCTATATTACGATGTCAACTTCTGTTAGCTAACATATTTTCTTGGTAAGGACAGGACTTATTCTCCCTTCCTGTATCCCAGTTCTTATAGCCCATCTTCATTTTTAGGTATTCAACATCATGTTACTACACAACCCACTGACCCTTCTTCAGAGCACCATTGCAAAAGAAATATTGCCATCAATCTGTTTTGCACAGAACCTGAGTTATTCTAACAGAATGTCTGCAGACTCCCAAAACACTAGTTATAACTGTGTCCTCATCTGTGTGGTGTTTATTTTTCTTTTTGAACAAAGCAAACATAGGTGACTTTGCTCACCTCAGACAGTGATCCACAGTTTTCTCTGCTTTCAGAGCACAGACAGATGTGGACTGTTACAACAGAGGGATTGTGCTATAATTCTTCTCCTTTATACAGTTAGATCCCAGAGTACAATGTACTGCAATTCTTTATGTCTATTGCAGCATCTAGAAATCCTAACTGATTATGAATGTTCATTCTATAGGGTGTTTTATAGCCCCCTAGTAAGAGATCCCCGTCCTCTGAAGCTGAATGTCTTAATGGTCAAGGGAAAGTTGTATCCCCAATTTATAAAAAAACTAAGTTGCAAAGTGACTTCCTAAAATCATCTTCGAGGACTGTGATAGGCAGAAAGCTCTAAACTTGGTTTCTTAATTAGGAAATTCTTTGAATTTTTAAGAAAAGTTGTCTTGTGTGGTCTGGCAACTTGAGGGGTCTGG
Source organism: Phalacrocorax aristotelis (assembly GCF_949628215.1). NCBI lineage: Eukaryota > Metazoa > Chordata > Aves > Suliformes > Phalacrocoracidae > Phalacrocorax > Phalacrocorax aristotelis. The sequence goes on along the minus strand of NC_134276.1, from coordinate 206,588,781 downwards.
ATTTAGAAAATTTCCAACTGGTCGTTCTGAGTGTGAGAAACAAGAATTGTTCCCTTCCAGTAGCGAAATACCCAGTTCATGCATACATGGATGCATGATGCAGTTTCTCTCGCCTTTACCTGGCATAAAGCCATTTGTGCTGTAGACACAAAGTAAGAAGCTGATAAGGTTTTAAAAAATTCCAAGAACTGTGACATGGGAAGAAAAAGGGTGAAAACAGGGGCATGAATGACCCACAGAACATGGCACCAGATGCACAGGCGTAGCCTCCAGGAGTGAAGGCGCCTCAGTGACCCAGTTTCAGCTAGTGGCGTGCCCTGTGCTCGGATGGAAAAAAGAGGAAGCTGTGTTCTTGCAGTTGTGGGACAGGGGTGTTTTCCACTCCATGCGAGGACAGAGTTGTAATCGTGAAGGCAGCACGGCAGACACTGCCCTTGGCAGTGAAAAGTATTGCCTTGTCCAAATTTAGGTTTTTTTTTCAGAAAAGAAAAAAGTCTGCTCTTAGGGCCATTATAAGTACCTCTTTTAAACAAATTGCTAAAGAAGAATATTCAGTCATAGATAATCTTCTTGGAAATAGTTTGACCTCTGACACTTTCCATCTCAAGTAAAAAGAGTAAAAAAAGTGATTTATTTATGCACGGTGACTCAACAGAGAGGCTGGTTACGCACGCTGTCTGGAGGACAGCCTCCTCTCGGCTGCTCAGCTGAAAGCCTGGCTGCACAAGGGCCTGGGGAGGCAGCGCTGCCGCACCCCCCAGGGGCTGTGCTGCAGGGAGCGGGGCTGCCTCTCACCGCCGCTTGCCATGGCTGGAGGGGCATGATCCTCCAGAAGGGACCTGGTCCGGAAGCTGGACAGAGCAGAGTCCTCTAGAGGAGGGGTGTGCAAACTGAGGAGGGACCAGGCCACAGAGAAGCTACTGGGACACGTGGGTGAGGAGGGCTGGGCTGGCCCATGGGCTGCGGCGGCCTCAGCCCCGACATGGTGCCCCAGAGTGGCAGCTCCTGCCACCCTTTTTGCTCCCGCCAGGCCCCGTCACTCCCTGGGTGCGGCAGCCGGAGCACGACAGGACACCTCGGCCCCGGAGCAGCGGCACAGCTGCCGTGCCCTGGCTCCCAGAAGTCCTACCCCTCATGCCAGTCACCCCACCTCTTCCCTCCCAGGGGCACCATTTTGTAAAACTTCATGCCCAGGTGCTCTCAGGCAGGCCTGTGATTGGCTGGTAGGACCAGAGGCCCCACCCACTATACCCAGAATTATCCTAAAGGCAGGAAGCCCCACCCACCATAAGCTCATGGGTGCCATTTATGACATCATAACCCATTTGTTCCCGTACTGCACTGTTGGCTGTTTGCTCTTCTTTTGAACCGACACACCCACATGATCTGAGAGCACCCTCTGGTTGGCTGCCCCTTTCCTTTAGAATTTCTCCTATCTAAAGATACGTTGCTTTAGACATACATATTTCTATGCTTTTGTCTATATAAATATATGCAGAAAAAAGTGTACAACTATGCATAAATATGTTTTTTTATTTATACAGATATATATACCTTATACATGTATTCTTGCATCTGTGTATTATAGCATATATGTATGGGGGGAAGCCACAGATGGGACCCTGCATTGCTGCTGGGGCTCTGCCTCTGGGCTCTGCTTGGGGCTGCCCTGCATGGGCAACATGGGCCCATCAAATTGGGAATCCAGGATAAAATGCCCATAGCAGAAGATCATGCATGAGGTCAGTAAGTAAATAAGCAACCTTGCATTAGCCTTATCACATTGGTGGCTCGGGATGGTATATTCTTTTATACCTCATGCGTAAAATACTACTGAGGTCTTACAGTCCTGCAAAATGGAATTTTCTTATTGGTTTGGTAGATATCACTGCTTTCAAGCGTTCTTCCAGTCTGTCAGGGTTCAAGAGATGTAGTAGGGACATGCAGAGTCATATGGAGCACATTTTAACTATTTATTTATTTTACCTTTGTAGAACTCTGGTATCTGGAGCTGGATGCCACACCAGGGCTGTTATAAGGAACAACAACCCTAACCAATACAAAGGCCTGCATAGGTTGCTCTTTAATAAATGAATCTGTCTTTGAACATGCTTGTTTAGCAGATTTTAATGATCATTCTAATGACTCTGAAGCAGTCGTCCAAATTATTTAATTAGTCTGATGATAAAATATTGAAACAGTTTCTTTTTCATATTATAATATATTATTTATTCAGCTGTTACTAACAGAATGTGAGATTGAAGATACAAACCTTGTGTAGTTTTTAAAAGCCATGTTTCAATGTTTAACATTGTATGAGACAAGCTCCAGGATGGAATCATGCGCAGAAAATAAGTTTCTTCTTACTAATATGAATTCATTAAAAATGTCTGCCTCATTCTTGCACAGCTCAGTTTTCCTCAGCTGCCTCGTAAGAACAGATTTGTGGAACTGAATTTCATATTAAATGGCATTGCATACTACGCTGCTAATCTCAGGAGAGAGTCAGTTGCCGCTTCCAACTATAAATGGGGCATTTGAACCTGGATCAACATCTACATCTGATGTCAAATGACATCTCTATTATAGCCAATAAATTTCTGATTAGCCACTGAGGTAGCCCTTGATAATATGTAGCAGAAGATTTGGTGAAAGAGTATTATAGCTCAGGGAAAGATTATTTAGAATATTATTTAAAGGTGAAAGAAATATTTTTCCCATTACTCAATAGATTTCTTTCTGTCTGTTCCATCAATAGCAAGTGTCTCTTCCCCTTAAACCTTTTTTCTTCGATAAAAGGGATAATGTAATGTACAATGAGAAGGGGGGGCACACAAAAAAGCTTATGAGAAACCAATAAAATAGATATTTATGAAGTCAGATCAGATAGAATTTATAGACAAAATGCTTGCATAGAAGAAAATGAATTGCAATATTAATTTATAATTCTGCACCACAAAAATTGAAATCTTACGATAGCATACTGCTGTATTTTAAGGGGCAACACCACAAGTCTGGTGACTTTTGAGAAGAAAACTTACAAATCAAACTTACAAAGTCATTTTTTTGCCAGCAGTTCCAAAGAGCATACAATGTGTTAGGAAAGAAAAGCCTGGGAATTTTCTAAGGCTGTGGAAAACTGTAGAAAAAACGTTTATATTGATATAAGTGAAGAGAGAATGTGGACACATGGATGCAAAATACCACTGGGAGAAGGGCTATAAAAATTACATGTGTGGCTGAGGCCTCCACCTCTCTGGGCAGCCTGTTCCAACGCCTGACCACTCTTTCAGTGAAGAAATTTTGCCTAATGTCCAATCTAAACCTCCCCTGACACAGCTTGAGGCTGTTTCCTTTCATCTTTAGTAACCTGGGAGAAAAGACCGACACCCACCTCTCTACAACCGCCTTTCAGGTAGTTGTAGAGAGCGAAGAACCAAGTAGGTGTGGGAGGGGCTCAAAAATGGATGCTCCTGTCCCTCCCCAACACAGGAGCTGGTTTCAGCAGGAGCAGGACATGCTCTGGGCTCTCAGGGGCTGGCAAAGCCCCCACAGGCTGGGGAGGCACTCTGTCCTCTGCCACCCCACAATGGCCTTCACCAGCCTCTCTAATGGCTCCTGCCCACCAGGTGCCTGCTGTGACACACATCATCTTCTCCATCTCCTGTCAGTCTGCCCCAGAGTTTTGAAGCTCTCTACAGGGTCGCCATTGGCCCAAGGGCTGCACCCCATAATGGTCTCACAGGTGCTGTAATGTCCCCCCAGCCGTGGGCAGAGAGATTCCACCACTCGCCCTCTGCGTGAAACTTCCCTGGAAGCGCAGTTTCTGATTCATGAGGCCATCAGACAGCTGTTCAGGTTCACATGGTCTCTTCTGGGGGTCCCCTTGGGGACTTTGCTTACTGTCCCCACACACATCCTTCTGCTGTTGTCATTTTGTCCTGGATTTCCACTTTGGCGGGCCACATTGCCTGTGCTGGGGCAGCCCCAGGCAGAGCCCCGAGGCTGCCCCAGCAGCACCGCAGGGTCCTGTGGGGCAGGGGCCAGCAGGGGCCTCTCAGGGCTGGGCTCTGCTCTGCCCTGGCCTGCGGTTGCCCTTTGGTGGCCTCCTGGGACAGGTCTGTAGACCTGGGTCATTCTTCATCATGTTTGGGTCCATCCCCACCACTGCATCTGACACCCCTCCATGCTCGTCACCTTCCTCCACCCAGAGATGTGAGGGCTTCTCCCGCAGCCTTTGGAGTTGGGGGCCCTGCACCTGCCTTTTGATATTCTTTAATTACTTTCTATAACATTAAAATTTAATTACTCATTTAATCTGCTCTTATTAAAGAAGTTGTTTTTCATTACTTACCTATACTTTTAATGATATATATATTTAGTGTACATATGTTCAAATATAGGTGTTTTATATATACATATCTAAATATGTTTAATATGCAGCTGTGTATATACAAATAATATATATATTTATGCATATTTGTACAAGTTTTTCTATATATCTTTATATATAATACACAATAATATAGATAACAAAATATATGTTTATATATTGAAAGAGAAATATATATGTGTATATGTAAATTTGTATAGTTTTACATAGGAACACTTGCTGACAAAAACCAGGAGCCAGTCAGTTGGTTTCAAAAAAATGGCAACCAGCCAATCACCAAGCAATGAGAAAATATTTTGGGTATGAGGCGGTTGGGCACGGCGGCCCCTGTGTGTGCAGGTGATGGAGTTCCCACGGTGCCATACGTACCCAGCACCAGCAGTGGCACGCTGGGCAGTGCCCCTGCCAGCTCCACCCCGAGCTGTGCCGTGTCCAGCTGTGCCTGGTGGCTCTTCCCAGAGGGCAATATGTGCTCTGGTAGGAGCCCGTGGCACTCTTGCAGAGTGCAAGATAAATACTCCCATGATTCGGCCATCTCAACAAAGTTTCCTAAAGCTTTATTGTGCTTAATTTTATTTTGCAAATCTTATTTATCTGTCTCTATTAATCATTCCAGCAACAGTCCAATTGATGAAAATGCTTCTGTCAACTGTGTTACTTTCTTCTCTAGCCGCAGTGTCTGTCTGTGGGCTAACCCAGGATGCCCCACATCAGTTAATGGAAGCATTTATTAATGATCTGCGGTTGCCATGTATCATTTGCTCTCCAACTCTTGTCCAAAACAGGAAAATTAAGAAACATTCTAATCCCTGTTTTACATCCCTCACTGGACGTACCCGAACTGCAGAGCCTGCTTTAGCTGGATGTTGATGTGTTTTGTACAGCCTACAACACTTCCAAAAAGAAACACTATTTTTGTAGTCCAATAGTAAATAAACTTTCCAGTTACATGAAGTGGATTCAGATCAAACAGATGATTATATAAAGTTGTTCACTTGAACTGTGGATGCATATGGCCACAGCAGGGATGCAGAGAACTGGGTGTGAACTGGGCTCTGCCTCCTCTTTATTTTATTTTTCTTCTTCATAGTAAAGGAAGAATTCACCTTGAATTTGCTGCTTAAGGCCTAGAAAGTTGACACAGCTGCAAATTCCCAAAGGAGATACCCATGTTCATCTAGCCCAGATTTAGCAACCAGCGTAATTCATGAGTGCAGTAGCTCTACTGCTGCTGTATTACATTACTACCTTTTGCTTTGTGCAATAAATGTGTTAAATTTTTCTTCACCTAGGGTGTTGTTGGCTACTAACTGTTTCACATGTTTAGAAAACTGTGAGGCAAATGTAAAGAAGAAACCACTGAGAACTATTAAATACAAAGGCACCTGGAAACCACTAAGGTACCAATTAGTAGAGGCTGGGAATTATTTGCCCTGTTCTTATGCATTTTATGACTGCTGCTGTCCAGTGGCAGAGAAAGGGTCGCAAGCCAGACAAGCAGGTATCATAGTGTTCATCACAGAAGAAAAACAGCCTCACATTTATTTGCTTTGCAGTGCTGCATTCACACACAGCAGTACTGTTTCACTGCAGCATTTTAGTATTCATTGGCATTGTGAGCTGATGAAGATTAGCTGATACTCCTGAGTTGGTTTCATTTATTGTGCTGAGCCATACTATGTTTCTGAAGGATGATGAGGAAAAGCTTGTTGAAGTGAAGAGATGACACAAAGGATGTGTCAGGTACTAGGTAACCAACATTTGGGAGTCTTACTGCCTACTTGGAACATAGCCTGGTACGATCAGTCCTTGCAACAAATGTGAGCCACATTTATGTTGACACAAAACACATGTGAAACTAAATAGATCCAAGTGAATTTCAAGTATTGAGGTGGAGGGATTGTTAGAGCTAGCAGTTCAAAGCGAAATCGAACAATGTGAACATACAAGGAGAAAATGAGAGAAATAATTACATCAACTTCTCTGTGCCCAAGCATAAGATTTTTCAACCTTGGGTTTTCTGTCCATCCTTAACTAAAGATTTGCATTTGCCTCATGCATTACACCTCAGATACGTTCTCATCTAGTTTGACGGCACAGCCATCATTTCTTTCAGTACCCAGGAAATTTTGAATAGGTTTACTCTGCTATATTGATTTGTGCTTGACTTACCCATGTGATATATTTCAGACTCAGTGCATGGCTTATATTCTTTAATAAAACCAAAATCTTTATATATGACCAAAACCCAAGCATTATGGCCTAACTAGAAGTTTAATCTTCTTAAATAATTTGTATTTCTTCATCTCCTACCAGCTCTATAATCTGAGTTCATCCTCAAGTTTTCCTAACAGAAATCCTTAACCATGACACCCACATGTACGATACTATCATGTGTGTACATGATACACATCTCCATTTATAAGCATTAGCTTGAAATGAGATTGAAATAAATATAAGATTCAGTAAAGCTATATAAAAATCAGAAACATCTCTTGATAAACAGAGCTTTAAGCTCTCAGTGTGCTCAAATATTTCCCTATTCTTCTAAATCTTTTTTTGCTTCATTGCTGCCTAGGTGGGAAGTGAAGGCTCTTTATGATTCTGAAATGGAAGATCATGAAAGCTTTCCAAATCAGACTTTTTGAGTTTTTGCACAGAGAAGGTCTGCATACAAGGGCTGTAATATGAATGGGCATTGTCAATGCTGTTCCAATTCGCAAGAAAACAGAGAATTCTGTAAGGCATGAGCAAAAAGAGTAGAATCCTCTGAAAAATAGACTTTGGTTTCCATATTCATTAAGTAATATAAATACCCATTCTAAAAAAATAAAATATGCAAGAGATGCAATATTTCCAACAAGATGGGAAGAAACCATTATAGAAAGTATCAAGGGAAATTGCTTCTGTGAGACCTCTGTCAGGAGGGTCAAAAACATGCATGTGGTGTCTCCTGCTGGGACGATTGGTAACAAAGTGATTTTGAAATAAGGTGGTGTATTTTTTTGACTCCATGACTTAAAGTTGGAGAACAGTTTATGTTGTTGGTATGGCTAAACAATTACATTAGCCATTTTTGTTCCACAGTATCTCAGATGCTTTGAAATCCTAATTTGTGGAGTTATTTCCATTCAATATATTCTAGTTCGTCCTTAAGATAGAAATTTCCTGTTATATCCATTAAAAACTTATGAAATTGTTATTTACTCTCCTTGCAAGATGGTCCTTTCTGGATGAGAACAACTAATAGCAGCTCGGAATTTGTCAATTAACTTTGAAAACTTTCTGGGTAAGTATGATCACAATTTTTTTTCTTTTATAGTACATTGCAGGTCATCAGTCATAAAGAGTTCATCTATAGTGTAAATCTCCCCAGTAAACAACAGAAGATTTAAAGTATGGTTCCATCATTTTACATAAAATTAATAAAAATTTATATATATTTTCCGGTAGCGATATTTTGACCATAACCAAATGTATGAGTAAAGAAGAAAGCTTTTAAATGTCATTCTGATTTATCAGATTCTGAAAACATGAACCGATCTATGAAGAAGCAAATGCCCAGATAACCTGCTATTCTTTCCCACAGCAATATTGAGCTAGCCAGGACAGAGACATAAAACTCAGAATCATCTGGGAGATCAGGTCATAGTAGCAATACAACATAGCATGCATCCACCTCTGTTTTGGTAAAATGAATAAACCTGTGCATGAATAAATTACCAAAAAGCAAATCAAGTGCCTTGAAACCTGTGAGAAAATGAGGAACAAGACTTGCTGAATAGCTCCACACAAATCATTGACCCAACTCTACAGACAGTACACAAAATTACTCTAAAAATTCCTCTGCCAATTTATGTACAATTCACTTAAGCTTGTTCTTATTAATGGTATGTCAGACATAGGTCTTCCTTCAGCAGGCAGTGGAGGCTGGTGCTCCTCTCCGGGCATCAGAAGTTCTACCAATTTGATTTCTCTGTTTCATTTGTATAATAAAGTGTACGAATGTTAATAGCCCCCAAGTGCACCTGCTAGTTGGCATTTATGAAGTTCATCAGGAGCACTTAAACTTTTTTATCCCAGATGGGATGGTACAACATTCTCCCTGATTTACAAGAGTCATTTATCAAAGACAACACCTGTTCAACACAAATATCAGCCAAGGTCATTTTTTGATCTAGTATGCTGCCACATCCATTGATTTTCTAACTTCTGCAGCATTTTCACAGCATCCTCTGGAAACAGCCTTTTTAACTTTCCTTCATAATGTTCATAGCCATACCTAATTCACATGTCCAGAAGCAATATCACAGGAGGATCATTCACTTCCATCTACTTTGCAAATGAGCAGGAAATTCTCCCCTCAGCACCCTAGGAAGATGTACCTAATAACTTCCATTAGTATTAATAGAAGATGCCAGCATGGATCTCTGTGCATTTTATTGAAAGCAGACTTCAAATTGGACTCTGAATGTTTTCATTTACTTTTAATTGTGTAAGTAAACCCATCCAAAAATCCAGTGGAACATTCACTTCCTTTCTAAACTGTTACTGGATTAAATGTTAGCCCTTTCCTAAGGGAATGAAAAATAAGCCTATATTGCTCATGAGAAATCAGGTACTTTCCAATAATAACTGCTTCACTGCAAAAAGGAAAAGAAAGGGAAAATGCTATTAGAACTATAGCAAACTTCTGCTTTTAAATTAGGATATGAGTGGTCCATCTTTAATTTGCACCATTTCACACTTCAGTATAATCTGACCTGCAGTAAGGAACATGTTGTTCTGGCTAATATAAAATGTTCTTGTCAACTAACATGTTGCTACCCTGATGACTAAAACATATCACCTCAGTTATGCCCTCCAAACTATATCTTCTTGACAGAGTGATGTCCGTGTCACACTTCCCAATTGTTTTTATTCATTTGATGTCCCCTGTTCTACTGTGGAAGCAGACTGTCAACGAATGAAATGGCTAGTGTGATACTGATGGCTTGTCAGCAAGACACATTCTGCAGACAAAACAAGCAAGGAAATTCATTGAATGGTTTTGTCATGGGTAGTGGAAAAACTGGTTTTTGGGGTCTTTTTACTTACCAATTTATGCAAGGACCTCTGGAAATACCCAGGTAATTGGCAGAACAACAAATTACCTGAATGATTTAGGACCTGTTTTTGAAGACCCAGACGCAGATTATTGTCTGCATCTGAAAATTTTTTTGAGAAGAAAATCAGCATTACAAATAATTACATCAATGCATGTTAGCAAATCACCTACAGCTAGCATTCAAGATTTAGAAATTGAGATTGTATGACAAATAATTTAAATCATTTACTCTCCCTTTTGGTTAGCAACATCAGCCCTCCCCCCGATCAGAAGGATTAGGCTGTTTTCCACCATGTTTTTGGAGTGGTCATCAAAAGTGATGTTTCTGCTGGCAGATCAGCTGTTAAAGTCTTTGCAAGGGGCTCAGAATGAAGAAGCAAGCTGAAAATTTAATCCAAATAAAACCAAGAAAACCCATTATGGTCGACCTAAAAATGCATGAAATGAAGATGGGTTTGGCCCAATGTTCTATAATTAAAGAGTTGTGGGCTTTCAATCAGAGAAAAATGTCATCTCCTTCACTTATTAGGTGCCAGAATAACTTAGCTTCATTTCATGGTTCTTGCACATAAATTGCACTTAGATTGATCGGTATGGAGAAGTTCCTCAGTTTTGTACATAGCAATTTATGTCACAGCAATTCCTTAGGGTTCTAAGGAGAAATAGAGCCATCCTAGCTGAAATATAATCACTAGGTATACCATAGCCATGCTACACCAGTCACCTTCATTTTCAGGTGCATGCTATATGGTTGGTAAGTGCCAGAGAACACAGGAGGTGAATCGTTCACAAAGTTTCTTCCCTTCTCATTGATCAGTGGGAAGCAGAGTCCCACATTCACAGTTTATATTGAGATGTGGGAGAAGTGAGGATGTGCTATTTATTGTTAGTGTCATTGTGAGAAGAGGAGGGCAAACAGATGGGTTTTGCTGTTTTGACATAAAGCTCGTTAGATCTGATATCATTTTTCTGACTTAAGGAAGGCATCTCTGTGGTACAGGTTAGTCTGCCAAAATAAGCTTTCACCAGAGTTGTCAGAGACGCACACCTAAATCTCACACATAAGCATGGGTAGACTCTTTCTCAAAGGAGATTCCACGGTAGTTGTATCAATTCCTTTGAAAACAAAGCCATTTATATTGCAGTTCCTATACAGGGATTGAAGAACTTAAATTTGAACAATCAAGCCTGAAAATTATGTACAAAAACTCCAGCTGCCTCAAATCCTTTTGACCCCTCTTGAATATCTCCAGTGCTACGTTCTGGAATTGATGTGAAAGTGCCTGGTTATTACATAATAGACTACCAACAAAGTTTTTTGTTATAACCATGTGTCATAACCTAGAGAAAAGATCCAGAGTATAATGAAAATCTGACATGCAAAAATCAGGAATGAAGCTAAGATAAAATATGGCATCTTAGTCATACCTACAGATAAAAAGGTCCCACAAACTTCTTACGTAGAGTTGTATCACTTAGAAAGGGAAGTTGACGTCAGTCAGTTCAGACACCTACCTCAAGTGAAATCCAGAGCAGATAAAGCTAGAAGCCAAATTTTCAGTAGGGTCAATATAAAAAATAGTTAACCCTCAAAAAACAACCAAGTCTGTCCAAATCCAATTCATAAATCCAAGCTGTGTCAATAGCTATGCATAATCTTTCAGCTGTCAAAGACGTTCATGAGAGGTATTTGGGGGTCTAAGTCTTGTATATAGCCAGTATTTCTTAGCATTTGTCCCTCAAAATATCCCAAGTTAAAAAGGAAAATGATGTCCAAAGTCTATACTGACTCGTGTGTGAGACGTTCTTAGTAATGCTGAAGACATGGTTATGACATCTGACAGATCACTGGCATATATTTTTTGCTAAAGTAGGTTCTGGGATAATATGCAAAGTAAAGCCATATTCTTTTAGTTAATATTCCAAACAGGGATTTTTACAGTTCATTATAAATCATTAATTTCATCTGTATTGCTTTTAAATGACTAATATATTCCCCTACTTGCTTAAACTTCTTTCACACGTTGATCCTGGAACCAATCTACTTTTCTTCAAAAAGCCAAAAAGCTGATTAAACAATGATTTATAAGAAAATTATCATTATCATTTATTGATCGATATTCTCAAAAAATTACAGAAATTGAGTTGAGTTCAAAAACTGTCACTTCTTTTTACACTGAGATCTCTAAACTTATTTTCATTTCTTTTGAAGTAGCTACTTACCAGGTTAAGTATCACTATGGCAGTAAAGGTGTCAGAATCTAGCTAGTCATTTCCTGGTTTTTGCTGGTTTTGGCTGTGTGGGGATGAGCTGCTGGATAAACCACAACATGGTTGCTTTGTGTAAAATGGGTACTTGATTTTATCTTTTGTGAACAATACAAATATATCCCATAGTTTCCATTTAGTTTCTTATTAAGCTCTTTTCAAATTATTTTGTGGACTTCTCTGCTTTGACAAAGCCTGCCAAAGGTTTTTTAGTGATTTAGCCACTGACATGAAAAATAAGAATACCATCCCTGGCGATATTCACTTCAGAAAGTAAAATGGGAGAAATGTGAATATGCTGGTGTTAAAACGCAGTCTAATCACTGAAGTCCACATTAAGCACTTTTACAGAGGACTCAAAACAGGTAAGCTGCTGAACTGTGGGCAGGTACTCCTGCCTCATTCGTCATGTAGGAGTAATCCTCAGTGACCTGTCACATTGCCAGCATGTCTGAGAAAGGACAAAGTAAGGAAAGCTTTACTCCACAGCATCTTGATTTCTCTGCTTGATCACAGTTAGAGAGCCAGCTGCCAGTCTGCTGCAGAACAGATGCAGAACAATTATCTTGCCAGAGCAGATCAGGAGGGAAGTGATGGTTATGTAAAGTCCTGACTCCTGAATGGGACTAGCAGGCACAACAGCCTCTCTCCCCTGGAAATGTTCTTTAAACAGGAGAACAAGATTTGGGCTGTTTGTACAGAACTTACAATTGATCTACTTCTGCGCTGTGAGTTCAGCAGGTCTAGAGCACATCTGGCTCACTCTCACACAGAAGGCATCTGTACAACACATGTGGCTGTATTTCAGTCCAGGAAAGCACAGGCAGAAACATGATGACCAGTTCCTGGCTTTTTCCATCAATTCACAAACATTATGGAGAAAGTCACAGACTAACATGTTCCAAACTTAGAGGTTTAGGAAGATGTGTTCTAGTTATATATGTTATTTTGAAATGAGTTGTGCAGAGATTTGTGCTTTTTTCTGAAATATCTCATTGTCACACATAGTGATGGACCACAGATTTGAGTCCAGTTTAGACTAGCTTGCAGTTTGGACCTATTTATTTACACCATTAGCAAGTCTCAAAATCTGTTGCCATTAATAAATTTATTTTTAATGTGATCACAGATAACCTCCCTTTTACCTCTTCAGAATTTTCTTGAAATTCTTGTAGGATGAGCCACTGAGCTTGGTGATTACAAATTAGTGTGCTATGATTCAGAACAGAGTGTCTTAGTGCAGCTCTTCTGTCCCAATATTCCCATTTGTTTTCATAAACTACACTTGAAGTCTTCCTAAGCTGCAAGGCAAGAGCAGCATATTTTGGCTTTTATTTGCCCTTTATCCTAACTAGGCCCCTATGGAGAACATGTAAGAGATGCGCGGTGTGGATATTTTTCATTAAAAAGTTGTGCAATTTTGTCAATTAGATTGGTTTCCAATGCCTTCAGAAACAGTACTTCAGCATAGCCACCACTCACTGCAACTTCCTCGTACATTTCTTTCTTGTAAGTCTGCTCACAAAATGTCTCTTTAAAAAGAGCTAAAACAGATTATGCTCCTGAGCTCTATCAGATCATATCTAAAATAAGCAAATCAATAAAGCTTTGGTTCAACATTTCAGTTTTTAAAGCAAAACCTACCAGAGTCACTTATCTGCTACAAGAAACAACAGAAATGCTTGTAGATGCCTCCAAAGAACAGTGGAGAAGGAATCAAGTGCAAGCGGCAAAGCTTTGCATACAAATAACTTCAGCACAATTTTTGGATGGGTACTTCTGTTGCAAAGAATAGTGTTTAGTGCAAATGATACCTATGATGGTACATTCGAAGGGTGATACACATTAGGTTGGTAGATAGCTGGTAGATAGATCTCTATGCTGTCTACCCAGTTCTAGGCAAATGCTGACTTGTGGATACAAAGGAAGGTAAAGCAAGCGTACCACCCCCTGATAAACAAGAATGGTGACCTCATATCAACAGAGGAGAAGGCTGAGATATTCAACAAAATTTTGTCTGTCTTCACTGGTAACCTCTCTCCTCACCCCTCCCAAGTCGATGAACCACAAGATGGCAACCAGGGGGGTAAAGACCCTCCCAGTGTAGGGGAAGATCAGGTTTGTGACCACCTGAGGAACCCGGACATACACAAGTCTATGGGACCTGATGAGATGCATCCCAGAGTCCTGAGGGAATTGGCTGATGTAGTTGCCAAGCCACTCTTCATGATATTTGAAAAGTCCTGGCAGTCAGGTGAGGTCCCTGTGGACTGGAAGAAGGGAAACATTGTTCACATCTTTAAAAAGGGTAGAAATAGGACCTAGGGAACTACCGACCCATCAGCCTCACCTCTGTGCCTGGGAAGATCATGGAACAGATCCTCCTAGAAGCTGTGCTAAGGTACATGGAGTACAGGGAGGTGCTTTGAGACAGCCAACATGGCTTCACCAAGGCCTTCTATGATGGACTGACTGCATCAGTGGACAAGGAAAGAGCTACAGATGTCATCTATCTGGACTTCTGTAAAGCCTTCAACACAGTCCCCCAAGCATCCTTCTCTCTAAACTGGGAAGATATGGATCTGGTGAGTGGACTGTTCAGTGGATAAGGAATTGGTTGGATGGTCACACCCAGAGGATAGTAGTCAATGGCTCGATGTCCAGATGGAGACCCATGATGAGTGGTGTCCCTCAGGGGTCCATACTGGGACAAGTTATGTTTAACATTTTCATCAATGATTTAGCCAGTGAGATTGAGTACACCTTCAGCAAGTTTGCAGATGACAGCAAGCTGAGCGGTGCAGTTGACACACCAGAAGGACGGGATGTCATCCAGAGAGACCTGGACAAGCTGGAGAGGTGGGCCTGTGAGAACCTCATGAGATTCAACAAGGCCAAGTGCAAGGTCCTGCACCTGGTTTGGGGCAAACCTCAATATCAACACAGGCTGGGGGATGAAGGGATTGAGAACAGCCCTGCAGAGAAGGACCTGGGGGTACTGGTGAACAAAAAGCTGGACATGAGCCAGCAACGTGTGCTTGCATCCCAGAAAGCCAACCATATCCTGGGTGCATCACAAGAAGCGGGGCCAGCAGGTCGAGGGAGGTGATTCTGCCCCTCTGCTCCACTCTGGTGAGACCCCGCTGCAGTCCAGAGGAGTGGGTCCAGAGTGGGTCCAGAGGAGGCCACAAAAATGGTCCGAGGGCTGGAGCACCTCTCCTATGAGGACAGGCTGAGAGAGTTGGGGTTGTTCAGCCTGCAGAAGGCTGTGGGGAGACCTTACTGCCACCTTCTGGTGCTTAAAGGGAGACTATAGGAAGGATGGGGACAATCACTTTAGCAAGGCCTGTTGTGACAGGACAAGGGGTAATGATTTTAAACTAAAGGAGGGTAGATTCAGACTGGATATAAGGAAGAAATCTTTTACAGTGAGGGTGGTGAAGTGCTCGAACAGGTTGCCCAGAGAGGTAGTGGAGGCCCCATCCCTGGAAACATTCAAGGTCAGGTTGGACGGGGCTCTGAGCAACCTGATCTAGTTGAAGATGTCCCTGCTCAGTGCAGGGGGACTGGAGTAGATGACCCCTAAAGGTCCCTTCCAATCTAAACCATTCTGTGATTCTATAAATGAATACAGCTGAACATTTGCCAGCTGTCTTGAGAGTTTTCAAGAAAAATTATAACCTTATTCTGTAGTATACATCATGACTACCAGTGATTATATCTTCAGTTTGCATTCAGTAAGTTTATGGTGGTGTGAGGTAATACTTCATGTCTAAAGGGAAGTGCAGTCCAAAGTAGCAGACACTGTTTTAGGATCCAGACTCTGTGATTTGGCAATGGTTTTTGCACTACCAGATGATATTTTTAACACCAGTTTTCAACAGATTGGAACAATACGTTTGCACAGCCGTTGCAAATATTTTCAAAACATTTTCAAACAAATCACAAGAAAGAAGATAAACAGATTTCCCTAGACTTGAGTCAAAGGTGAAAAATGTATATTGACATACTTCATAGTGACAACAAATATCTTTAATGGTAGTTGTGAAATACTTGGAGATACAGGATTCACTGAAAAATCTTTTTTTTTTTTCTCCTTTGTCTTCTCTGTGGTCTCTTCCTTCCAAACAAACAAGGTAATGGTGATTTGTTTGAAGTGTCATTTGTTATGATTTGCAGGAGTCTTCTCAAAGTTCCCAGGAAGGACAGGGATAAAACTTACGTATCATTAAAATGGGGAGAAATAGTTGGAAAGGGTAGAAGATATCCTGTATAAAATTATTTTACAGGTGTCTGGGTTTGCAATTAGTTTGCTGTCTTGTTTCTTATCAGCACATTGTTAAGAGAAAACGGCTTTCACAGTGGTAGCCTTTAAAAAAGTGTTACTGATTAGAGTAAATCAAATTTAAAATAGCCATTTAGTGACTTTCACAGTAAACTGGTAAAGAACAAGAGTATTCTTCAGAGTATACATGCTTTGGGCAAATACATCTACTATGGTACTCCACCTATTAAAACTGAGCAATCCAATCAACCTGCTTGATTGAATTGATGGTAACATCTGGTATATGAGCCTGCTGGTCTGTTAAACCTGTGAATAACTTTGCTCTCAGTTCTACATGTCCCTGTCTTTTCTCTGTCTTTGGATGGCTTTTGCTGTTGTAATTACACAGCTCTGGTAAGTGCAGAAGTCTGGTTGTGTATGTAAATGTATTGATCATCTCAGCACAAGTAAGTTCTTTTTTAAAACAGTGTCAGGTAGGGAATGTTAAGCTTGTACCAAACTATTTGATATTATTGATATTACATATTCCAGATTCAGCTTTCAAGAAGCCAGGGGCTTTGCAATAGCCTCAATAGAAGTTGTCTAGTCTGAGAAAGGATATGCATCCCAGATTACACCAGGCAGTACATAGTCAACATCTGAGAATTAGACTGAGAGTTTGACGAGTGTCTCCTATGCCCTGCCCCAGGTCCCAGAGGAACAAGTGCATCAAAGAGGAGACTACAAGGATTTCCAAGGAAGGGATGAAATTTAGCTGCGCAGAGATTTTCCTTTGCCTTCAATTTTTTTCTCTTCTGTGATATAAATATATGAGTTGTATCTTGATCCAAAGGGTTGCCCTTTATCCTGACCAGTACAGGAATGTCAAGGAGCCAAGTCAGTTGGTGCCTGTGGTGAAATCTCAAACTGGAGAAAAGTCTTGTGATTTGGGTGTTTAAATGCAAGAGGGATGACAGACTTCCACCCCAACAGACATCTAGCAGTGAGTCTGTCTCTTGGAAAGAGTGGCCTGAGAATGAAACTGGGAAGGCACAGCTAATTCTAGAACTTCATTCAGATTGAGGACATTTCCAACTAGAATTAAATGTTCATCCAAAAATCGCACCCTTCATATCACTGCAGTATTTAACTGCTTTCTACAGCAACTTATATGAATCAGTCACGATGATGATAATCGGTTCAATTATCTGTAAACAAAGCACTTACTCTCTTTGCTCTGTACGGTACAACCGGTCCAGTGCTAATATAATGAGATCCAAGCTGTGTATTGAAGTCTCACATATCTTTAATGGACTAAAGTGCACCGACAATTAATTATGAGCAAGGGGAAAAGTATAACCAAGCTGAATACAAATATCCACCAGACTGCAGGCAGAAGATACCATAATAAGCACTTTTTATGACAGGATTACTGATTATTACTGAGTATCACAGGTAGAAATCAACACACCCAGTTATTATTGAAGTACATCATAAAACAGGAGCTTGATTCTATTAATAGAAACATCAGCGGGAAAAGTCATATTTCACATTTCACATTCCATATTTCATGTTTCATATTTCACATTTCATATTTCATTTCTCCTTCTCAATCTCATGGACAGAGACGGTCTGATGAATCACTAGAGTAACTCCACTGGCTTTGTGAAGGTGCACAAAGCATAATATAGCTCAGAAGGCTGAGATGGCAAAACTAAAAATGAGCTACTCTGGAAGGGAGAGTTCTATTTCCTGATCAATCAGGTTGCAAACCACGGGGGTGTAAACTGCCTGTCATTCATTCAGTGACCTGGTGTTAGAAACCCTGTGTGAACAGCTCTCACCTTCCACCTCAGCTTCTGCTTACCAGTAAATTAAATTTAAAGTTCCAAAATAACCTTTTTATTGAATCTCTGTTATAAAGCAACTGGATTTGTTATACACTGAGATTAAAACCAGAGTCATGACGAGCTGAACTTCCTTTAGCTTCTGAAATGGTTGTCATGAGTGTGCCTAACACAATACAGTAAGAACAAGTTATTCAGTTATTCAAGTCATTTCCCTAGGGCGTAGTGCTCAGGTAGAGCTCTTCTGCAAGTGGCAAGTGCCTAAAGACAGTGCATTGTCTGACATTACAATAACAGCAGATACTAGATGTGCTATTATATACATGTCCTTCCAGACTGCCAGCATTTCAGTGCCTGCATTGTGCAGACTGGCAATGATTTCTTTAGGTGGCAGACATGGAACTGCATCTCTAAGGTAGTTAATAAACTTGTCACACCCTGCTAGCTTTCGTCTTATCCTGTGCCTGTGCTCTGTTGTCTAAAGCTGGCAATATACTTTGATTTGCATATAATTCATATTTCACTTTAATATCTGCTTTCACAGAACTAAAAATTAGTCATTTATTTATTTACAGACATAAAATTGTCATAAACTCAGTAGCCATTAAACAAAAACATTATTCCACCAAAACTCTAACAGATTCAGCTTCACTTTCATGGTCAGATTATGTATTTATTCAGTGCGGTTGGAGCATGTGGTTAAGAATAAGATGATTTTTACTAACACATAATATACAGAGAAGTTTTAAATCATTTGGTGTATTCTTTTTGCATTTTTATGCATCTGCACATTCAAAATTAATTTCATTTCCCATAAAGTTTTAATGACTTTTTAGTCTTTCTAGGTAGATTGTCAAATGTATTCAGTTACAAGAAATATTTGGATTTTTAATTTATTTACAATAACTAAGCACTTCCATATAAGTGTAGTGAGCTACAAAGGTAAGGTACAACTAATAACAAATATTTAGGCATACCTTGAAAAAAACCAGCCCCTTTGGATATAGGAAAAATTTAAATTTGATAGTTCTTTTCATTCTATGAGGATTGAAATAGACTTTTTATTCTTTCTGAATTTTCTGTAACACATTTTTAAATATTTTTGCATTTTTGGTGAAAGACTCAATATAAATAGAATACTTTGAGGATACCTTTTTGTTTCTTTTAGAAAAAAATTATAATAAAATTGACTCAGATTAGAATTTTGATGAAGTTGGCTGCTTTTCCATAAACTATCATTTTAAAATAAAGCATATGGTTTCCCCTCAATTTTCATTCATCTGTCAGAAGCATTTAGTGTAAGTAGCAGAATGAAAACTATCCAATTGCTATTAATTCATTTTAGAGCTAAGCAAATATTTGGGTTTTCTATGTGAACAACCACGGAGACACTTTTTGTATTCCAAATATTTGCTCACTTTTACCACATTAATAAATTTAAATACTTAGATTTTATAAACTAAAATACCTCCATCTCATAAGATGTAGTCAGTAAGTTAATTAAAAGCAAAAAAAGAGACAGGGATATTTTAATTGTTTGGCAACGGAAGATCGCATAGTGTGATGGGTAAGTAGTGGAGCTCAAGAACGCATTAATATTAATTAGACAGTGCAGCAGAGGATAGGTTAATTAAAGAATAAAGAAGCAAGAATCAATCTTCCCAACTCAGAGCTGCTGTCAGCTTTTGTAACTTAAGCAGAGTCATGCCTGCTAAAGAAACGGACGTCAGACATCCAGTAAAAACCCCTTTGCTTCCAGAAGTGGTGTTAGCATTTTAGATGTCGGTCCAACAATGCCTTTAACAGCACTGTATCAGAACCTGATAAATAATGTCAGGACAGTTCTGTAGAGCAAAATAAATTCATTCCTAAGACATGCCCACCTGCAAATTCACGTTTCAATCAGACCTACAGGCAGAAGGATTGAATTTGAGAGGGCAGTGAATCAGAAAAACATTTCGATTATCAATAAGGCATATGTTCGCAGTGGGAGGTAGTGGCTAATGTAGTCTTAGGATGCACAGACATGTAGGGCGGTCTACCCAGTAAGGCATGCCCAAGTTATCATTCAGAGCTGGGAGCAGCGTGTCTGTCTCAGGGCAGTGCTCCAAGCAGACTAATCGGTCTTGCTGGGAAGTGACACAGCCCTCAGCTGTGCTGTCTTAAACCCACAGAAAAACAACAAGTCTTGAAAAAAAGAAGCCCCTCAGTGCACTTGTACACAGTAT
The DNA here is from genome assembly GCF_949628215.1 of Phalacrocorax aristotelis. Lineage (NCBI taxonomy): Eukaryota > Metazoa > Chordata > Aves > Suliformes > Phalacrocoracidae > Phalacrocorax > Phalacrocorax aristotelis. Next base: position 206,568,674 of record NC_134276.1, on the reverse strand, counting down.
TAGAGAAATTTGATGAAATATCATACACGTTCTGTGGCCTCTGTTCAACTTAGTGAAGATTAAGATGAATGATTCAGTCATGGTGTACCAGCACTAACTCCCAGCCAGCATCACTCACTATTGCAGGGCAGCTGTCAGGCACAAAGATTTCTGATTGCTGTGCTGCTTTGAATACAGCTGATAGGCTCATGAGAAGTACGTATGAAACCAGAGTGGTAACCAGCTCCACCTAAATTTTTTAAGTGACTGCAGTATAGCTGTTTACAGACCAGTCAGATTTATCAGCCCTCACTACAGCTAACGAAGATCTAGTCAATGCAGTCAATGAGACTAACTATGCCTAACTATGGTTTTCTGACGCCATCTGAGATGCCCCGGAGGATGTCACACATCTCCTCAGGGCCGGGCTATATGACCCCACCCCAGAGGGAGACCAGTGCCTTGCTGCAGCAGCAGCAGGAGGACTCGCAGTTTAGCCCACAGCATCTAACTGATACTAGACACTGGTGTTTTGGCAGCTGAATATTGTGGCTAGAGAGTTATTTTTCTTCTCTGAGAACAGACACCTACATTGGGAAGCTGAAAAGCTCTCTGGATTCACTATGTTTATTAGATTGCTATCGTCTATAATTGTCTAAACCCAGCACACACATAGACACCAACTCTGTAACACCTAAATTTGGCGTCTAAATCTGGAGCCTCATTTCTGATAATCAAAAAGACATGGGATTATGCACTGGATGTTCCAGTTTACTCATTGCTGAGGCACAGTGCTACTACTGTTTTCCAAAGGACTATCTCATTTCCAGAAATTAATTTTTGGAATGTAAATTTTGTTTTCCTCAGACTTTCAAAAATACTGATTTTCAAGGGATGATACAAGGGATGGAAAATTTCAGCACATGAGTAGATAAAGAATTTCCAGGTGTGTGAATGCAGGCTATTAATACAGTGAGCACAGCTTTGCCGCAGCCTCCCTTTGAAACTTCTGATTTTACGGACGTTTGCGCTTTGACTCACACCTGCAAAGCAAATCTGTCTAATCCCAGTTCCAGAGGCAAATGACCTGAGACATGTCAAATGAAGTTTATCAATCACAGTCACTAAGGCCAAATCTATTTCATGCAGTGCAGCAGTGTACAGAGACTTAAGGTAGCACAGGTCAGAGCTAGTAACCAGCAGAGTGTGCAATACCTTGCAAATATGCCAACTTGGATCTGGAATGAATAGAGTTCATTTGTGTGTAGCCGTTGGCAGGGTTTAGCTAAGGAAAAGCTGAGGAGCAGTACTGAGCAAGGCTTGCTGTACAGATTTAAGTCCTCTCTGCACTACGCAATACTTCTGAATCCAGGGCTGATGTCCCTGTTTCTGTGAGCAGTGAGCAGCAGCAAAGCTAGTGAGGAAGCCCAAGCTACCCAACCTCCGCATCCCTGTTCCAGGGAGTGTTACAACCTCCCATTAAAATATGAGACAGATAACAGGAAAATCTGATCACCTGTATACAGAAAGATGAAAATGTCACTGTCATAAAAAATTCACTGCAAGAGGAAATGGATTATCAGGTACTTTTTGTTCCCTCTGGCAATGTGCTGATAAAAAAGCATAGAACTCTAATTCTATCCCAGATAACTGGGTTTTTTTCCCTCCATATATTTGAGTTTGCTTTATCAGATAAGCAAGAAAAATATAATTCTAAATTTATAAAATGCTGAGCTTGTGATTAAAAATAATGGGTCCAAACCCATAAGATTTCTGAGTGTGTCCCAAGATCCTTTCAGGGCTTTTTTTCAGCTCATTTGAATGCTTTTTTGCCCCTACTTCACTTTTTGGAATATGGGAAAAATAAATACACTTATTTTATTCAATGTTGACTGTAAAACAAGGTGCAATAAAATCCTGCTATTTGCAGATACTTCAAATAGAAAAATTTGAAAAGAAATAAAATAACACTTTGAGGAATCCAATTTACATTTTGTATCAAAAATGGAGATTTAGTGTAAGGTGAAATGACATATTACCAATTCAAGCTATCAAATAGTAATACAGTTAATGTAGAACACACTTTTATTAATAGCCCTCTTGCATTAATGAAAATTATTTTTACATGTTTTCCCTATTTAATTCACTTTCACTCTTGGTCTCATCACCTAGAACATCACTGACAACCTACAACATATGGTTAAAATGTTGCCTTTCGTTTTTCACAGACAAAAAATACCCATCTGTAACAGATGCCTTAGGCAAGTCTTGATAGGTTACAAGGCTGCACCAGACATTGAATGGGTACCTGGCAAGCCTAGAGAAATCCGCCATTCACTGAGTCTGTTGTAGGCAAATAGCCAGGGCATCTCTTGGCCCAGGCACAAGGCAAAGATAACAAAGAAGCTTCCCACAACAAGCCCTCAGAAGTGGCATGCAGGGGCTTACATGGCTTGGCAGGCTTTGCAGCAGAATGTGGAGGGAGGAGATAAATTTTACATCTCTGGGCCTTTTGGATACTCTGAGAAACAGTGATAAAAAAGTGTAATCAGATCATTATCGCATTGCCAGAATGTCCACTTCAATTATAACTCTTGGATGGAAAATAAATATGTATATGTAACCTTGGGCCCATATTTTGCAGCTTTGCCGCACACTAAAACTTCCTTTGGCTACAGTACAACTTTCAGACAAGCAGCAAATTTCAGGACCAGAAGAATATCATGGCGACAAGGTGAAGGTCTCTGCTTAAGTGAATTTTGGCTTGATGGAACAGAGGAGGAGGAGCATCAGGGCACTAGTCATGTCTCCAACACAGGCTCCAGCCTCCTGCCACACACATCAAAAGGCTCTGGGCTTCCTTCTGCTTCATGACTGTCCTTGGTACTGGGTGGCAACAGGTTGCTGAGGAACATGGTGAGGAACTTGTTCTTGGCCTTACACAAGCTTACACAAGCTCTTGACTATGCTAAGAGAACCTCCTCGTCTGAAACCACGCTTGGCTGCATTGGCACGGTTGTAATAACTCTGGCCTCAAGCTTCACATAACTCTTCATACCCTGATGATCCAACAACCTGTTCTTAAACCCATGATCAGGCTTTCCTCTAAAGGCAATCAAGTTGTACTTCAGATAAGGAAAGTTTTACTTTGTCTGCTGTTAAAGGCATTTTCATCTAGAAGTTTTCCTTGGTCAAATAACACAAAGCTGCTCACATCTCTGCTGCTCCAGGCTGCTCCCTCCCAGACACACTAGCTGTGTCACTCTGCACAGCCAGGGCTCCAACTGGGCACCACTTAGTGACACGAAGGCCCTAACCTTTTTTGGCTTCATTTCAAAGATCTCAGCATAGTTTTTGTGCTGCCAAGGTTGCCAAGCGCCAAAGTAGTGGTCCTGTAGTACAAACTGGGACTATGTATTGTGCACTACAGAGACTAATGTCATACAGGTGATCATTTCAGTGGGCAATTCCTTCTGGAATAACACCAGACAACTGCATAAAGCAGGACTCAAACATCAGTGCCATCAATGGATAAAAAGAACATCAGGAGGTGCAATGCAAAACTTGTCATACTGATGCATTTTAGGAAGCTTGTTCAGTTGCGTGTACACAACTTATGGTAGTGAAAGAAGAATCATCATATATAAACAAAAGCTCATATCATACAAATTAAAGAGTATGTGTTATTAGTTGCTGAAACAGAGCTTGCTTCAAAACCTCTTTCAGTCAGTTGCTGAAAGTACATTTATTAGCTCAATAGAAGTTGCGAGGGTCCTTTCCTCCAGCAGAGAACAGCTGAATAAACCTGTATTTCTGTACTGGAAGAGGCTTTTAAGACCAGTTTGATCAAAGTGACAGGGTAATTTATTTGCAAGCAGACAATCCACAGTAATGTCATTTTTCATAGCCAGCCATAGAGGTCAACAATATTTCCTCGAGAGTCCCTGGCATACTAGTACTTTGAAATATTCAGTACGTCACAGGAGATCAACCTCTTAGTTTACCTACCATCACACTGTGAGCTTAGCATCTTGTTCTGGAAGAAATTTAAGCTGCTCTAGTTCATGTTTATGAACATTTTCCCCTTTTTGTTGTCTTCTGGGCATTGTGCTAACTCCCACATGGATCTAATCCAGGCAGCTCAGCCATCCTAATTGTACAGACACAGAAAAAATAATTTACTTTTTCCTTGTATCTCATCAACAAAAGTTATCATTTCAAGGACTGATATTTGTGGGGGAAAATCTTTTCCAGCAGTGCATGAATTCCCTAAGGATTATTAGTTGTATTACAGCATTTTTCTGATTTATGGATGCAAATGTAAAGGTGACCTATAAAAAGAAAAAAAATGTTATATTCTTCTTTGCTCTTATGTGATGAATAAAAGAAGACTAGAAAGTTTCTGTTAAAAATTATTTTCCCCATTGTGCGTGTCTGTGTTAAGTGCACTTTCCTGTTTTGCAGGAGTGCTCTGGGATTAATCAGACAACTACTGGGTGTACAAGAAATGTCTAATTCAAACTGTGCTAAGGTGGGAAGGGGGTTTAGTCAGACTCTTTGTTTCATTAAAAATGGCATAAATGAAAATTTAGCAGTACTATTCATAAACATTAGCTTTCAGAAAAATGAGAATCCTCATTCCTTTTCCATGATATGCCGGGAAATACCACGAGGGAATGATGTTCCTGAAAAGTGCCTGTCTTTCTGTGTCTTTTCAATGCATCTGTCGATTCCCAAGAACTTTTGAACCAATTGGCCAATTTCAGTCAAATCTTACTTTGGGTCCTGTGGCTCAAAAGTGCTACATTCCCTTAAATTTCATTGGAAGAGATAACTCTACAGAGGAAGGAATCCAAATGAGCACCCCTACAGCAGAAAATCAGGTTTTTAGGTAGTGTTACAGACATCTATATCAGCTTGTCAGTCAACACATCTGTAGCTTCAAGCCTGACAGCTGGTAAACAGAGATCATGGGCAGAAGCTGAGGGTACTTTAGGGGACATGCTGGGCGAGCAGAGATATTGTAAGAGTTTTAGGAAAAATGGAGCAAACTAAAAGTTGCACAAGGGACGTTTTTTTTTTTTCTTAGCACATTATCCTCAGAAAAAAAGGATTTGGGCCAGACTCTTTCCTAGTATAAATCTCTGTGTACTTAATTATAGTATTTGATTATCTGGCCACAGCTGCAGTGCTTATGAAAAGGGAGACTTAGTTCATGAAGTAGGTTCTTGCCACAGAGAATTCCTTATGTTGTTTGTCCCTTTTATTTCCGTTGGAATGTCAAATAAATGTTTAATATTTAGATAACATTGGATATTACCAGAGTTCTGCTCAAATATAAATTAATGATTTACCACAGTACCTCTGTGAATGATGCGTACATTCCAATAAACTTTCGTAATGATAATGATGTGGGGGAGGCTGAAACACTGCGATTGCTTTTCTTGCTCCAGAACACACAAAAGTCAGGAGGACAGGAATTCAGAGTGTCTATGCAAAGTCCTTAGGATGACACAACACCAGCATTGCCGAAGACGTAGACATTGAGAGACGCCCAAGCCCTACCCCAAGGTGAAGAAATGAGGTAGAGGGCCAGGTCAGTGATCAGTTACCTGAGCAGAGCAACACTAGCTATTTATTGCCCTTTTACCCTGCAATTCCTTTGATGCAGGCCAACATAACAGAAGCTGTGCCTGCCGCACTCACACTACACCTACGAGGTTGCTATGTGATTTGTTGGAGATTGTTCAGCAATCTTTAACTACAGCACCTCTATGAGCTTTTACTTCATTAATCAAAACAGCAGCATCCACATCCTTTCTTCCCTCTCAATTTTGCCATATTTTTCTTTCTTCATTCTGGGCTCTTCACCAGCTGCATCTCCTGCCAGCCTCCCCCTTGTCCCCTGTCAGTTGCCACTGCAGACAAAGATGCTGATTTCCATTGTGTGACAGCATCTTAAGAAACAAAACCAGAGTGGTTAACTCTAAATTGTCAGAACAAGAGCCATGACTACCCCAGCAGTTAGCTGAGTACTGCTGTTCTGTTCTTAAATTTTCTCCATACTGCAGAATCGCCAATGCAAATCACATACTGCAGTGACCAAGGCTGTGAACAGAGCTGGCAACCGGCCAGCGTGTGCTGTGCTGGGGGAGGTATGGGAGGAAGAAATCCTGTACGGGTGAGACAGATCCATGCATGTGGACCCCCTAAATCAGACAGGTGTAGAAAGAGATCAAAAGAGTTAGAGCAGAAAACCTTCAAGATAAGAAAGCCATTTCAAAGACACTGCTGGAATGAGAAGGGCTTTTTTGGCTTCTTCTCCTGTGTGCTTAGCTCAGGCCAAGGGAGAGAAGATTAATTCTATGATCTGGCAATAAAACTGCATAGCAATACTTTGCTTCTCAGTAATAACTTTCAGGGAGTTTCTCATTAAGACTGCACTACTGCATTGCACATATACACAGAACTCAGCTTAACAGTGTAGCCAACTGCATAGCACTTCACTGCAACTCTCTTATACCCAGTTTGAGCATAGTGTGTAAAATGTGCTTTATTTTTATTAACACCCTGATTCCAGAAGACAGAAGTTACATTTTAAGCCCATTCCTGTGAGAACTGTTGATATGAACATTGACTTTCCAATATATCTCTCACTATAGGAACTATCTGGCTAGAATTTTAATGGCAAGAAAAGACTCCAAAAGAGCTGACTGTTTAGCGGTAGGGGCACATTAGCTTAGGTAGGCCAGGCAGTTCCTGTAAGGAAACTCTGGGAAATGTACCTACTGGTATAGAAGACCGAAAGGGCTTCCTGATGCTCTCAGACACACTCCCAGAACCATTTTCAGTATTTTCCCTGGCAAATAAGGATAGAAACAGGGTTTGTAGTGGTTACAGGGAAATGGGATGGAGAAAGAAATAGAAAGCAGAGCAAGAAGAGGAACTTGATGTAACACTAATTAAAAATAAAGGACGAAGATGTAAATCGTGGTCACTGGGATCAGCACCAGCCTTGTAAAAGGAAGGTAAAGAGGTTAATGTAAGTGTGACTCTTGTTCATCCGACTCTTGGTTTCACACTATACCTATATACTATATAACAACTATGCCACAGAAGATATCCCTTTCAGGCAGGGAGACGTAAGGTACTTTCTATGCAAGTTGCAGATAAAGGGCAGGAGATACTGAGAGATCAGAATAATGCAGTCTTAGGCAGATATTTGGAAGCCAAAGGTTTTCATTGTTTTTTAGCCTTATTAAGGCATTGGGTGAATGTAGCTATGTTGTTTACTTGCCCAAGCTTTCTTGCTTACAAAATGGAATTCATAATATCTAGTTATGAAATACAAACTCAAAGGCAGGTGCATTTTACCGTGTAGCCTTTTGTTATGTACACTTCACCCTGTGCTATTTCAAGGTCAGCACATAGACTGAAAGTGTCCGATCAGACTTTTTTCAGTATTTCACTATGACTGAAATTAAAACTGCCTAGAAGTCATGTCTTACATTTCTTGCTGCTCCCTGAATGTGCCTCTTGTGTTGTGAGACATTACGGAAAATGATGACTGAGAAAATGAGTTTCTACTTTAAATGATGCCTACCCACTTAAATTGGCATGATGCTATTAGAACATCATGTGACAGACTCACATTGAATTGACCTTTTACTATTGCATATTCGCTGCTTAATCAGATGAAAAAATGCTTTACTACCTCTTGAAAATGTTGTACCATACTGGCTAATTATCATATATTTACATATATTCAGGCAGCTTCTGACAGACTCCACAAGTATTTATCCGTTAGTATGGTAGCTGTCTTTTTCTTTCATAATTAAAAGATCTTATAAATTTTCAATTTACTAAAAAACATCTCCTAACATTAATTTGCTGATACACCCTAAAATATCCTCTGCTGTCTAGAGTAAGCTGCATGTTTCAAATGATAACAAAGGTAACTTGATGAAACCAGCTGGTATACTCTGCATGATATTTGTGTGATATGTATTCTGGATGATAGCAGTCTGTATTCGTAATACATTCAGGGACAAGGCCATCAAGTTATACTACCTCTTTTGCTTTCTTTGAGGCTTGAGCTAGAACTACCATAAGTCAATTACTGAATTGTGCAAGTTGTTTGTCCCTTGAAAGGAGTTTTCTGTTGAGGTTGCTGGCATTATGGACCATGAAAGCAAGCTCTAAGGACTGGCTCACTCATTCCTTTTCTGAAAGGTTAATCATATGGGTTCTCTTCTTCTCATGGCATCACATTAGTAACTTGTCCTACTTAGGACAGACATATAAATTGCATAGAGTGAAAATATCTCTTATCAGTAACTTAGCTTAGCAAAGATCAGCAGTGCAAGTTAGGAACCAGTCTACCCTACAAGAAATCTTGCTTCAAGAACAGATTTTTTTTCAAAGTTGCCAAGAACGTGCTCATGAATGGGTGGTGCTGCTGACAGTGCAATTCTTCTACTTTGCTTATTCCAACCCTTATTATTGTCTCAGATGAAACACAGCTCTAGTACCCCCTACTGCAGATTACTACCATAGATAACTAGCTAGCTGACAAAAGGATTGTATTCTGAATAAATGCACTAGTTTAATACAGCATTAATAACAGGAAAGTTCCCAGACATTTGCAAAGGGAAGGCAACACATAAAATTTTTACCAGCTGTTCCTTTTGTATGTAAAAAACCTTAAAAGAACGGTGCTTTTGTTCACAGCGCTAAAACATCAGTATGTATGCTTCCAAAGACTCATTACAAATTTTTTGTCATGCCTGTATCTTTATGTATAAATTTAAGAGAAAGGCCTTCATTGAGCTCTCTAGTATTTCAATAGGAAGATACATTTTCCCAATACGAATAGAAATAACATTAGTCACAGTCATGTTTGCATTACATCAACAAAACACCAAAACAAGACAAAATCAAAGTAAAATCTTTTTTGTACTGTTCACCTGTATGAGATGAATGCAAAATGGCCACCTTTTTGTACAGCAGAGTACAGAGGTCTCAAAGTCTGGTAGTAAAATGAAGGTCTACAGGATAATGATAGAATGTTTTGTATTATAAACTGAAGTTACATATTTGTACATGGCAAAACCAGACAAGACCACTATAATATGAATGCCCCCATAAAACAATGAGTTTAATTTTCCTGATTAACTTCTGCTTGCGTCAGAAACTAACGGAGTAGCCAGTGATTTTTAAGTTTCCAGTGATGGAGAAGCTATCTACCACAGCTCTTGTTAAACTGTACTAATGATTAATGGCTTTTGCTGCTAATAGTCTGTGCTCTAGTTATTGACTGGGCTTCTTTAGGTTTAATTTCAAGCATTTATATCTTCTTACACGTGTCTGTGGAAGAGAGGTGCCTCCTTTGTTATCAGATTTCTGTTCCCCATGTAGGTATTTTAAAAGGCGATTAGATTACTGCTTGTAAATTCCTTTTTGATAAAATCCTATAGACAAAACCAAGATTTCATTAGCCCTTTGGCCAAATAATTGTACTGGAGCCAACGTTCAGCTGATTATCACTACAGTCTCAGTATACCTTTTTCAAAGCCATTTTTAACGTGGATAGGGCTCCCCGTGCTGTAATCAGGTTCTGTATTCTTCCTTCCTAAATGGGTAGTTTTACAGCTGATTTTATTGAAGCCCAAATTAATTGCTTGAAGCCTGATTTATCAAGTAATGATTGTGATTGGTTTCATTCTGTAACATATCCTCATCATTATTTACCATTCTCATTACTTGTGTCTTCTGTGAACTTTGTCAGCAGCAATTTTAGATTTTGTTCCAGGTCAACAATACAGTGTAGAGTACAGGAAGTCAAGCACCAATCTCTAAAAAACTCTGATAAAGACCCAACTTACAGTGGCACGTTAAGACATAGCAGTTGACTTGCTTTTCAACTATTCTAGGTAGATTCTGGGTTCTCAGTGAAAGTGGTTATCAATCTCAGTTTAAATACTTAGCAAAAGTCTGTTTTCAAACTATTCCTTTTGTTAACCCTAATTTAAGAAGTAACAAACAATTTTTTTTAAAATGTACATGACTCCCTTTTAAGTAGTTTATTAATTGTATTTTGACAGTTAATGCGTTGTGTTTAGTACTGATGGTCGAGGTCATGCCTCTAACCCCCGTTTACACAGCTGCAACTTTTGCCTCCTTTCAGTGTTCCAAGACTTGATGAAAATCAGTGTGAAGGAGCCAGAGAGCTCCTTTGCAGTGTCTTTTAAAGTTATTGGATGCAAGTTATCTCAAGCTGGCAACCGAAAAATAAGATTTTGTATCTGATGCTTAGCATCCTCCTGAGTGTCTGTTGAATCGGTTGTCATGTGCTCCGACTGTGTTCTGCTGTTTCAAAGCTAAGCTATTTATTGAATATGCTTCTATTACAAGTCACAATCGCTGTGTCAGTACTGGTCATTACAGTAATGAATGCAAAATTATACCTGGGAGAAAAACCTATGCTAATCTCTTTTACGTTAATCTATGCACATTTTTCCTCTTTCCCCAATCCTGTTCACCTGTTGAAGTGTTCTGGTAGGTAACGTGCTAAACCTCTGTCCAGCTCCATTCCCACCTTAACTGAGAGGACTGCAAAGCCTTGAAAAAAATGTTTTGCAGACGTTAAGAGTAAACCTTCTTATTTGTTGCTTTGTTTATGACAAGGGAATGCTCTGCAATGTTGGGCAATCACATTTCTAAGGCTCTATTGAGCAAAACTAAAGTATCCACTACTACTGTCTTTCAACTTTAGAATCAGAAGTAGGCATGTCTGTCTAGTGGTATTTTTACTGCAGGGAAGGTTCAGATCATTGTTTTGACATCCTACAACAACTGTCACTTATACTTTTATTTGGGTGGTCATACATGTGCACTGCATGGTGGATGACCTGAATTCCTGCCATTGCTTTTGTAACTTGGAACTCTAACAGAATTAATTTCTAAAATAGTCCACCTGATTTAAATACGGCACAAACAGCATCACAAAAAGGAAGGCTATTGTTAAGGTTTCTCTACACAGAACTACAGCAATCTCTTAAGGTGTCCATTATTTCATGCTCTTTATTTTTTCTTTACTGTTTTCCTTTTTTCTTTACGTTTTAAAACCTATTTCTCTTTTCAAAAACATTTAACATCGAAGAATAAAAAAATTATTAAACAGCATCTCATTATTGCAAAATGCCAGTGCAAAAGTTAAAATCCTAAAAGACAATGTTGTCTACAGCAATACCGTTTGAATTGATATGCATGTGAATATAAAGGCTATATTTTTCTCTTGAATTTATGTGGTTATCCATTTTTCACTGATTTTCATCATTTTACTGATAATAATAGAGAAATTCTGGATGAGAGGAATAACTAGGTCTTAACTAAGTCAGTGAAAAACATCTGCCTGATCTAATGGTAGTAGCCATTTTTAGGTCTCTCTGCAGAGGAACAGATTTCTCCAGCGTGCAACATAAAAAAACTGCAAGTTGTTCATGTCTGATGACCACTTCAGGGTGCACAACGCTTGTGGTGTGATTGACATCTCCCGCTACATGCTGAGTCAGATGACTGTAAGGGTGATGTTGAAAACCTATGTGACATGCCTCTGATCTCTTTAGCCCTTCACTAACACCAATATCACAGCCTAAGACATATCGATGTCTTGTAGTTTATTTTTCATATCAGGCCATAACTCATGAGGCTTCTGTATTTTCCTCGATAAAGCAAGAACACACCTGTCTGAAGAAGACTGCCTGTCACAGTCATAAATAAATTTTTCAGTCTGCTTAAAGCAGAGGCAGGAGATTCAGAGGTCTTGTCACATATTGTCACTTAAGCAAGACAGGAGGGTGTTGACTGGAGGAAACTAAAACAAGGTCGGTGCAAATGGGTCAGATAAGAGTGCCGGATGAGTAATTATCACTGTGCTGACAAAGTGGAAAACATAACAAATGGCATTCTTCATAGTTCTGTTATGGGTCCGATATTATTTGATATTTTCATTAATGACCTGGATAAGTTTATTATATTTATAAACATGATCCAGTTTAAAGTGACTGCAAGTATGCCATGAGGCAGTTGAAATGACTGACAAATTGAGAAAGAGTTTGGAAACCAAGATGCAGTTCAAATCAGAGTTCTGTAATTTGAGAAGAAGGAGCAACGGCAGAAGTACAGGATGTGAAATTATTAATCAAGGTAGAAGTTCTGCAGTATCAGGCTGGGATGTAATATTGAATCCCAAACTGGAAATTAGATTTTTCTCCAATAGCTTTCTCTTTAATAGCTTTGCTGTTACAAAAAGAGCCAAACATTATACTTGAATCTGAAACAGCACTGCCACATGAATGATCTTCTTGCTTTGTTTAGCTGGAGTCCTGTGCTCAATTTTGGACATAGAGTTCAAGGGTAGGCTGCTTGAATAAAGACTAGAAGAGAACAAGGTGAATGCTTACAGCTCTTGGGTATATAACCCACAGACAAATCATAGAATCATTTAGGTTGGAAACGACCTTTATGATCACCAAGTCCAACCTTTAACCTAACACTGCCAAGTCCACCTCTAAACCATGTCCCTAAGCACCATGTCTACATACCTTTTAAATACCTCCAGGGATGGTGACTCCTCCACTTCCCTGGGCAGCCTGTTCCTGTGCTTGACAACCCTTTCAGGGAAGTAATCTTTCCTATTAGCCAATCTAAACCTCCCCTGGGGTAGCTTGAGGCCGTTTCCTCTTGTCCTATTGCTTGTTACTTGGGAGAAGAGACCAACACCCACCTCGCTACAACCTCCTTTCAGGTAGTTGTAGAGAGCAATAAGGTCTCCCCTCAGCCTCCTCTTCTCCAGGCTAAACAAGCCCAGCTCCCTCAGCCAATCATTATAAGACTCCTCATAAACAGTGGCTGAATTGGTGTTGTTTAATCTACAGAAAAAAAGTCATATCGTATTGTATGTCTATACCATAGGAGTCTTCAGATACATAAAAGTGATCTTAAAGGGGAAGGAAACAAACCGTCCTAAATATCTGCTGCCAGCAGGGTAAGAAGTAACCGGTTTAAATGAGGACAAGGGAGATAGAAATTAACAATGTAGAAAAAAATGCTAAATAGTGAGAATAGCTTAGCACAGTGGGGTTTTATAAGTATTGTTGGATCATTTTTATTTAAAGTTTGAGGTTTTTGGAAAGTATCCCAGCCAGCCATCTAAAGGATGGAGGGAAAGGGTAGATTATCTGGCCCTGCCTTGTGCACAGAGAAGAGCCTAGCTGGGCTGCTGAGCTTCCTTCTAGCTTTGCTTCACAAGTGATTCCAGTTCTGCCTCGTCTGCCACATCTTCCACCATGTCATCCAGCAAAGGTTGCATGGTGTCTGCAGGTCTCTGACTGCAGGAATGGGGTCAATCATTCTGTTTAGTGTTTTGCAACAGAGCTGCCCTGTACTTATCACCTCTGTTGTTTATGTTGTGAAGCACCTCATTTCAGCATTCAGGTCAGCTGGCACAGAGCTGGAAAACTTGTTCAGATTTTTTCTTTTTCTCAAGCTTCTGCTGACGTTCAGTCTTATGGGGGAGGCCATTAACATACCATCCTAAAGAAGGATATTGTAGGTGCTGAAACTACCCTGAATATTTATTGACACAAATCATGCATGTCTGCAGCGTGTGTTAACCTCTGCCTGGGGCACAGTAAGGGCACTCTGATTAGCACATTTTCTTTCTGTGCTGCAGATCCTGGCTCAAAACTACAGATCTTGCAGATGGAAAGGTCATTTGGACTGGATATGTCAAGAGAAGTTGTCTTTATTTGGGAGGGCTAAAAGCTGTTCAACAAGAATGGTTCATGGTTTATGTTTTCAAAGATCTCTGTAGCGATTTAGTGTCTTTTTTCTTAGTATAGATATGTGGGCTCAGAAGATATAGTTAGGAAGTGTACCTTGGATTACTTTGGTGGATAACTAGTTTAAATATACTTTAATCCCTTTTAACAATCAACCTGTTTGTTTCTGGAAAGTTTTAAAAAAATTATTAAAAAGGCACAATGCACGTACTTCATTTTTCATGGATTTCATACTTTAGATTTGTCTTATTTGTCCATTTAAAATTAAGCTTATTTTCATGATTTTTAGTGTATCCTGAAACGAGCATTACTCTGACTTTTTGACTCAAGTTACATCAATTGATTATTATTTGAATTCTTGGCATTTTTCTTCTCAATGATAAGGATGGCCCTTTTCAAATCAACACATTTCTGACCAGATTAGAATCAAGGAAGTGCTGGCTTCAATGACACTTTCATGTATCATAGAATAAATGTAGTGCTTGAAAAGAGATGTTTTTCCTGGTATTGTAATTATTCTTGTGATTGAAGCAAGATTATTTTATTTTTATGCTCCACTACAAGATAATTTAAAGTGTTACATTTATTTAATGAGTAGAGCAATACAAGTGCTTTGGCAGGACAATATTTTTATTGTACAGATTTTTTTTTACTTTAAGCAGTAAGTCCCAGCACGAGAAATATTGTGTTCTTGCTCATGATATGGGAAAAAACTTAATCATTCATAGTCACTGCTGAACAAAACTTCTCCTCTAGTTCTCTTTTTACAGTGTGACATGACTAACTACTCTTGCCATTATGTTCTCATTTAATAATGTCATCATGAAGCAGTAGTTGTTGTCTTCATAATGAGATTAGTGCCTGGAAAAAACAAAGCAGAGTAATCATGCATCATATTTACCATAACAGACATGCTTGGACATAAATAAACTATAATGGCTCAGCAGCATTCAATACTGAACAAGAGAAATCCAGAAGCGAAGAAAAGCAAGGTAACAGTCTTATAACACAAGAAAGGGGTTTTGCACCAGGTTGGTAAGTGCTAGCCTGGGCTCCGCTCTGTAGAGGATATAAGTTAATGTAGCTGAGCTGAAATGAATAGAGATATTCAGTTTATCTAGATTGACAATTTAGTTCATAATTGTTGTGGTTTAAGCCCAGCTGGCAACTAAGCCCCACACAGCTCACTCCCCCTGGTGGGATGAGGGAGAGAGTCAGAAAAGTAAAAGCAAGAAAACCCGTGGGTTGAGATAAAAACAGCTTGATAGGTAAAGCAAAAGCCACTCATACAAGCAAAGCAAAACAAGGAATTAATATTCACTCCTTCCCATGGGCAGGCGGGTGTTCAGCCATCTCCAGGAAAGCAGGGGTCTATCACACATAATGGTTACTTGGGAAGACAAACACCCCCACTTTCCTTCTTCCCCCAGGTTTATATGCTGAGCGTGACATCATATGGTGTGGGGTATCCCTTGGGTCAGTTGGGGTCAGCTGTCCCAGCTGTGTCCCCTCCCAGCTCCTTGTGCACCCGGCAGAGCATGGGGACCTGCAAAAGTCCTTGACTAGTGTAAGCGCTACTCAGCAACAACTAAAACACCAGTGTGTTATTAAATTATTCTTGTACTAAATACAAAACACAGCACTATACCAGCTACTAGGAAGAAAATTAACTTTATCCCAGCTGAAACCAACACAATAACACAGAAGATGACCAGTGAGAGGAAAGAAATGTGAAACAGAGGAAAAGGTTGGCACTGGAAAGTGTGTTCTGTGGAAGCCCCCTCAATACAATGGCAGACATGCAGGGCTAGTTACTGCTCTTATTTCACAGAATTTCAACAAAAGATTGAATGAGGCTGATTAAAGGAACTTAGCAAGCAAAGCAAAGATTAACTACAAATATTATATGAACTGGAAGCTGGACAAAAATTAATTAGTAGCATTATCAATCCTTGATATGAATGTTGCAGGAATTCCTACCCATTTGTACCCATCAGCATTGGTCCATATGTGCAGATGACACATTATATACACATTCCGCCATTTCTGCTTCACAGTAGCATATGCCATTTGCTCAGTGCATGGCTGCTAGCATTTAGTAGTGACTGTTTTCAAAAGTTACTTTAACAACTCTTTATTTGAGAGTTTAAATACTGTTAGGATTTTCTGAGGAGGGCAATGTTGTTTCACAATTTGTATAGTCCAGGCTAGCGTATGAGGGGTGAAAAACTTATCTTAAATGTTAATTCCAAAAATTCTATGTCCGATGAATAGCTAAGGCTTCTTCATGCTGATTACATGCAGTCTCCTCTGCTTGAGTCTTCTCAAAAAATGCTGTAAAGCATTCTTTTCTGAATATGCCAGCATTGCTTGTATCAGTTTTTCATAGAATGTGCTTGTTAAAGTTAGTCAAAAAAGAACTCATATTCCCTTATGCCTTAACATTTTCTTAATCTAAAGAATAGGAGATCAGCAATGCATAGGTCTACATATGTTTTATCTTACATAATAGAACTATCTGGACAGAAGGAAAGAGAATTCAGTTTTGTTTGTGATGTGACAATGCAGCCACACAGGAGGATGTTGCTGAAATTCCCATGCAATGCATCAGCTGCCCTGCATGTATTTTATGGAGATGAACTGGAAATGGAGAACATAATTGTCTTTCATACTTAGCAGGAAATAGTAAAAATATCCAGTCCTTGTACAAAGATAATCTCATAGTGTTAGAGTAAATATTACAAAACAACTGGGGATTAAGCTAACAAGGTGGATGATGAAGGGTTTAGCTCTTGAGATTACCCTCTGGGGTTTTTTTTATAAGTAGGAATGTATTCAAAGAGACGAAGTTTAATCAATCAGAACTTCGATCATCTTACTGTATCCCTATTCAAACCTCTTCTATGCTCCATATGGCACTGAGGACACAAGGAAAAAGATCTACACAGTGGTTGTATTAGCTATGCAGATGCATAAACTTTATTCCCTGCTTCCTTCAAGTAGTATCTTCTCCTAATCCTGATACCAGTTCTGTGAGCTGGAGAAATCCCTTACTGATGAAATCCCTTGCTGACTGAAAATCTGTATGATGAAAGTACCACAGTACCAACACATTATATACACCCGACTACTCATTGGGGTCGCTGGGTGGTTGAGATGAAATGTAAGGAAACCTGTCACTCCCAGATCTGGCAGTAGAGGGAAAATTATTTTTTCTAATAGGTAACAGGAATTGGCATCATAACAGTGGCATGGGAGAGGAATAGAGCTCACAATCTCAATGTAAAATTTTATATAGCCTACGAAAAGGCTAACTAAACCTCCACATGCACTGTATGGAGAAACAATGAGCTTTTGCTGAACCCTTCTATATGGCACAAGCAGCCAGGCAACCATTCTTTGGAGGTCTAGAAGGAGGGGAAAATATTGTTACAGTAACAGTTTGCGGTTTTTTCCTTGTCTAAAGAATGCATCCAAAACTCTCAAGTTCCAGGCAGCTGGGAATTTTAGAAGGTTTTCTGACATATAAAATGTTATTGTGCACAGATTTTTGCGCAGTGTCCTGCACACCTTGATTATGTGTGAATTAATTACTGGTATCATTAAACAACAATGTAATTGTTGTTAATAACAGCAGCAGTAACAATACTAACAAGTGAGAATTTTGTTTTCCTGTCCAGGAAAGATCAGGATCAGGATGATGTCAGTTTGCACAAAATGTAGTGAAAGAAATGAACATGAAAGCAAAGCTTAGCAAAGAATTAAGCCATAAAGGAAGGCTGGGTGAGATGCCTGGCCAGCTGGACAACATTGGCATTCCAAGCAGCGTTCCCATGATTTACTCTGAACACATGGTGAGGTCATGACTATCAAATAACTCTAGTCCAGATTCACATATCTTTGTGCCTGAAAAGAAAATTAAAGACAAAAAGTTAAAAAACTGGTCATTAAAATAAGTATTTTAATATATCACAGAGGTGCATAACTTCTTCCACCCACAAGGATTTTCATAAATCTTTCTGTAGAGAAATAATTTTCTCCTTCATTGACTTTGCAGAGATATTTGGTATGGTGGGGTGAAATTGAAGATGAAGTTTCCATAACATCTAGTTGAATTTTCATGTAAGCTTTGCTGCAATAAAAATATTTGTCAAAACTGAAGGCACAGTATTGGAGTGCTTTCTCATTATAAAAGACATAAAACAAGGGCATATATTATGGTCCTTGCTTTTTATCTATTTTCTGGCATTTTTCGAACAGGTAGGAAAAAAACTACAGTATGTTAAATAAGAAATGATAGGAAACTCCAACACTTATAAATTTGTATTTAACAATTAATATGCAGATTGTTCACTCTTGACTCAAGAGTGGATTCATCTCCACAGCTGCTCATTATCAACCTTCTAAACTTAATCCTAAATCTCTAATTCCATTGACTCTTCTGTGCCCTTTCCCCATGTTCTACTAAGAGTTGTCCTCTTTTTTTCCCCCACATATCCTTAAATGACTACTTAAATGAAACGGACTTCAGTTTCCTTTATATCTGACTACATGTACACAACCTGCTGACTCCTTCTAATTGCTTCAGTATTGGCACATCAAATTTCTCCAGTCATTGAATTTTTCCTGTCCATGTAATTCCAATAATTTTCAATGAGAATGTAAGCATTTTTAACTTTTAGTCTAACCCTGAGAGCAAAGCTCTCACAGCAAAATATAGTTGGTGTCTAGACGACTTCCTCCAGAGTTCTGATTATAAGTTGATTTTTCTACTTTTCCAGATTCTTTGGTATATATGGTGTGCCTAATCTCCTTCAAACAACCTGCTCATATGAAATACCTTGATTCATTAAGCCTGATCTTACATACAAGATATTCTGTCTCACATTCAGACTCTTCTTATTACTCCAGAATCATCAGAGTTTTCTGTCATTTGTTTTGGCTGTTTTTCTTATCTAAGAGAGATGAATTGCTGAGATTTTTGTCTGATATGTCTTTTTTTTTTTTTTTGGTTACACATAGCCTATTAACCGCATGCCTCGGGCAATAAGATAGCCAAAAACATATATTCTGCAAACTTCAGACTTGTGGAGAACCTGCTTCCTGCCTTAAGTCACTCCTAAAATCTCCCAGGATTATCCTTATCATCTCTGTTAAAATGCAAAGTTCTGAACACTGTCGATATTGAAAGACAAGTAGGATTCAGACAGTAGGTAGAAAATAACTAAGGTGAACACAACTGAAAATTTATTGAGAAAGAAGAAAAGATCCAAGAAACAAGAAAAGATCCCATTATTACTTGTTGAAATAAATGAAGATAAAAAAGCAGATGGACCTAGGCTGAATCACAAATCCAGAAGTAATTATAAAGTCAAGATTTACAGTTTGTGACAAATCTAAAAGGTGATACTCTACTTCCACCACACACTATGTAGTGGTCTATTACCAGTGCCAACTGAAAGGGAAAAATGCTATTCTCCTAATTACCAAAATTATATATTGCAGCATCATGCCCTGCTTGGGGACAGCACAAACACAGAATAACTAGGAAGTGCTGAAAGATCACAGCTCAATACATTGTGCTGCAGCCTTAAAATATAGCAAATAAAGCTGTGTTTTATATAGGTACATGAAGTGTTAGATCTTGAATTTTCACACAAGCTAGATATGGAAAAAAAATCAAAGTAGAATCACAGAATCACAGAATGGTAGGGGTTGGAAGGGACCTCTGGAGATCAGCTCATCCAACCCCCCTGCTTGAGCAGGCACACCCAGAGCAGGGGGCACAGGAACGCATCCAGGCAGGTTTTGAATGTCTCCAGGGAAGGGACTCCACAGCCTCCCTGGGCAGCCTGTGCCACTGCTCTGGCACCCTCAACTGTAAAGAAGTTTTTTCTCATATTTAAGTGGAACTTCCTGTGTTCCACCTTGTGCCCATTGCCCCTTGTCCTGTCATTGGGCACCACTGAAAAGAGTCTAGTCCCATCCTCTTGACACCCACCCTTCAGATATTTGTAAGTATTGTCAAGATCCTCCTTCAGTCTTCTCCAAACTGAACAAACCCAAGTCTCTCAGCCTTTCTCATGAGGGAGATGCTTCAGTCCCCTGATCATTGTGGTAGCTCTCCGCTGGACTGCCTCCAATAGTTCCACATCTTCCTTAAACTGGGGAGCCCAGAACTGGACACAGGACTCCAAATGTGTCCTCACTAGGAGAGGATAACCTCTCTTGACCTGCTGGCCACACTCCTTTTATTGCATCCCAGGAAACCATTGGTCGTCTTGGCCACAAGGGCACAATGTTGGCTCATGGTCAGCTTGTCGTCCACCAGCACTCCCAGGTCCCTCTCAACAGAGCCGCTTTCCAGCAGGTCATTCCCCAACATGTACTGGTGCATGGGGTTGTTCCTCCCCAGGTGCAGGACCTTGTACTTGCTCTTGTTGAATTTCATGAGGTTCCTCTTGGCCCAGCTCTCCAGCCTGTCCAGGTCTCACTGGGTGGCAGCACAGCCTTCTGGTGTATCAGCCACTCCTCCCAGCTTGGTATCATCAGCGAACTTGCTGAGGTTACACTCCATCCCATCATCCAGGTCACTGATGAATATGTTGAACAAGACTGGACCCAGCACAGGCCCCTGGGGAACACTGCTAGTGACAGGCCTCCATCCAGACTGCCCCATTGATCACAACCCTCTGAGCTCTGCAGTAAAATTTTTTATTATTTTAATAGTTCCATTTGCTATTCCTAGAATCTGCAGGCTTTCTTCCTCAGAGGTAATGCAATTAAAGTGGACAATTAAGTGTCATTCAATTGCTGTAGTCATCATAGATTTGGAGTACCACTCAGCCTATTAACATTCAGGTTTCATTAACCCAAATTTTTGTAATGGATGAAGTGAGGCTTTATTATTATTATTGGAAATCACCATATTCCTTATGCTTTCCAACTGCATATAAAATATTATAGACAGATTGAAAATTTTTATTTTGGGCACACTGGCAAAGGCTGACATTGACACTGTAGTTCAGCTGATCTTCAGACTACTCAATCACACACTTACCCTGAGGTCTAATTCCTGTGTCCAATGATGGGTGCTGAGAAACACTGCATATCCCATTCAGGCAATACTAATTTGTATTAGCCCAGTTTTGGATTCTTGGGGCCAAAAAGGGAGGGGAAATCTGGTCTAGGTAGAATCAGAATCCCTTGCCTGAGAGGTTGTTCTAGGAGCCTGTGCCCTCAGACACACTGCTGAAAGCCTGGCCCTTGCCCACCAGCCTACACCTTTGTGTTATCTTCTGAGCACTTGCTGTAGAAGATCACACTACCTTCTGGCACCTACTGGCATCCCAAGTCATGCAGTATAGCCCTCAAGGCTCATTTTTTAATGGCAAAGGCAGAAAAACTGGTCAGCCACCATCAGCCTGGACTTGTCAGAATTCCTTCCCAACCCCACGGCTGTTGATGAACACTGGACTCATGTACTCTATTATTTATGGTGAAATAAGTGGAGAACACATCAGCTTTCTGGGCTGCTTACCAATGGCCAAGCTCCCAGGATAATATAAACTAAATATATACCCTTCCTGGCATCCACATCACAGTAATTGCCATATAAAATCCTACCCCAAAGGTGCAAAGTATCTTGGTGACTCACCTGGGGGACATTTTCATTCTCATTTCTTCCAAACTTCCAGCTAAAATTCCAGTGTCAGCATCCTCTCCATAACCACAGCTCACTAACACCTTTTATTTTAACACTCTTCTGATTTAAGTGCATCTTCCATTTGCTAATTATAATTAATGAAGTGCTTCTGGAACTCCTATGATGGAACATGAGGATTAGTTTGCTACAACAATGACACCATCTTCAATTTTTCTATGTTATTTTTTCAGCTTTAACAGACAAAAAAATACCAAAAGTCCTTCCTCCAGTAAACACCGGGATATTAAGTTTTCCTAATATTCTGCAATACACAAGTGTGTGTTGCATTGAAAAATAGCAGCATTAATTCTAAATGTTTTTACTGAATTTTCTATATTGAATTATTAAAATGGCATATTAATTATTTATGCGCAGTGTTGATTTACTCCCTAATAAAAGAATATATGAAATAGAGTTGTCAAGTATGAAAGAAAGAAAGAAAGAAAAAAGCTAATATTTGCAACAAAGGCCTCCCCACTCATTCCAGGCCTAAAAGTTCCTTGTTACCTGACCCATCACAGGTTGCCATAAAGTAAGTGCTTTTCACTGAGATATATAGTTGTAGGGACATCCAGATTACTGCCTTTCCACATTCACAGTCATAGGGATCAAAGAAATGCATGCACTCTAGACTCAAAGGAACTAACTGATAATTTCTATTCTGATAGTCAAGTGATGGAATATCTTAAAAGTTCAAATGGCACACAGTCCAATGAGCAGTGAACACATAAACTCCTTAACAAGAAGGGTTTGTGTAGTGGATATTTTGGAAGATCTGATTAACTGTAAGCTGATTTTTCTCTCTATTAGTACTGTAGGTAATATAACAGACAACTAAGAGAAAAAAAAATCTTCCAAAGCCAGATCATTCTATGATGCACGTGAGTCTTGCTAACTGCTACGGACCATATCGCAGTGCTGTCATTAAGAGGAGAGAGCAACAAGACCAGAACTAGGTCTTCTTCTGAGCACAGTGGTCATTCTCTGAAGACACTAGGAGATGAAATAGTGCTAACCTTCTCCCATACATGTGAATGACAAACTGTCTCTCTGTCCACCAGACAGGGCAGCCGACATGAAATCACACAAAATTAACCTGTTGTGACGACAGGACAGGCAAAAGGAAGAGAACAGGGTACAAGGTTGCAATCTGCTGACACAGGCCCACTTCTGCTCTGTTTCCAGGGCAGTGAGACAGGGTGCTTCCCTTGGTTTAGGGTTTATGCAGTAAAACAGATGTAAAAGCTCCTGAAGAAAAGGAGGGGAGAAATGCAGAATCACCATTCTGTAGAGAAGGGTCTCGTTGGCTGTTTGTTGGCCTGGTTTCCTACAGAGCAGAGCCATAATGCTCTGAATACATGGTTGTCTGCCTGCTTTCTGGGCCACATAAAGGCCAGACAACACCACATAAAGGCCAGGTAACTGTTGACAACGTCAGCTAATGATAAAAAAAATAAAAACCCTCAAATACACTAAATTCTTAAAAACTGTATGAAAACAAAGGGGACAGGCTGTACGCAAAGTATATAAAGTATATGAAGTACAGTATGAGCTCACCCCTACTGGATATATCCCAGAAACTACATTTTATTAACACACCAACAGCAGAAGGATCTGCAATATGAACTTGAACTTACATAAGTTTAGATAGCAAGATTTAAGTGTGCTGGAGATCAGGCCTCATCAGTAATCGTTTCACAGAATAACATGTTTGCTATAATAGGAAATTCCAAAACTATTTTGGAAATACACTTAGGAAAATCCTCTTTTATTTTCTTTTCTGTTAAGTTTCCCAGTGACACTTTTGAAAGCCAACTTTGAGGGAAAGAGATAAAATACTGAAGTTAGAGGGTTCCTCAGCAATTACATATACAAATTGCCAAGTGGCCTACAGTAGTAAAGCAGAAACTTGATAATTTCTGAACTGTAGACATTCTATAATACAACCACATACAAGTGATGAGAAATAAATTTGTAATTTAATGATGGAGGAGGACACAATGATCTCATTTTTCACAGAACCTCCTAAAATAATGAGAAAACCTATCAATAGTTCAAAAAATATGGCTAATAAGAAAAGAGAATTTTTATTCCACAGAAATGTTTCTATTTCTACATTTGCTTTTTTTTTTTAAATTAGAACAAGCTAAAACAGTAAGAGAGAGCAGAATTATATACTCTGGAATCTTTTTATTTAAAAAAACAGTAACGAGCTCTGTCTTCTTTGAACCATAATATATCCTAATATATGAGATTGATGGAAATAATAATGATCCCTTTATAAAATTAAGCACATAGAACTTTATTCATGAAACTAACATTTTACTTTTCTGTATCATATATGCCATAAGATTGTTTTCAGAATAACTCAACTGAAAGTACATTTCAAGCTTCATTTATAGATTATATTTGCTGTCTGTCCATTAGTTCTGTAGATAACAGCTCTGCCTTTCATCTAAACATTTCATTCAAAAGACCAACCGCAACCCACCATGTTGCTAAATTAATCTCCACAGCTACTGAAGGCAATGGAATCGTGGATTCCACTTCATATTCAACATCGGTAACATTGCAGTTTATCAAGGATCATAACTATATATCCAAGTAGGGCAAACTGAGTAAAGTTCTATAGGAGAAAAAATGTGCAATGTTATGCCTATAAAGCATTTGAAAGCTGATCAACTCCACTGAAGTCTCCAAAACTGCAATTATTTCAAGAAATTGGCCATATTAAGAGCAGCCAATGTAGTCAGCAGTTACATACCCTCTTGGCTCAGAGGTCAGCCCTAAAGAGAATTCTACATTTGTCAGAGAGTGATGTGTAATATATGTATATGATAAAGAACTATTTGTTGCTCCCTGAAGATTATTAAGGTATCAATTATTTAAGACATGTTCATTTTTCTCTTTCATCAGAAAGAGTATTTATGCTCTGCTGCAGTTTTAAATGAAAGATTGTATCACTTTTCCAGTTTAGTTTCTGATTTAAACAGGTTTCCCATGCACTGTGTGACTGATTAGATGTTCCATCTGTCTGGGGTTGCTATAGCTTTAATGTAATTCTTAGGTAGGTCCTTCACTGTGAACTAATCTACTTATATGAAAATTGATAAAAGTTGGACTAAACTGTGCTCTCTATTACATGAGAAGAATATGGTAGAATGGGAAAAACACGTTCTTTGGATTCAACAGGCCTTTTTAACAGAATTGCCAACCCATGAATGTCAATTGTGGAATGTGCATGTAGTATTGAACTGGTCTTGATTTTCAAAAAAGCTTTTCAAAGCAACATTATAACTTCTACATAGCTTTCGGAGAGAAGAGTTTTTGGATTTCATCCTGGAACTCTTTATCAGCCACAGAAAAAAAAAGCCTTACCCTACAATAGTTTTGTGGTTCAAACCCTTGTCTCCTCAGCAGGGAAGGGGAAGGCAGGAATCTGAAACTTGAGACATCCAAGGCAGCTGTGACAAGATCTGAGCAGGAATCCTCCTTCCTGCTACTCCAAAGTGGGTGGGTGTCAGGCATTCTTTCTGGGCTTTTAGGCTGCTTTGTTTTGGTTTTTTTTCTGTGAAGCATCTTCAGAGACATTAGTTTCATCTTGATAGATCAGGGGAAATTAAGTGAATTGTTTTTCCAGCCTCTTCCCTCACCCTCCATACTACTCAAAACTAATAATTTTGGGGGCAAAATTATAGCTTGGGTACCTATTCTTAAATACCTCATAAGTAGTACTTGGTAATGTCTTTTAAGAAGAAATTTAACCCATGAACATAATTTCCAAAATAGCTTGTGCTGTTATGGCTATTGAGTGCTATAACACTACTGACTAGCTGGAAGTTTAACTCAAGATTAGTATTTCTTTGGGCTACACAAACACTTTCTAAGGTGTATCTTCTGTCAAAAAACCTGTTGTATTTTATGTACATAAAATGACAGGGAAAAATATCCTCCTAAGTCAAACTCAGAGAACATTTGTGCAGTCTCAGATTTGTGCAGTAAAGGACAAGGGATTTCTTAAACTGGGAGGAAATGTTTAAATCTGGTACATTGCTACTAAACTTTTCAGCAAGGCAGCTATACTCTAATATTTTAGAATGGGAAAGGTCAGTTCCCTGAAGAAGTGAGACCTCACTGTCCATTTCCTAATTTCAACAACTTTGTTTTCAAATCGAGGGATATTCTCTAAAACTTCAGACCACAAATGTATCACGGACTGCTAGAAAAAGCAGACAAAGCAGAAAATATTAGGCAACCTCTGAGGCTCAGTGAATTCTGGATTCTTTGGATTCTTTTTTTTTTTATGGTCCTAGTTCTTATCTTCCTGCAGACTTATAATTTCATCCTGTCTCATTTTCCCTAATTTTCCTCTTATCAGTTTTTAAGTGGATTTTAAATGTAACCACATATAAATAATCTAAAATTCCGAAGTTCTGGGGACCAAGACCCTGGAAACAGGCTTTACTAACAGGAAAGAGAGATTCTAGACCAAACCAGCTGTGTGCATGGCCCATGAAATGAGCTGGAGGACAGAAAGTTGAAATATGCAATACAGTCTTGCTTACTGTCTCTTGACAGTATCCCTTTTTCTTTTCTGTGTCCCTCTAGTCTATTTGTTAGCTATGCAAAAAGCAACAATAGTAATGGAGTTAAACTATGCAAGTTGATTGATACTAAATTTTTTTTGCAAGATAAAAATTATATAAACAAATTAAAATAGGGGAGAATATAGGTTAGAATTTCTAAAAACACAGATATGAGTTAGGAGTCAAAATCCCATCGAGGAGAAAAATAAGTAAGTCAATCAGTTTTAATGTTTTTTCCAGAGGGCACAGGTCTGAAAAATCAAATAAAAAAGTAAGTGGTCTCAGGCATCCGTAAACAGTACTTGTATTTGTGGTTTTAAATTCTTCCCCTCTCACAATCTATGTTAATTCTTTTTTTAACTTTGTCACCCTTGGAAAATATATTCAGTACTCATGGGAAAGGCACATGAAAATACAGAAAACATCTTTCTGTCTGCTGCGCCAAAAAGAAGACTTTCACACAGTGTTCTGATTCTCCCACTCCCCATCAACAAACAGTAATTGATCATCAAACTATTTATTCCTGAGAATTTTCTTTTATTGTTCTGATTCTCTGTGATATACTCAGTAAATGAATGCTTAAAACAATCACTATGGAGTTTTTACTATGGAGAAATAGGCCATTAAGTTTCAAATCAATGTGCATGATTGCAATGTGGAACTAACAATTTTCTTGAAATTAATACTGGAAGTGAAAAGCTGTGGCAAAGAAGTAAAATCAGGCTTCATTATTAGACACACTCCCACCATTTCCACAGAACTTAGATGATTAACTTATGTAAGAAACTTACCACATTTCTGATTTTTCACTCAGTGCCCCTTTCCTAAAACCTACTAAACCCAGTGAAAAGATTTTTGATAACTCTCATAAAATGTGAATTGAACCTTTGCTTATCCATGTGTATATTCAAGTATATTTTCATAACATCACTTCACCCAAATTTATAATACCCAATAGTCCTGAGAAACCACTTGGAAAGAAGATGGTCTTTGATGAGAAATCAGTGTGGTATGAGCCCTTACAAAGAATACCTGTGTCAATCCACACCAGCAGCATATGCAATACCCACAGAAGCTGCTGAAATCACTCTTAAATTTTGTAGCTAGATCCTATGTCAAAATAAGGTGAGAAGAAATAGGGGTACAGTCATCACAGAGGGCATATTGGTTATCCAAAAGGAACATATGCATGCTCTGTAAGGCAACTTATTAAAATAGATAGTTCAAAACTGTCTTTATCTTGAATAGCTTACAATCTAAGCAGAAAAGACAGTCAATGGCCAGATAAATACAGGTACAGAGGAGTCAAATGGCTTTGTCAAGGTCAGCGACAGAGCTGGAATTAGAAATCAAAGTATCCTAAATCCCGACCAAGGAATTTCAGATCTACTGAAAGGTGTGCTGCGTGTGACTGTAATGAAGTTTTAAAAATTATCATAAAGGCAATACTTGTTTATGAAAAATATTTCATGCTGTAGCCTGCCTGCTATCAACCACAGCTTTTTCATGGAAAGCCTATTTCCTTTCTACCTCTTCCAAAAAAACATTAAGAAAGAGGCAGAAATCAAAAGAAAATTTGATGAACTGCAAATTCTTGTCTGCCATTCCAGCATATTTTGCTGGTGTAGAACAAAGCAAAAAAAATAATAAAAAACCCTGCAGAAAAAGAAATATATATAGATTAGCTAATTTGGATTTATTGGACCTTACTCTTTTATAGCAATATAAAAAGACTGACTTATTAGAGAAGAATGTAAGGGACAAAGATTCATAGAGACTGATATAATACTTTGATGCAACTTTTCTTTAATGATGTGTCTGGTTACATACTTGCTTTCTCTAACACAGCTCTGCTCATTTTTTTCTTAACATTTACTGTCCCAAAGGCCATATTAGAACAACCTATATCTGCAATACATAAAACAAACTATTCGATTCTCAGAATTACACTTTCCAAACCTTATTATTTCTTGCTGATTATTTCTTTAAAAATTATTTTTAGGGGGTTTATGTGAATTTTTTTTTTGCAAATGCAACACAGAGCTCAGGAAACTAAGCAATAGCACATTATAAGAGCCCTGACCATCAAGAAATCACAGCTTCCTGCAGCAGAAAGCTATGAGACAAAAAGATTTGATCTGTTTCAAAGTGTAGCAATTGAGAACAACAATAAGGTAGAGAGGGAAAGGGAGCCACATCTCTGAGCTGCTGTTTCAGCAACTGCAGCACAAGAGGCATGGCTGACACTGGTGCCAGCGATTTCTCACACACATGGTGTGAGTGTGAGCATGTGTAATGTGCATGTATGAGAATACGCCAGAAAGGCTGCCAAAATTCAATGCAGAACGACACACCTGAACGATACAAGAATGCCGCCTTCTTCAATTACTAGTGTAATGAACAACAAAGAGCAAATTATTTGTCTGAACTTAGCTGTGACAGACTGATACAGTTCCAGAAACACATGTCAATACTATCTCCTTTAAAGTCCTTTGGTTTTATTAACTCATAGGATGAGTTTTTAAATATTCTTTGGATGATAAGACAAATTTTCTAACCTAAATTTAGCAATAAAAATAGTAAAGGAGAAGAACACTGGTATTAGCAGCTGCACCACTCTCTGAGGATCATCAGAAAGGTCTCAGCCATTAAAAACACACATAAAAGGTGCAAAATTAGCACAATGCAGTCCTAAGTAACTCCAGATGAGACGTTGGCTGTCATGTACAAAGCACAAGCAACAACTGTTGAGGCATAAATACATAGTTCTGAGGGCAAATGTCTTTTTCAGTTCACTCAGTAATAATGAAGTTTCCCCTTGCTTGAACGATTAGCTTTTAATTTAAAGAGGGAACTTAACACTCATCTAGCCTACAGAGTCAGTGAGGATGTCTTGAAAAGAGGTGGGTACAGAATGGTGTAGCTTCATCTTACTTAACTATAGACCTTTGCAATACTTAGAACCAAACTAGTCAGCCCTACCTCCCTAGTCAATGGAGAGAAATAGGCACTGTGAATGTCTTTCGTGGACCGTAATTTTAGGAGGGAATGAATCAAGCCCTAGAAACATTTCTTTTTCTCAGATGTAAATATCTTGAGATAAGGGTATTTTATATGAGATTTTGATTCCTCATGTCGTATGACATTGACATATGACTCCTAGTTTCAGTCCCAAGAAGGAATAGCCTGTGAACAAGTATAAAGAAGAGGTAAAAGACAATCATTCAGAGTAATTCTGAGCACCACCAGAAGCCTGGAAATGTGAGTGATGCAAGTGGTACAAAGGCAGAAAGAGAGCCTTGTGGACAATTGACTTTTCTGGCCTTGGTCCAGAAACCTGTGTGCTAAGGACCGATGGAATAAATCAGTGTGACTAAGTACAGTGTCTTTGTCATGGGATCATAGAATCATAGAACGGTTTGTGTTGGAAGAGACCTTTAGAGGTCACCTAGTCCAGCCCCCCTGCACTGAGCAGGGATATCGTCAAATAGATCAGGTTGCTCAGACCCCCGTCCAACCTGACCTTGAATGTTTCCAGGGATGGGGCCTCCACTACCTCTCTGGGCAACCTGTTCAAGCACTTCACCACCTTCACTGTAAAAGATTTCTTCCTTATATCCAGTCTGAATCTACCCGCCTTTAGTTTAAAACCATTATTGCTTGTCCTGTCACTACATGCCCTTGCAAAAAGCCCTTTTCTGGCTTTCTTGTAAGCCCCCTTCAGGTACTGGAAGGCTGCTATAAAGTCTCCACTGAGAATTCTCCAGGCTGACAACCCCAACTCTCTCAGCCCTTCCTCACAGAAGAGGTTCTCCAGCCCTCAGATCATTTTTGTGGCTCTCCTCTGGACTTGCTTCAACAGCTCCATGTCCTTCTTATGTTGGGGGCCCCAGAGCTGGATGCAGCACTGCAGGTGGGGTCTCGCAAGAGCAGAGTATAGGGGAAGAATCACCTCCCTCGACCTGCTGGTCATGCTTGTTTTGGTGCAGGCCAGGATTCAGTTGGCTTTCTGGGCTGCAAGCGCATGTTGCCAGGTCATGTTGAGCTTCTCATCAACCAGCACCCCTAAGTCCTTCTCCTCAGGGCTGGTCTCAATCCATTTTCTACCCAGCCTGTATTTGTGCTTGGGATTGCCCCAACTCATGTGCAGGATCTTGCACTTGGCCTTGTTGAACTTCATGGGGTTCACACGGGCCCACTTCTGAAGCCTGTTAAGGTGCCTCTGGATGGCATCCCTTCCCTCAGCACATCGACCACACCACACAGCTTGGTGAAATAGTCCATCACAGATCTTCCTAACCTTCTGCAAACTTTAAATTTCATAACTCTGAAGTAAATTATTAGCTACCACAGTCAGTGTTTCCCAACTAATGCAACAGAGATGAGGAACAGCTTTACCAACATTGAATAACGAGTCTATGTTAGAAATGAGAAATAGCATGTGAGTCTTCTTACCAGGTTTGATTTCAGACCACTACGATTACTACAGTAATTTTCCACTTAGTTCATCTAATACACTGCAATCCTTAAATTCAAATTGTTCATGCTTTCATTAAAATACTTTCCTTTGGTGCATTGACCCATTGCATTAAGGTAATAGGTAAATTGTTTAAAAATATGCAGTGAAAGTAATTTGAACCATTTGCCTCCTGATTCATTCAAAAGGACCATATATATCACATAATAGCCTGCTCAAGCCTCCAGTGAAGTTCACAGAAAGACTCCCATTCATTTTAATGAGGGCTGACTCAGTCCTGTGGTTCTACTAATTTAAACCAACTATAAATGAGTCCCCTGGTCTTTAAAATAAATGGCACATATTACCAGGAATAAGCATGTGTTCAGTAATGCTTTATTTTTCTTTTATTACTGACTTGACATCTTTTCTTATTCCCTACTGAATAGCTGGAAGAGGTGAAGAATAAAATGTATTCCCTGAAGAAAATATAAAATCCCATCTTCAGAGTCTTGACCATACTCCCAAACTTAGATGATGACTGCTTCCCAGTCTAAACTCCTTCAGAGCTGATGAGTTACAGTGTTCCACAGCAAGTTATGGCCAGCTACTGCTCCTGGCTTAGACAGTTGCAGCAACGGTAAAAGGTGCCACCAGTCCTTGGTCATACTTCAGCCGTACCCAGAGGTAAGAGCAAAGTGATTATATTGCTGCCATGTGTGCAATGAAAGAGTTCAGAGACAAAGCAGAAACAAAACCATGGTTGAGATCAGTTGCTGAAATAAGGAGTGATGCAGAAAACCACCTCTTAGCTAAATCCTTAGCTGATATAAACTGGCATAGCTTCACTGAAGTCAACTGATGTCACATCAGTGGATGTCAGCTGCAGAACCGGCCCATTGTCACTGCACACGGCATGGCCTCAGGTTCAGACTGTGCCCGCTGTTAGACTCATGCAACCACAAATGGCTTTACAGATCCACTTTCCCCTCTGGGCTCCAACTGTTATCACCACAAGAATGAGACATAATGCTTCACTGCAGACATGCTTCTAGCTCCTAGTAACTAAAAGGTATTATGTGTTATATACGTCCATTCAGATGTAAGCTTATGTAGGCATACTTTTGGGAAGCAACAGTCCATATATTTTAGCATTGAAGACATGAAAACACATACATTGTGCAGAGTTTGAAACATCTACTTCAGTTCCTCTTAGCCCTTCAGTAGGTTATTTGACAAAGAACAGGGAAGCGGTGTCAAACAAGCACTCCAGAGATGGTTAACGGCACGAATGCTACCTTGCCTTGGATGTACTGGAGACACCATGCAGCATTTTGGAAAGCTTTGCTCCCTCTCATCTCCAGGAAGGACAGAGACAGCAGAGGTCCTGGCAGCAGTGTGTTGTCTTAGCCTCACATTTATCTAATAGATTGGAAAACCTGCAGAGCTTGAAAGAGTGAGACCAATACTTAGGGCAACTTTTTATTTCATCTCTTTGTTTCTTTATGGCCGTCTTGTATCAGTTGCTGAGCTCTGTTTACTTCTAAGAATTACCACTTCCTTCCTCACTTCCTGGATTTCACCAAATGATGTAAAGTACTGTATTAAAAAACAAGCAGAGAGACTCAGAAACTGTTGCTAGTAGTTGCTTTTCAGCCTTTTTTTTTTAGCAGTTTATCTTTCAAGACAGGATTTCAGAGCTGATTAACTGTCTTTGCTGTTGTTGCAACCATTATTTTGGTAGGCAGCTCTCCAATATCAGTGCATCTAGTTTGAAGCTGACTCAAAGGATGTAGAAGCATTTATTTGTGTCCATCTCTTTTGGTATCTAGTGAAGTTTAGGGAAAGCCTCACAGTACTGTCAAAGCTCTTGAGGTTGAGCTTATTGATCCAGTAAGAGAGACATTAGGCATCTTACCTGAGAATCATTCTGCATATTTTTCAAGGGGAATAATATTTTGACTGCTTATTAATAAATACTATTGTTTGAGATACAAAGATAATAGAAACTATGACAACTGGTGAAAAACAACACATCATATGATTTGAGTGATTTATTTGCCAAAATTTCTGGTCAACACTTAGTAAATAAACTGCATATAACTAGTATTTCATACTATTAACATCCCCATGTTTTCATAATAACCCTGTTTTATTTTAATAGTCTGTTCCCATAAGGCTGCTCATGTGATTGTGATTCATTATAGCCATAAAAGCATTTGTTTTTATCTGAAGAGTGCAGAAATCAAAACACTGTGTGCAAATACAAGATAAAAGTTGAGGAGCACAAGAGATATAAAAGAGAGAGGTATTGATCTTGCATTAGCAAGAACAAAGCAGCACGAGTGGGACATCGCTAAATGCCTCGTCACCGCACTGAGGCCTGTAGCACAAGTCCACATATTTATAAACCTCTTTGGCCAATTCTGCTCAGCCTCTTTCCTCAAGGTGAGCTGCATATGCAAGGAGTGGGTACAGACTTAATGTTGCAGAGAATTGTGTTCAGCATTTATCTCAGCTTGTGCAATCTGCCTCTGAATTAGTCATGAAGAAAAACCTTGGGGTTTTGGGGTATTCTATGCAAAACCTTGCAGAATAAAGGTCCCAACACTTACATGTACTACATGCATACTAGAAGTAGGCTGGAAATTATTACATTGCAACACAGACCTTTGTGTACAGTTGGCACTCATTGCACTTGCTCTTCAATGCAGTTCCCACTTCTATTCATGCCTGTAGGTTTATATTTTGGACTGTTAGTCTATAGCCCCCAAATGTCTGACAAGAAATTATGTGCTTAAATTGGAGTATGAGATATTAAGACTAGGTGTAATGACAATGTTTAATGCTAAACAGGTGAAGCACTCACCGGCTGCAGAGGCTATGGAAGCTCCATTGCTGGCTATTCCTGAGGACAGACTAGATTAATGTGATATAGATGATCCTGCTTAGGTCCAATGGCCCAGCTGACAAGTTGGCTTGCTTCTCACCACCATCTGTAAATGAAACCTAGGTAAATAGGTGTCTGTGAACATTGCTATTGCAGGTGCATACAGGAAAGATGTATCTCTTTAAGAGTTCCCAGTTTAATAGATTTTGTCTAAGTAGAAATACATTTGCATGTATCTCCTGTATTTTAAGAATGTGGATTTCCAAGACACTAAAGGCATTCACTCTACTGCCAAATTAAAACAAATGACGAGTTTGGAAATAAATGCTAACTGCAGCTTAAATATATATCTACATGAGCTTTACACAGTAGCCTGCATATCTATTTGCTGCAGCAAAGCGATTCTACTGTTCCTTGCTTAGCAAATGTTCTAAAACACCATGAAATATTAGACTGTGTGAATTACTTAATTTTTAGAATGGCAACTTCACAAATCGGTTTTCTGAACTGCCTGAATGTTTGTTTAGCAACACTAGAATCTGGTCTCACCTCAAAAATTTGCAACGGTCTTCCCTGCAGTGTCTTGGGATGCTTCAAACCTCTAACTTCTGCAAAATTTAAGAACTCTAAAAAAATATCCTAACTTTTCTGGACTTTTCAGGCTATGCATTTTGAATTTTAATCTGGAAATGAGACTGAAAACTATATTCTTCCAGGTGATTTCGTTGCTTTTATTTAAAACCTTTTCAGAACACCAGCTGCAGTCACTGCCTACTTTAATCATTAGAAGACAGGTGCTTGTTAAAACAATAAGATTTTAACTGAAATGTGTCTTCAAAACCATGACTTAGGAAAAGGTCTTCAGGACTGCTTGCTGCTTCTGACAAGACTACATTGGAAATTCGTATCAAGTAACATGATAATGAGCCTGCTGTTACAAAAATAATCCTCTTGGTTATTAATAATAAATAGGGTTGGACACTGATTAATTCATGACACATATTATTAAAAGCATTTTATGAATTAGAGTCAGAAAAAAAGGAATGTTTATGATTAATGAGTTCTTCTTTTGAACCATTTCCAAAATCAATAGACAAAGCTTTAAACTTCCTATGTCTAATGCAAAGCACAGCTTGCTGGCCAACAGCACCTACTGCTCTCTTAGTCCAGGGGCTGCTACCCACGCTCCCAGTCTGGTCTGGCTGGAAAGTACCTGTCCTGCTGCCAAAGGTACCACTGAACTCTGATCTTCCCTATTTTTCAAGATAGCTGAGGCAGCGCAACAAAAGGAACAGCAGAACATGTTGTAGGACTAGAAACAAAAAGATCAAGGGGAATGCATTCGATTTTAATCTGTCCACTTGACCTTCACATTCATTCCAGCTTTTCTTTTAGTCAGTGTTCACTGCTCATTGTAGCTGTGAGTTCAAAACTTGCTACCTCAGCTTCTGGTCCAACTCCCTCTGAAGAAACAAAAATCCTATTAACTTTTATAGAAAGAGGGTCATAACCCATGTGATCACTCAGCAGTGTTACCTCTTTCCTCTTAAAAAGAGAATAGCCAGAAGGCTAGCAAAAAAGTAAGGGTTTTTTTTCCCTAAAGGAAGAGTAAAAGAATGCACAGTACTCCCCCCAGGGCCTAATGAAGGAAGGCTGCTGGGATGCTTTAATGGCTTTTGCATGCAGAATCCCAGAAAGATCTTCAGGAGTGACTCTGTGCCCTCTCCAGCAGCACAATTCCAATGCTAGAAAACTCTGAACCTCTGCAAGCAAAGTGTTCCACTCTTTTGCTGCATTACCATGAAAACCCTTCCCCTAACACTCACCCTACATATTATTCTTATTCTTTAGGGACATGGAGAACAGCTTTCCTTTTTTTGCAGCAGCTTGTCATATATCTATAGTGTTACCAGCATCTTTCAATTTCCTACCACAACTCTAATGTATCTCCATTATGCTAAACAGTTCTACTTTATTCAGCGTCTCCTTGCAGGTTAGGTCTATGGATCTATGATTGCTTGCATTTCTACCTATTCGTCTCACAGTTTTGCCACTTTCAGTAGCAGAGATGAAGAGCTATGTATGTGCAGTGTATCTTAGACAGTTATGAGTTCTTCATACTCACATGTTAAAAGAAGCTGATAAACTATATGAATGCTACAAAAAGATAATACTAATATTTTTTTAATGAGAAGCAAATTAAGACCAAGTAACTAAAGTGTTGGAAAAAGAGGAGTCAACAAGATAATGTATTTAAATAATCAGAAAAATGACTTTAGAATAAAAGGCAAAGAATTTTTCATGGTTGAAGAACTGGACAGGAAACAGAAAATAAACTGTAAAATTTGAAAAAAAATCATAGCAAAGTCCATTGTGACTCTGTATTGAGCCCAGTATTGTACTTATCAATGAATTAGGACACAGAAACTATTTGAAAAGTACTATAATAAAGTGGGTTATCTGAGATAATCGGATCTCCTACCAGGCATTTATTCTGTAGTACATAACAAGAAGAATAGCAGCAAGAACAACGCTAATTTCTCCAACTTTTCTTCTTAGGTCAGTATTTCAAGATTCCTGGTCATGTTTGTTTTTCCCCTCTAGACTCTACAACTTTCCTTACTATTCATTATGTTTAGCAGTCACTTATAGGTAAACCCTCCATGAATTTAACCAATCTCATTCGGTCTTCACAGTGCATTATGTCAATATGTTCCACAGTTCAGTGATGTACTCTCTGAAAAAGGCTTTCCTTTTATTGTTTTAAACCTATTACACATTATTTTCTTGGCTGCCCTGCTGTTGCTGGCTCGTGAGAAACAGTGAATAATCAATTCCTATTCACTTTCTTCAGGAATTTATAGACTTTTATCCAAACTGCCTAAATCATCTCTTTTCCAATCTAATTGTTCTGCTCTATTAATCGTTGTATTTTATAGAATTTGTTTGAACTTTTGATCAGCTTTGTAACCCTAAAACCTCTCTGAGATGTAATGACCAGGACTCCACAAAGCATTCATAGACAGCCACGATTGTTTTTTTCATAAAGCCATGCTTGGCTGCTACTTGCCTTGCGATATTCTACAGAAAATACATAGCTTTTTTTTAATGTGATCCTGTATTTTTTCAAGGGCTGAAATTAAAATAACGGTTAGATAATACCTTCCCTTTTCTTTTGCTATGTCTTAAAAGAGAAGAACTGCGATTTAGTGTGTGAAACCTTACTGATTGTGATGTCTCCCATTTTATGTCTTGCAGTTCAAATACTCAACAATTTCAAATGTCTACTAAATGTAAGTACTCTTTAATCTATTTTTTCATACAGCTTGAGTTTACATTTTTTCTGTCTTAATTGCGTCAGCTGTCTGACCACAGCTGACTTTGTTTTGAGAAGACTGCTGTTAGAAAAACCTCTTGTGCCACTTCAATATATTGATGTGTTTACCTTCCCCACTCAGTAGCCAACCAACCCTTCCCTGGGTTATTCCCTTCTCTCTTAACACACTTACAGAATGTTTTCTTGTCCGTCTTAACACCCCTTGCAAGCCATACTTCATTTTGTACTTTTGTGTGCTTTATGCTATTCTCCATGGATGCTTATCACTACTTATCTGTCCCTAGCAACTTGGCTTAATTTTCCCATCTTTAGACTTGCTTCCTGCATTGCCAGCTCTTGAACCAGCCACAGCAGTCTCTTACTGCTTTTCATCCTCTGCACCTGCATGATTTGTGGTTGTGCCTACACTATCATTTTCTTAAAAGAGCTACCTATTAGCTCATATTCCTTTTTATACAGATTTGCTTTGAATCTGAGTTTTGCTTTGAATCTGTTTTGATCTGAGTTTAATGATCATAGAATCACAGAATCATAAAGGTTGGAAAAGACGTCTAGGATCACCAACTCCAACTGTCAACCCAACACCACCATGCCTCCTAAACCATGCCCTGAAGCGCCACATCTACTCATTTTTTGAACACCTCCAGGGAAGGTGACTCCACCACCTACCTGGGCAGCCTGTTCACAATGCAGGGACCAGACAGACAGCCTCAGTCTTGAGGATTTCATTCCTCAACAGTCTTCTGTTTTGTTCAAGGACACCAATGCCAATGCTTATATTGTGTCTGATTTCGCTGTCTACTGTCAGGAAAACCGCACCTACCTCATCTTCACAACAAATTTGTCTATAGCAGATCCCTGCTATGGCAGTTGCCTTTATTGCTGTTTAAAGAATTCATATAAGTACATCTACTTATGTCTTCAGGATATCAGAGCTTATATAAAAATCTTGATATATATGGAAACACATTTTTTTCCTGTGAAAGATGCGTACTTTGATACTAATATTCTGATCACGTAAATAATACTTTTGTAAGACGTAAAAGAGTAAATAATGTAAAAAATTTAACTGCCCCAGGGGTCAAAACACAGCCCTATCATTTGCCATGGACTGACCAGACTGTACTGGAACAGTGTGAAGCTCCAGAACATCTGCAATATATTGATGACATTATTGTGTGGGGCAATACAGTAGAAGACGTATTTGAGAAAGAGAAGAAAAGAGTCCAAAACCTTCTGAAAGCCAGTTCCTGCATAGGAGATCCAGTTTTTAGGAACAAAATGGCAAGATGGATGTCATCAGATCCCAGTGGATGTGGTCAGCAAAACTAGCCATGTCCCCACCAACTAGCAAAAAGGAAACACAAGCTTTCTTAGGTGATGTGGTTTTTTGGAGAATGCATATTCCAATGATCGTAAGCAGTGCTTGTTGCTTTCCTTGTCTTTGTCTTTTTAGATCCAGAGGCCATCTCTTCCCCTTGGGGGTATTGAATAATGTTAAACAGGGCTCGATAGGCATGAGCCAGGCCCCAGCACATTGCAGTGATTTGTATCTCTGTGGAATTGCCAGGGTGACAACATACTTCCTCCAAATATTCTACTAGTTTTTCAGGATTCTGCACTTGTTCAGGGGTGAAGTCCCACACCACGGCGGGTGCCCACCGTCTTAGGCATTTGCCCATACTCTCCCACATACCCTGCCACGCATAGCTATCGAGCCTTGGGGCAGATCTCTGGATGATATTCTTAAATTGCTTATTAAACTTAAACAAAACTGAAACAGTCTGCCAAAGAAATACCAACAGATGTATCTTAACTACCCAAGGATGTTCAAGATACTGAAAAATTGTTGTAATGAAGGAGGAAGCATTATAGAAGACAGTAGCTAGGGTGCTGTTCTGTATTTCCTCCATAAAAAACCTCTCAGGGGAGGAGGTATAATTGCTAATTGTCTCCATGAGGTGGTACCCAAAGTACAGTAATGGCTTCCATGCAAGACCCAAATAATCTATAAAGCTCAAGGCCAGTGTTTTAATAACAAATCTCCGAGGCAAAACATCTCTAATCACTGCAGAGCACAGCAAACTACAAAAACCAACACCAATGTTTAACATGTACTTCAAAATGAGCCTGGTGTAGATTGGATAGACTAATATTGAGAACAGATGAATCAGTGCTGTGACCAGCAACTGTTATTATCTCAAACCCTTTGTGCCCCACGTTGGGTGCAAAAAAGGACTGTTGTTGTTTAGCCCCAGTTGGGAACTAAGCACCAGACAGCCGCTCACTCCCTCCCCCCACCCCTATGGGATGCGGGAGAGAATCATAAGGGCCAAAGTAGAGAACACTCATGAGTTGAGATAAGAACAGTTTAATAATTAAAATAAAACAGTAATAATAATAATAATAGTAGTGATATAATGAAAAAGAAAATAACGAGAGAGAGAGATACGAAACCTCAGGAGAAGGGAAAATACCCAAACAACAAGTGATGCAACCAGTCACCACCCACTGACCAACACCACTGGTCCCCAAGCTGTGATCGCTGCCTGCCCCCCTGGGCAGCTCTGCCCAGTTAATATACCAGGCATGATGTCACATGGTATGGAATATACCTTTGGCCCATTTGGATCTGCTCTCTTAGCTGTGCCCCCTCCCCTCCCGGCTTCTTGTGCACCCGGCAGAGCATGGGAAGCTAAAAAAGCCCTTAACTAGTACAAGCACTACCCAGGAACAATCAAAACATCGGTGTGTTATCAACATTATTTTCATACTAAGTCCAAAGCACAGCACTATGCCAGCTGCAGTGAAGAAAATTAACTCTATCCCAGCTAAAACCATGACAACAGGCAAGTCTGATGTGTATCCCAAATGGATCTGATTTTGGGTGAAAATGACCAATGAACTGAATGGTATGATGTTAATCGCTATACTCTATGCCATCACTTCTATGGCTGCTGTATGCCATATCAATAGTACTACAGTAAGAATTAGCCAGATTAATGAAGAATGAACTTCGATGGAACTGAGCAAATTGCAGTGGTGATGGAACCAGAACTGACTTCAGCGTGCAACAATCCAACACCACACACACCATCTCTCCTGCCCTGAAAGACTGTTATGACAGATGGAACCCAAAGTCATGAACTAAATGAACCCAATGAACATTTTAGAGGGATGGCCCATAGACAAAACGGAATGACAGGAAAAGTGGTGGTGATTAATTGAAGCTTATTGG
Source organism: Phalacrocorax aristotelis (assembly GCF_949628215.1). NCBI lineage: Eukaryota > Metazoa > Chordata > Aves > Suliformes > Phalacrocoracidae > Phalacrocorax > Phalacrocorax aristotelis. The sequence goes on along the minus strand of NC_134276.1, from coordinate 206,528,639 downwards.
AAAGTATGGGACTTGGGCATGACGTAGATGGTATAGCATAAGGGGTGGATACTGTTCTGGTTTCATCTGGGATAGAGTTAATTTTTTTCCTAGTAGCTGATATAGTGCTGTGTTTTGAATTTAACATGAGAATAATGTGATAACACACTGACGTTTCAGTTGTTGCTCAGCAACGTTCATATTAAGTCAAGGACCTTTCAGCTTCCCATGCTCTGCCAGTACGGAGATGCACAAGAGGCTGGGAGGGGGCACAGCCAGGACAGCTGACCCAAACTGGCCAAAGGGATATTCCATACCATATCACATCATGCTCAGTGTATGAGCTGGAGGGATTTCGCTGGGGGGCAGTGGCTGCCTCTCAGGGACAGACTGGGCGTCAACTGACAGGTGGCGAGTGGTTGCATCACTTGGTTTTCCTGAGTTTTAATTCTCTCTCTTTTTGTTATTTTCCTATTATTATTATTATATTTCAATTATTAAACTGTCATTATCTCAACCCATGAGTTTTCTCACTTTTACTCTTCCAATTCTCTCCCCCATCCCACCGGAGGGGGAAGTGAGCGAGCAGCTGTGCGGTGCTAAGTTGCTGGCTGAGGTTAAACCACAACACTATAAAAACTGTAAAAAAGCAAAAGTGTGCACATATATATATGGAATGCTTACAATACTAGCTGCCTCCCCTGAAACAGTGTATTGTAAAAATAATAATTCAAAAAAGAACATGGGAAATGAAAGAGTGCACCATTATACATAGGGACCCTTAACTCCCAGACTGATAAAAAAAATACTGTTCTTGTGTGTGAAAGGAACTATAGAACGGGCTTCTCTCTGGTTTCACTAAGATATCAGAACTTCACAGAGCTACTAAAAGGCTACTTGCAGATGTTACAGAATACAAAGTCCATTGGCCCCGTCTAAACCAGCACCTTGGAAAGAACTGCAGCATCTCAGTGTCTAGTCACCTGGAGTCCCAGGGTCATTACACTTCTACATGGACAGTTTTCTTGAACCTTGCAGCAGATCTCAGCTGCTCAAGCCAGTTACCTCATTAATTTATTTCACAGGATAAATATTGGGTTTCCTATATCTACCAGTCAGATCTGGGATAATCCTGCAAGAAGCTGAATTCAACTAATATCAGCAATGCCATATATTCAACTTCAGGCCGTTCAGCTAAACTCATAAATGGTATTACCTTTAAAAGCCACTGCTTTATCTGATTACTATCCTGGCTTTGTTGGGAATCTGTCATCATTGCCACTATTCAAGTTCAATCTCTATTCGTTGTAAGACTTCTACAACCTTTGTTAAAAGTCCTTTTATTTTTATGAGTGCATATCAACTGTTCTGCTTCACTATCTTTATAGTGTGCCACATCCAATACTGTTAGGACATTTTGTGTCAGCATTTTGATGAACTGACTGAAAAATTCTGAGGTATTCTTCCCATTTTTTATGTACAGAAACTTCTTGATTACATTTCAAAACTAACATAAATATTAAAATCTATCCCGAAGCTAGTGATCTGGTGGGTTTTATTTTTGTTCAATTTTTAACAGCCAAAATAAATCCTGAAATTATTTGACAGTTTCCTCCTTAATACAATAATCATATTTGATATGTTTTTCTTATATTACTTCAATAATCCTTTCTCTGCTAACATCTATATAACATTTTTTTCTCCTTGAGTAAATTTTTAAAAACAAAGTAAATGTTTGTCTTTAAGTAGTTTACATTCCAGCTCACAATTAGTGGAACTAAAGCAGGAAAAAAAACACCCCAACCCTTATAACGTCATAAAAATGCAACAGAATTCAAAACATAAATAATATCAGGAGAAAAAGGAAATCCAAAAGTGATCAGCAATTAAAGCTTATCTTCTATAAAAAAGAGAGTGAATGCTATTTTATTTCTTAATCAGCTAAGTTGAGTTTCTGGATGAGACGTTCTGTGTCAGCATTTCAGGAAAATTTAATAAGAGAGAGAGCCCAAAGTATGCTATAAATACTTTTCGCTTCTAATGTGAAGGTCTTAATAATAAACTTTCTTTTTCAAAGGAAAAGTCTGGTATCTGCTACTGTATGAGTTCAATTTCTAATAAGCCCTTCAGTGTTAATGGAGGAGAACCATGTTCCATATTAATGGATCCCAGGAGTATTATTTTATGACAAATGTACAAGTAGTTTTATCTTTTGGGCATAGTAGCTGAATTTATTTGACTTGGCATGTAAAGAACCAAGATCTGCTGGTAGCCTGAATGTATTAGATGACATCACTACTAAAGGCAATAATCCAGGAGCATCCAGCGAATGAAATCCAGGGTTACCAACAGAAGTGGAAGAGGATAAGGTTTTTTTTCTACACAACACATAGCTAGAGATGGCTTCCTTATTATTTTAAACATTTTTTTGAGGACTTGCACAGCCCTGTTGAAACACAGTAAACAGAACAATCTTGGCAGTGCATATTTCTAAGGGTTCATTTAAAGAAACAAGTAAAGGTATCTCAGCTAATACAGTGGGCAGCTCTGAACCGCACACAGTGTTTCCATGCCATGGGATTCAGGCAAACCTTTCCATCCTTAAAGACAATCCAGGAAAAAAAATAAACAGTAATGTAAACCAGTCACACCAAACAGGAACTCCGATATCGTTTTCTCACATCAACTTTGATGTAGCTTCCTTAAACTTGCTAGAGGATAAACTTGGCTTATTCCATGTTATCAAGAGTGTTTATTCATTGCTATGTGATTTTAAAGGTTAGAGACCTATTTAACTGTGACATTATTTTAACTTTTTTTCTAAATGCTGCTTTGTATCAAAGGACCAATTTATAAATCTTGCATTTATTGACCTAAAACATGGACTAAATTGTATTTATATTGGCATTGTGTTGAGTTGGTTTGGGGTTTCATTTTTCCCCCAGACTTTCATGTTCTAGCTTATATAGATAACTCTATTTTAGCCAGTTTTCTCATTCAGATATGATGTTTTACCTTTAAGTGCTACTGCAAGTGCTGAGGTTTTATGCTCAGCCAACTATATTCAGTCATAGGTTCTCATTTCTAGATAAAAGCATTTATACAGATTGTCAGAACTCTCTGTCCTGCATTTCCTCATAGACTCAGCTGTGTATTTAATGCATATAGTCCCCAGTTTATATCACTTACCTTTGGAAAGGCCCACTTTATTTTTGCCATGTCAGATAATATATTTTGCTCCTTTGTAACACTTCATTTAACAAACAGAATTAACCTCTGGAACCGGGCTGTGCATGGCCTTAGCCTGGGAGTGCCGGGGCACTTGGGGGATGTCTCTTTGCTATAGCACTGAGGTTTCAAAGGTAACAAGTGGGTTCGTTGCTGATTCCCCTTCCCTCTGGGAAGGATGAAGGTAACCAAAAAGCAGTAAGGCAAGACTGTGAACCAGGAAAAACTAACTTCAGATGACAGAGTATTTGGTGACCAAGGTTCAGAAGGGAGCCTTTCCACATCTGTATGGTAAAAGAGAAGAAAGAGACTGGGGCAGGCGCTGACATTGCCATGATAGTGTTTGCACTCACTGCCGAGGGCAGCACACCCCAGCTCTGGTCCAGAAACCATTTAGACACACAGCTGGACATCCATGCAGCCCGTGGCCACCAGATCAGAGCAGCCCAGCCCTGCAGTCACCTGGCTATGAGAATGGGGAAAATGAATGGCTGCCTGTTTGCACTTGGCCATGACATGCCAGGAATGTGAGAGCAACCAAATGCATGGGCTGTGTTTCTCTGCTGCTTTATTAGTTACAGTTTCATACTGACAACATTGCACTGGGATGTAGTCACCCGGTACAACCCCCCACCACGGTGGCTATGTGCTGACCTGCTATAGAAGCAAAACCTTCCCAAGAACGGCCTCGCAAAAAAAGTTTCTGCTCACTTATTTTTCTTCCAAACCCCATAAGAACTCATTCACTGAAAAATCCTATTTCCAAAATCAGGTTGCAGCTGTTCAAGTTAAGGACTACTTTTGTGAGCAAAACTATGCCCTGTTGCGTTAGTAACAGAAGCCTACCCTGGGTTTATCATTCCCCAAGCACGGGTGAGAAGTGACTGCTCAGACATCGCTGTAGGAGCCCCGCCACCCAGGCCCAGCAGCTCCCTCTCCTCTTTGGCTCACCCTGGCCCTGATGACCTGCAGGGACGCAAGCCTCATTTTCAGATGCAAGACTTTTTTTAATAGGGGAGGGAAGCGTAGGAAATAAGGGTGGGAAATGTTGGAAGCAACAGTGTATTTCAGCTCCCGAATTGCTGAGCTTGCTGGTAAAAGGGTACATTGAGCTGAACTTTTGCTATGTTTTGGTATTCATTTTTCTGTGTTTATAGCAGTATCTTGGGTTTGGACATATGCTTTTTCTTTTTTTAATGTGTCAGTGAATTAATGAATAAAATTAAATATTCAGGCTTATATTATTTTCAACTAACTGGGTTATGCAAGTTTCGCCAGCTGATATACAGCATAAAGTGCATGAATAAAGGATAACAACATTTTTTTCCCTAACAATTTTATAACATACAACTTTGTATTTTTATTTCTTGAGACATGTTTGCAGTCATGCTGCCATTAACACACAGTCCTGGGGAGACAGAACAGTATTCATATATATTTAGCAGGCCCCATTTAAGTTAATATAAAATCACTGTTCCTTGAGATTACATTGGAAAGAAATTTAACTGCAGATGTGAAGGAATGAAGGCACTATTGTGATGGGCAGAAAGGAACATACATAGTTATTCCTAGGGAAGCAGATAGTTATCCTAATATATAATCTCATTAAATTATCAAAGCAAGTCCATTGAGGCTCCTGAGAAGTAACACCATGATGTCATCAAAATGTGAGGTTACCGAAAAAGCACCACATAACTTGTCCAGTGAAGCTCATTATGCAGCAGAATAGCATGGAGTTGCCATGCCAAATGGTGTTTCTGACAGGTTTTTGGCCTTCCTGGTCTTCAGCCCTACAAATACAGGTTTCTGCTACCAGATACCATATCTGTATGTACAGTTAAATCACATCTCCCATTTTTAATTGTATGCAATACCATTTTTGACTATTTAAAAAATGCTTTGTGCTGTGTATGCTTTTCAGCTTCACTGTGCCTGAATGTTTTATTGGAACATTAGCTCATCTTACTTGAGAATTACTGGATAGTAAATGCACTAGTGAGGGAATTTAGATGCAGTGGGGTTTTAATTTATTTTTCAAATAATTACCTATGGTGCAACTTACTATTATTTTGCCTAATTATTCCTGTTTGAAGGCCATTAGTCATACCTTGCTACAGATTAACCTTGCAGATTGGAAGCACACACCTTCAGTTATGCATGTGCTGCCTGGTAGAAACTATTTTTGTACATTCTCTGCACCGCTTTTTATTTCTGATTATTTATTTGAATGGATTTTTGCTTAAAGCTGATCTCTCAGTTTTAATGAGTCCTATTTGTCATTTGTCTTGAGCCATGATGGTCTTCTGTTAATATTTCAGCTATATCTAGGACTTAAGCATCTGCAGCCTGGCCACAACTGGCCACAACTTCTCTGCTTTCACAGTAGCTCTGATCATTTGAAATGTGTTTCCTTGAGGAGAATTTCAGTCTTCAAAAAGTCTTGGTTAAAGCTCATGGCTCAGGGTTTTCACCAGGTTCAAATCTTCAGGGATACTGAGCCACATACCCTTTGCTGAATCAGAAGCCCATGAACTCTGTAGTGTTCAGATTACTGTCTACAGATGTATAAACAACAAGTATTCGGTCCAAAAGACTGGTTCATTGCATCCACCTTAAATACTCAGGATCCCTATCCAAACACAGGGAGATGCCTCTCAGAAGGAAATGCCCAAAAGCTTTAAGATGGTACCTCTAGATTATATAGAGCACATATTTTCTAACAGTGCAATTAAGCTTCCTAAACACCCAGTAAGAAGCTGCCTAGACCCAGCGCAAAAAGGAGCCCAAGGAGGGAGTGGTCCGAACCATACCTAGACACAGGCCTGCATAGGGGAACCTGAAGTTCAGACTTATAATACCAGACCATTAATTTGAATTGGTTTTCCCCAAACATGGAAGACAGAGGTAGCAATACTTACCCATAAAAGGCAATCTGGTCTTCAATGCATTTTCAGCCAACAAGGGCTGGGAGCGAGCCCACGGGTGCTTACAGACATTGGCACGTAACAGTTCTCCCTTATTCCCATGAAATTAATCACCTACAGACTTTCTAATCTCAATTGAGGTGATGTGAAAAAAATAGTCTGATTATGGATCTAAGTTATTTAAACACTTTGTAAATCATTGCCATATGTCTACATGTATGTACAAGCACTGATTTTGAACACATCATTTTCTTTCTTCCTTAATGTACCTAAATGCTTTTGCTTTCCCATTTTCTGAGCAGACTGGGAGCTGTTTGCTGCAAAATCCGGTTCTTTATTACATGAGACTGCAGCTAATTCACGGACCATCTGTGTGTACTTATAACTTAAATCATTCCTTTCAATGTGCATTATATTGCACTTGTCAAAGTTCAATTTCATCTCCAGTGGTGTTGCCTGTTTACCTAGTTTTGCTCTTTCCCCATGGAGCTCGTCACATTCCTTCTGAGTTTGCACATAAATAATCTTGAGACAGCAGCATAATTTACAAGTTTTCTGCATTTTGGTGAACCACACAAAAAGGACAGTTCCTGCACAGCTACAGTGCAAAGGATGCTGTACTGAAATTGCTGCCTGTTCTCCCAGAGTGTTCCCTCTCACAGGGTTGCACACCACTGCCGCATGGAGCATACCACAGCAAAGTGGAATTTCCATCCTAAACACTGAGGGGAGGGTGGGGGAGAAGGGTGTCCCACCTCAGCCTCCCTGATGCCTGTGGATCCTTGTTCAGGTCACTGAGGAGCAGCAGGTGGCTGGCAGAACAGTGGGTCACATTTTGAATACTCCACTGAAGATTCGTGTGATATACCGAGCATCTTCTGATGGACGACTTCTTTCAGCCAGAGTATGACTATAGCACAGACATAATTAGCGCTAAGTTAGCTGTCTTAGCTACCACGAGCAATGATGCCTGAGGCTTCAGTGCAGCTATATAACCCTTTGCCAAAGACTGTGTTGCTGTGAGTATTCAGCTCTTGATATCTAAGCCAGCTGGACTTGAGGTACTGCAGGCGTATCAGCTGCAACCCTCATACACTGGCATGTGAACACTCTTTAACTTGCTTTGTGTACCTTCACTGTGTTTTTAGAGATGTCAATATCTTTTATTAGGCCCAACCACTCTTGGGAGATATAAAGGGCATGGGTTCTCATAGGGAGAAGTTCTCCCTGAACTCCAGCCCTAAGGTGCATGCAGCTGGACCTGCAGTATTGGCTGCTGGTTCTTCTGCACCTTGCTGTGTGTCACCAACTCCTTGGGTCTCATAACGCAGCTTTGTAGCCTTTGGGCATTTTTCTGAAAGTCCTAGTTCTCCTGTGACTTTAAATTTCATAATGTGAATATTTCTTTGTCACATGAAAAGCTGGAAAATGGTAAAACTAAAGCTACAGGCACTAAAATGGAAAGAAAAGACTAGCATTTATGATTACTAATGCCACGAGATTTTTAAAAGCCTGAATTACAATTACCAAAAACTGATCACTGCTAAATGTAGCTCCAGATGAGAACTGGAGACAACTTAGGCAAACAGCACATGCTGTGGTTGCTGTTGGCTGCCAAACTACAGGGACGTCCGTGTCTTCTCATGCTGAATCCTGGTCTCCTCTGAGAAAAGATGCTGCAGGGTTCCCCAGCATCACAGGAGCCTGCAGCTAGAGAAAGGAGGAAACAAAATGTAATCAAAAGTGGAAACAAAATGGCTTCATTTCAGGTGTGAAAGCTAAAAAACAGAGGAAAGGGAAGACCAGCAAATCAGCAGGTGCTCTGAGAAATGGAAGAATGTAAACAATGGGTGAACGTGGTCACAAGGACAGGAAACAGTGAGGGAGGAGTATAGAAGAGAAGGGTGCGTAAGTCCCTACCTTTCAGGCAGAACCATTAGAGTGCCGGTTCCCATCTGACTGTTTCTCCTCTCCCACTGAGTCCTGCTGAACAGGAATCTGCCAGATGGTGATCTGAGGTGAAGCAAAGCAAAATAGCCTTAAACATCTGTCCAGGGATATTTTGTGCTTGGAGATAAGGGACAGTCAGGAGAAATCCTTTGGGAGAAGGAAGGAAATATTGACAAGGATTTAGCTGGCGTGTTGCTTTTCTCTCTCACCTGTTTAGACTGCAAATACGTTGCAACAGAATCTGTGCCTCTGGATCCGCAGAGTGCCTAGCAAATTTCAGGAACTGTAATCAAATAAAAGAAAGGGAATACAGTGAGAAAAGGAAAGCAGAAAGCATATTTTTTTTGGTATACCCAAGATACTCAAGAAAATCCTACTGAATGATAATTTATCTATATTTAAGGGTTTAATTCTTCCAGTATGTTTGCTGGGTACCTTCAGCTCTCTTAAAACCTCAAAGGTAACTTTATAAAACACAGATTTTTAGGTTTGTTTTTTTTTTTTCTTTTGTAGAAGTGTATTATAGGCATGTAAATGTGTGATGAATGCCACACCAGCACCCTGTTTAATTTAAAACTCATTGATTCTTTGTTGTGCAGATATCCTTTCCTGGTTACTAGGAAGAACCATACAGAGGCAAGCCATGAAAGGCAGGCAGAAGTTTCAGGGAACAAATACTCTTAGAAAGGACAGAAAAGGCAAATGGAAAATAAGACACAGAAAAGAGAGAAAAAGGAGGTAAAGTGTAAAGAAAGGGAAATTAGGACCAAGCCCAACAAGAACTACTTACCTACTTAAAGCTAAGCACGTGCAATCATTTTTTTCTGAGAAACAGTCATTTTTTAAAAATTAATTGCACAATATTTTTGTGCAATATATAGAAATATATATATAGATATATATATATAGAGAGAATATATATAGAGAATATAAAATATATTCTATATAGAATATATAGAATTCTATATAGAATATATAGAATATATAGAAAATATATATATATAGAATATATATATTCTATATTCTATATAGAATATAGAATAGAAAATATATTCTGCTATTGCAATATTCTGCCAGAGGGATATATAAACCTGCTAACACTATTTCTCTACTGTGCAAATCTTTTCTTAAATATTATTTTATCTCATCTCACTAATAAGTGCAAAGAATCAGCAAAATGTGAGGTGTATTACTTAATGCATCTTCTTCCAGCATGTAAAAACTGTATTTATACAACTTATTGGGTACTGCTAAGGCTGTGATCCAGCATTTTGTCCTTCAAAGAAAACTAGGAATGACTGTAGTATTTGCTGATATGTGGTAAAATATATTTGTTGACATAAATACTGTTTCTAAGAGCCCAGAGTCAGCATGTAATCTGCTGTTTTCTGGTAATTCTGACTGCCAAACATGACACCTCTGCCAGACAGAGCCTTTCTCTCTGCAACCACAGAGATCTGCAGGACTATTAAGGCTTCCCAGGCTTCCTAAAAATTTTTAAGCATCTTAAGATCTTCCTAAACAAGTGTACAGTTATTAAAGGCATGATAATCTACATAAAGCTGGAGGTTATTGCAGTGCCTTGACTAGAGTGATGCAACCCTCACAAGAGGGACTTTTCTTTTAATTCCAATTTCATGCATTTTTCAGCAGTAGGAACCAATGAGGGAAATGTATTTACCAGCTGTAAGTTGTAAGAGGAGCTTACAATATTCAGAGATAGAGTCTAACACAGTTCTGATTATGAGGTAGATGCTAATAACTTAAGATGCACTCAAAATGCCACCGCATTACTCTGTTCATGTGAGATAATTATAGCAAATGGGAGAGTTTTTCAGGTGAAAGGATTGTTCAGCTCATCTCCTTTTAGTGCATGGCTATAATTTTAAAGTACATGTGTCATGGTTGTATATAATTAGCTAAGTTAGTAATAAATAAATAAAACCATCACTGGCTTGGGTTGAAACCTTAGGAAAGTTCTGCTGCTTTACTTTTCTTCTCATTTTTATCTGCCTTGTCAATCTCATTAGATTTCCAAGGCAGGGATTATCTCATGACGTATTTTGCTCTCAGCTATGGCTCAATATAAAAGGCCTTGATCTCATTTAGAGTCTGCTCACTACTGTAATATGAAGTAATAATAAAGAGTACAAAATAGTAGTAACTCTATCGCTGTCATTGGAGACTATTCTACAGACCAATACTTCTCATGCCAAGGAAGTTTTGCTTTTTCATGTTTTATTACACCCCTTTCCTTCTCTGACGATCTCTATCTGTTCTCAGCTGTTCTGCTGAGCACTGTCCTGAACACTCCTTCTCTACCTCAAAGTCCACTCACCAAAGATTGGATTAATTTTTCATCACCTCTCAAGTTAAATACACAGATTTCTCGTTCCAAATCCTTCAAATCCTCCCCCAAACCCTTAATTTCTTTTTGTGGTTCACCTTTGAGCATATAGTATTTCATGCAAAGGTACCTTTTTTCCTACAGACAGCACAAACAAAATATCACCAAGGTAACTGATAACCCTAAAAAATTGCTTCACAAATAACTGAAATAGCAAAGCATTCTTATTTATCCTGAACATACCGTACTGCAGGAAAGTAACGTGGTTCCCCAGAGACAGGCCATAAACCATGCTTCTACCAGTTTTAATACCTTTCTCAGAAGAATAGCTCCTGAGGTTAAAGTTTAAAATAAATGTTTGATATTTAGAGCAAAAGGATTCCTTTTGCCCTTCAGATGCTTAGCCAGTCATAAGGCACAACGGGAAATCCTTTGCCAGCACTGACATCCGGCTCTCGTGCTGTTGGTGCCACAACTGATTACGCTTTACGGAAATATGAGAACTGCTAGCAGCAGGTCTAGGAAGACTCAGCCTTCCCCCACCTTTTAAAGGCTTTGATTCAAAATATGATTCACAGCTCCTAAGTGTTTTTTCCCATGCAGATATGCATTTGAAACACTATGCCAAGCAAAAAAAACCTTGCTTTTCTTTTGCGGGGTCTGATTACAGCACATATTTTTTGAATAAAATACCCATAACACTGTATTAAATAATAGACTTTTTTTCACAGAGAACTATTTTCTCAAGGTCAAATCCTGTTCCCAATGAAATCCTGAGGAGATTCACAAGTGACCGCAGTGGATCAGGATATTGCATTTAAGGTCAATTTCTCTCCTCAGAGCTTAGTTTTATGTACGCAACAAAATAAGTGGTCTACAACAAGCATTGTATATATTACTGCAAACTTTCTTATGCCTCCTAGTATTATTTTTGTAACTTCAAGTCAGAGCTGGAAGAACAGGAGAAAACTCTAGCAGAATCCATCTACCTAAAATGTTAGTGAACAACAATCACAACCTATCTAAAAAGCAAAATGAGAGGAAAAACAGCCTCATTTTCATGTAGTCATTTGAGTCATTTTTAGTCACTTTTGCTTCCATTCAGTTTTCTTTTTTTTTCCTTCCTTCTCACTCCACCTCCTCTGTTCTCTCTCTCTCCCCCTTCTCCCATTTCTCCCATCTTAATCCTTACATAAGAATATAAATATCTTTCTGCCCTTAAGAAGATACAAGGGTATCTTTTGTTTTCCAAAGCACATTTCTGCTAAATATTATGTCACGTTCTGATATAGTTCAATAATGGCTTTTCATAGATATTATCTCTGAGATTTCTAGACACTCCAGCTCTGAACAGTTTTACCTGGACAATTTCTATGCTCATGATAGCACTAATGACCAGGAAGGTTATAAAAGCAGACCAGCCACTGTCAGTGGTATTCAGCTGCCTAAACGTAACTGTCTAACAATGAGATACCCTGAGATATCTGAGACATCTGTGCAGTGGTGGCAGACATGATAGAGAAACCCAGCACCCTTCTGTCTGTATTTGGACAACAGAATCAAGCCTTAGGTGCCACTGTCCATGTAAGGTGAACCACTGTATGAGCTCTGTTCCCAGAACTGAGTAGGTCTCTAATGATTATAACATTATATGAGGGAGCTTAGATGCCATAGCTCTCAAGTAGACACCCACATATATATGCTTAGATTTAGGTGTCTTGGTTTAGAGCTGAATCTCATTCATATGGTTTTGATTGACACAGGTGGAACTGTCGGCATTGTCATATAATACTATTCCCTAACGATTTCTCATTAAGCGGTGACAATTTTGATGCCAAAGCAATGTAGGCTTTCAAGAAGATTAAAAAGAAAAACTGAAACAACCAAAACCCAACAACCTGCTACTTATCAATGACTTCTGGTGACAAGGAGTGTCTGCAGTGAGTTTATAGAGACACAGCCAAAATCATACCATACCAGGCAAGGTATGAGAATCAGCTAATATCTTCACTCTGCCATGCTGAGATCTGTGAAGTGGATGATCCTTATCCAGAACAGCAGTGAAGCCTCTCTGTTGTGGCATAGCATGAACTGTAATTCAGAAGACTTCTGACCATTAGCAGAGATAATCTGGTGCTAAAATTACTATTAATCTTGTGCTCAGTATGTGGAGGGTGCAACATGTATGGGATTATTGCCTTACTGAGTGTGACATGCGTGTAAATAGTCTTTTACAAAATAAACTTTTGTTATTGCAGTTCAGAAACAAGTGACTGACTTTAATGAACTCTAATTCAAAGATTTTAATCCCATACACCAATCAGAGCATAGCAGAGCTTGTTTGGAAACATTGTGTTTTATCGATACAACAATGCTAGATGAAAATCAATACTGTAACTGATGTTATTTTTCAAGAGGAGAGGGAACTATTTTATCTATTACATACTAGGGATCAGCTAGCTACAGACCTTAATGACATGCAGCAAAACCAACTTATGATTCAATCTCACACTGCTATACAAGATTCAAATGACTGCATATTCCAGAAGGGTTTCAAGGCAGAAAAGCCTTCCATGGTGTCTTACATTATGGCCATTTCTGACTCTTCATGCCAGAGTCAGCTTTGATGCTCTACGTTCTTGATCCTACAAAGTGCTGTGAAAGATGAAATGTTTAATCAAGGGCAGCTAGAAGTGCTTAGAACTTCATCTGCTTTTGACTTACCTGCAAAAAGTGTTGGAAGAAAGTTCATAATATAAAATGTTGGCCATGTTGATGCATGAGCAATGTCTTCTTCAGGGAAGAAGAAACGTGGCATTTGAACACAACAGAAAAAAGACCCTTCTCTTGCTGTAAACCACTGCCTCTACTGTTTTACAACAGCAGCTACTCTGATTCAACCCACTAAGTCCCTCAGGGCTCAAATTATAAAAAAGTATTCAATCTGGGGCACATCAAGACAATTTAAATGTTTAGAATTTAGTGTCTGTAGAATAGCAATGGATTTCTACCTTCCTAGTGGTTTTCAGCATCATTTATAGCTTTACTTACACAGCTTAGGACCACATCAACAAATAAAACTAATATGCTCATTATTTGGGGCACAATCAGGGATTTTACATTTAGGAAGAAAATACTTCTGAGATTATGTGATCTTGATTGTGTTTTCAGTGTCTGAAGTGTAGCATTTCAAGGAGACATCGAAAGGAAATATATAATGAATGATGTCCTGAAAATTTCATTAAATGTGTTTTTGGATGGAGAAAACTGGTGTATTTGTGACTCTGATCTGACACCACATATCTAAAGCCATTTTAATGCAATCAGTGAAGCTTTCAACTGTGTAAAGGTAACAGTCTTAAAATTGGACCCATCTTGATTATATGATCTTTAAAATCAACTTTAATTTATTGTATCTGTCTCTACAGTGATTTTTGAGTCTTAATCTCATCAATAAATTAGCACTGATCACAAGCCTATTGTCATTAAAAACAAAAACTCATTCAGAACAGCAAGAGTATGTGAGATGACAGCAGGTACAGATTCTATTACTGGAAGCCAGTGCTGTTGAATCCTAAGCTAAGACAACAAAGCATAATGTGTTGTTCTTTTAGGCTTTCACACAGCGAAGGTTGTTACTAGCACTCCTTCAGTTTTATCAGCTAATTCACAGGAAAAAAAATAAAATTGAAAAACAGTTAATAATATGGAAAATGAGATAATGAATACAAAGCACGAAAGCTTTTTTAAAACTACACTTTCTGTAAAAACTCTTAATCACAGCATCACCCTTGGTCTCCACAGGCTCATGGATACACTGCGGTTCCAAACAACAGTCTCACCAACCAAGGAGAAGTGAAGGTAGTGAAAGTCAGCTGCTCGTTTACTCAACCTGGCTGTGGGGCCATGCCACAGGCCTAGGGTAGAGCATCTGCTATAAAGTCTACGTTCAATACAATTGTATGTTCCATCCCATTTTGTTGATGTGGGCCAGGCCTCAGCCAAAGTCTGTGCCAGAAATTGGCAAGAATTAGAGAACTGGCTGAAACTCACTTGAGTGTATTGGGAGAAGTGGAGAAAATGGTGATGCAATCTCATCCTCTTTGACTTAAAGCTTGTGGCCCTTCTTAAACACAGGAGGATGCATACCAAAGATGGCTTTAGACACTGTCCCCTGGCACATGCTGTTCATTCATCTGGGTTCAGAGTCCATTTTGCTATTTTGACACAGGTAACGGGCAAGTACTCATTATAGATGTGACCCTCCTGCCTTTATCCCAGCCACGAACAACTTCACATTGGACTACCAAAACATGAGTCCCCACCACAACACCATGATGCTGGAAAAAAATTCAATTGAGGCTTACAAAGAGAGTCCAGCATGCCTGTACCTGCAAAGCCCATGCTACCTGCCTCATGGTCTTCCAACTGTTTTCAAGGTGTGGAGCTGTGAGCCATGCACTTCTTGATAGCACAGAACACACCTGTCTGAAGAACACTTTATTGCCTTTGAATATACTTACAGGGGCGAGATTAGCCGAGTGACTGATCAAACTGGTGCCTTTTATTTTAAGGACATCATCAGAAGGGCATTTTCAATGAAGCGTGGAACCGATCTCACAGAGCTGCTACAAGATTTTTTCATGCATGCAGAAGTTATTGATCTGACAGCTCTGTAGGAAAGCTTGCAGTTTTGGTCAGAAAGAGAGGCAAAGTAGAGATTCTTCTGTTGTTTTTTGTTATTGGCTGGATGACTGAAGTCTGTATTTGTACCTGGGTTTTTTGTTTGTTTGAGTCTGTGTAAAAAACAACTGAAATGATAGGTCTATTAAATTAAAGTCCACAGAAATTTGTATTGATATTTTTATTGCAATTTAAATCAAAAGAACTGCAGATCTATGTAATTTTCTCAACTACACAGTTAGGTGTGAAATCCAGATAAGTTCCAATAATGACATTTTTTTTACCTTCTGTAATGAAGTAGGATTACTGAAGTGAGAAGAACAATACAGCAATGAAGGTGTGGGGTTTTTTTCTTTCAGAAAAATTTAGAGATTAATTAAAAGCTTTAAAGGTGGAATTCTTAATTAAGCTTAAATTTTGAAACATACAAAATAAACCGGAACATGAAAACCTATTTCTACAAGGTCAAAAATGCCACACCATAGTTGATGCCCTTGTTGATAGAAAAGTACATCAGGTTGTTTATTAAATGTAGTCTCAACCTTCCTGTCTTCTCAGCTATCCACCTAATTATCACACATTTCAGGTAAAAATACTGATTTACTCGTCCTGGTGTATATTCAGAAAGTTATCATTAATTCTACAAGGGATTGCTGTGCTCTGATTTTTTAGCATCCAAAATATTTTTAGTGGAGGGGAAGGGGTGTACAGGTTATTGAATATGAGTGTCTAGTCTTTCACCACAACATTGAGCAGATGACGGCTTCTATAACTCAAATTCTCCTGTCTCTGTGTTTTGCAGTTTCCTCTGTTGTGACAGGTGAGCTTTGACTTTCAAATGGAAGTTGATAATGTGCTAATCACATCATCCCATTTGGTTAGTTATTTCATAAAACTATTTTGATGACTAATCACTTTTACTGTGTCAAAATGAATCCTACTCGGTTTGAAAGGTACCATACAGGCATAGTAATAATGGATTAAAATTACATGTGCATAATGACTTTAAAATTTTTAAAATTCAGAAAGAAACATTAGTGCTCTACACAGTTTGTAAACCACGCATATGCTTATGCATAACAATAAGGGAACACAAGACTGGCTCCTGAAGTCTACTCGTTAATAACACATATTGCATTATTCTTTTCATAAACCAATATAGCTCTATCTTAAAGTCAATTAGGTTTTATGCCCTTACTCTTCTAATTGGAAGTCTGTTCCAGAATTTTGTTTCTCTCATGGTTAAAAATCTCCTCATATCCAGCCTAATTGCATTCATAGCTAGTTTATATGCATTTATTCTTGTGTCAGCACTGTCCTTTACCATAAATAGTTTTTCCCTTCCTGATGCTTACCCGTCAAGGATCTTTATAGAGCAGTCATATCCTCTCTGAGACTTCATCTGACAGACTAAACAAGCAAAGCTTTTTTTAGTAACTTTTTATAAAAAGACTCTCCATTCTACTGATTATCCCGGTAGCTATTTGTTTCTGATGTGGATTTTGATTCAACATCTTTAAAAATAACCTGAAAAATCTGTAATATTTTAGATGGGCTTTCTCCGGCATCTTGGACAATCAGTAATACTTCTATGATCCATCTGTTATATGTCACCATTGCATTTGCTGCCTTCTTTATTATTGCTAGTTATGATCTTTTATGTATTGATTGGCACATGCCAATCTCTACTGTCCCAAGATGTTCTCCACCTATTAGTTTGTATGTGTACATCTGTGTATTTCCTAAAATCTCTAGCACTTTTGCTGTGATTAATCAGAAAAATAAATGCAGAGTATCTGTTACTCTGCAGAGCATCTGTCTCCGCACCTGATTTATAGATAATTCAGTTCTATGCTAATCTGAATGGTAAGAGACCAAAGCAATTTTATTTAATGTTTTTGCTCCAGAGATTCCAAGTTCAAAGTTCCCAAACTTCATCAAGAAGACT
The DNA here is from genome assembly GCF_949628215.1 of Phalacrocorax aristotelis. Taxonomy (NCBI): domain Eukaryota; kingdom Metazoa; phylum Chordata; class Aves; order Suliformes; family Phalacrocoracidae; genus Phalacrocorax; species Phalacrocorax aristotelis. The sequence goes on along the minus strand of NC_134276.1, from coordinate 206,511,580 downwards.
TCACAGTCTATTAGCAATAATTAAACCCACATCCAAGTTTTGGAAAAAAAGTCTTAAAGACCTTATCATTATCAGTACTGCAGTTAAAGATATGATTGCTGACCCTGTAGATGAACTCTGGCAAACTCAGGTAGGTCACATGCCGTGGGAACAGAGTTCAAACTGCAAAATCCACCTGGTATCTTGAGTAGAGCAGGCAGACGTTGCTGAATGACATAATGAGGCAACAACATTCCTGTCTGTCTTGGAGAGAGCAAGTGAAAATTTTGTTGTGTAAAGGGAAAGCATTGTAGAAATACTCTTAGGCATCAGACTTCCATTAAAATTCCATGACATGTGCATCTGGCTGCCTTAGATACATGTAAAAATTCCAGCACTAAAGCTTAGGCAGATGGACTGAGTATAAAGGATAGGTCAGAAAGATAAAATAATATAAAATTTGTATATATATTCTTGCTTATGTTTTAGAAGAATTTTGCAACTGGAGAAAGAATTTTGCCAGCAAATACGATGGCTGAAAAACTGGGTTAGACTAGAAATACCTTCACAGCCTAAACTGCAATGTGCCCTTGATTTAAGAAAATCTGACTCAGTGCAAAATGAAAACATGAGCCACTGAAATTCTTACAATTAAAAGTGATTGCTTTTGCAGTGAATCTCTTCACTGCTGTGCACATAGGCAGTTACTTCAAGAGCTTTGTCAGTTTGAATGAGTTCGCAAGCAGCTGTCACACATCTTTAGCCAATTTTTCCCTGCCACATACAAAGAACTCTGTCACCAGAACTGGAATGACTGTCATTAGCAGTTATGCAAACCACATGGATTTATTGCAATGCTTTAAAGTGACATTTCTGTAATATTTCTTGAACTTTTGCGGGATGGCAGCCTGGTTCTATAGGATAGTCTGCTAATACTCCGGACAGGTACAGCACAGATACATTTTCCTACACAGCCTTATAAAACAGCACAGCTGTGTTTTACTGTAGTGTTGGAACCACCAGGAGGAAGGATGGGCTTGGGGCATACTTCTGCTGTATACTCTGTGTGACCATGATCAAAAACAGTCTGTCAAGGAGAGATGAAGAGGTGATGGTACTTCAGCACCGGGCTGTAGGTACACTTTGATGAATTAGGATGGAATATTTGCATGGGGCTCATAAAGGGAAAGCTTTACTTATGGCTAGATACAAATCGTCTCTGATCTAGAAGGCATTTAGCCATGATAACAGGGGAAAGTACCTTGCAATACTGCCACACTAGTGTAGCTCTTTGGCTTCAAGAACGGAGACCGTTCTTGTCCAGACAACTCGGAACACAAGTGATGGAGTTTATAACTGTCTAAACCTGTTTATCAGGCAGAAAGTCACACACGTAAGATGTGTTCAGACATATTTCTGCCTTCACCTCCATTACAAGTCTGATAATAATATTTGGGGGTTTTGAAGTTTTCTGATATATTTTAAATGGTAAAACTGGCTTCTAGGATAGATAGAGTTATACCAAAACAAAAGTATAGCCTTTCTCACTTGATGAAATGCTACTGCTAAACAACACCTCATGGTAGTGTAAGAGTGTCTACACTAACTCTTTCACTGGAATACTGATGTTTTCAAAATCATACCTTCTATTCTGTGGTCATAACAGTAAGGCTGTATATGCAGATACAGCAGGCTACGCTCTTTCACACTAATTTCCCGTAGAAGTGTTCCAATGGGCAAGAGAAACAAACCTCTAAAAAGTCAACTGGAATGGTTCTCCCACAGATTAATGAACTTCCACCAGGCAGAAGTAACTTTCAGTGATAGCTTTTCTCTAATATTGTAACATATATATAATAGCATATATTTTGCTGGCTGAACATGAGCCAGCAGTGTGCCCAGGTGGCCAAGAAGGCCAATGGCATCGTGGCTTGTATCAGGAATAGTGTGGCCAGCAGGAGCAGGGAAGTGATGGTGCCCCTGTACTCGGCACTGGTGAGGCCACACCTCAAATACTGTGTTCAGTTTTGGGCCTCTCACTACAAGAAGGACATTGAGGTGCTGGGGCGTGTCCAGAGAAGGGCAACAAAGCTGGTGAAGGGTCTGGAGCACGTGTCTTATGAGGAGCGACTGAGGGAACCAGGGTTGTTTAGCCTGGAGAAGAGGAGGCTGAGGGGAGACCTTATTGCTCTCTACAACTACCTGAAAGGGGCTTGTGCTGAGGTGGGTATTGGTCTCTTTTCCCAAGTTATTAGTGATAGGACGAGAGGAAATGACCTCTGGTTGCATCAGGGGAGGTTTAGATTGGATATTAGGAAAAATTTCTTTACTGAAAGAGTGGTCAGGCATTGGAACAGGCTGCCCAGAGAGGTGGTGGAGTCACCACCCCTCGAGGTATTTAAAAGATGTGTAGACGTGGCACTTCAGAGCATGGTTTAAGAGGCATAGTGGTTTTGGGTTGACGGTTGGACTTGATGATCCTAGAGTTCTTTTCCAACCTTAATAATTCTGCTTCTGCTTCTGGAACATAAATGATGTAATTTTTTGAGCACCATAATATGTTGCAGGTGTTGTAATTACAGCAAGATAGACTGTACAATTCAAAATCATATTGATCTTTGGCAAATTGTTTTCTTTGGCACTGTCATAAAGTTCAGGCTTCAAGCAAGGTAAATCTCTAGGAATCAGTTTGTTTAGGGAAAACATTTCTTCTGTGCTGTAATGAAAAACTAGTAATTAGGCATATAATACACCATTATTTGTGCTTTGAATCCAGATCACAGCAACACATTCTTCACTGGTGTTTTGATCTTTTCTTTCCCTATTGTAAGCAACGCTAACTACAATAGGCAGGAGATAAAAATCTCCCCATTGTACAAATTAACAACTCAGTGGAGATTCCCACATGGATTATCAAAAGGAAGTAATACAGTAATTGTAAAAAAGAGAGAGAAAACTGGGGTACAACTTCTGAGTCTCTCTCCAAACTGACTACACAGCCCCACTACAAAGAGCAGAAGGGAAACACTAAAGCACTTGGTCCCCATTAATTCATGTGGCAGAAGCAAACCTGTGGCACAGGTCTTTAGTCCAGAAGAGGTACCTATTTCTTGACTGTGCATAGCAGCTTTGCTCTAGTCCCCAACATTTGCACAAAGGAATAAGAAAAAAGCTAAACTGCTAAACTGGTGAGGTGTGAGATACCATCTTTACAGCTGTGGAACAGCAGATGCAGACCACTGATGGACTTAAGCTGCCTGGTTAATTCCTGGCTGTTGCTGTTATTACTCCATTATGGTAGCAGAGTCACTTCACCACTTGGTCTCACTTTGTCTTTAGTTATCAAGTCCTGTGTTGTAATAATTCTTACCTTATAATGTGCCACCTCTCAAGTACAGGAGGTGCATCTGAACTGTGTATTTCACTAAACCTTTTTTTTTTTTTTTAAGTCAAATTGAAATGAACTTAGCTTCACCCTACCTTCTTTTTAGATGCTTGGCTGAGGAGGCTGAACAGTTTAAGCATGTGGATTCCTTTGATGTTCAGATGCAATCTAATACCTATATGCTGGTGAGACCTGTGAAAATCTCAGCCCTAATCATGGCTGTTAATCCATTACACTTTTTGGGTTATATGTCAGATAGTCCACATGACTATATTGTGGTAAAGGAGTTATGAGCCTACAAAAATTTGAGCTGAAGATCATCCCCAAACCCATCTTTTTTTCTGTATGCTTTCCCCAGTCAACTCCCAAGGAAAAGGGAGCTCAGTCACAGGTGTGCAAGTTACAGTCCTGAGCCCAGTCCACAATGTGTCTACATGCTCAGTTAACCACGAACCTGAGCCCATCCCAAGCATTATCATGACTATGCACTCCAAGGTTGACTGAAGCAAGGGACTCTGAGTCCTGTGCTCCTAATGATGCTCTATGGGCAGATAATGCAGAGACAGCCCCATCCATGAGAAGCCACTGGAAACTGGTTATTGACAAACATATTATAGATCTTTTGTTCATAAGATACAGAGTTTATGAGATATTTTCTTTGAGAAAGCCAGCTAAAATACAGAGAAGGGAAGTGCTTTGCAAGAGCCGATTCCATAACAGTCTGCTCTTGCTGGTCTCCTAAGCAGAACTGAATTATGTGCTACCCATATCAAACCAAGAAATGACCAAAGCAAAACCAGAAGTGCCCCTCTCAGTAAAGTATCAGGTGACAGATTGCAATTCAAGTGGTAGTCTGTCTCCTTCCAGGGCTTAGAGGGGTGGATGGCTAAAGAGATCTGAAACTGAACACCCTCTTGCTCAGACCCACAAAATCTTTCTCTCTACCTCATTGCTGACCTAATCATAAATTCATGACTGTTGTAAAAAACTCAGGCTGTGAGCTTCATTGACCCAAGTATGACACCAAGCAGTTCAGGAGGGAACAATCTAAACATCTCATTTCATTTTTTTTGATGAAGCTAAGAACCCATATCACTTTCAAGTTCATTTCAGCTTTCTTGTCCACTTCAACAGAAAATAACACTCCCATATACACTTTTGGTCCACTGAAAATATAAGAAATTTATCTATGCTGAATTTCACAGAGCTTCTAAAGGCAACATTATATAGTTTGCCATACAGAGAAATGCATCACGCTAAGGAAAAAGAGTGAAATTCATATATATAAATGTGTAATGCCTAAGTTATTGTATCCTTGAAATAGGAATAGCCCTCAAAAAAAGTAAAAAGCTGAACAGATCTTCTCAGAGGCTGGCTCATTTTAAATAGCAGGGATTGAGCAAGTACCCTGTCTTCCTGTCTGCTTGTGTGACACTATAGGGAGTGAAACAAAATAAAAAGCTTAAGATATTCAAAATCAGGCTAAAACAGAAGGAATGAAAGGACAGAGTTTCTAAATATATATATACCTATATGATTTGGAATTTCCTTTCTTTTATTTGGAAAAATCCGACAGATGTTCTTTCATTCAGGCATTCAGTTAGTAAATCAGTGTTACTGGAAATATATTCAATTTCCAAGAAGACCTAACTGTACATATCTTTTATGACTGAAGCACCAAAAATTCAATTAAGAACAACTTTTTCTATTCTATATAGTAATCTTGTATCTATGAAAAATATCACCTGCAAGCCACCATTTGTTGACACACAGACACTCTAAAAGTTAATGTGAATTTGGGTTGAACATTTGTTCATTAAATGGCATTAAACCCATGTGAGTAGTTTAATTCACTTTCAAACTGAAATAAGTGAAACCAAACCGTGACCACTTGAATTCCAAATAAGGATGCCCAAACAAGGATTCAATAACATTAATGTTCTTTAAATTCATATTTTTAGATTAAATGTCCCCAAGAGTCCTTACACAAAGAAGTCCTGAATCTGTTTGGCTCACTGAAAATTTAGGGTTTTTTCCAAAGTGGGAAGGTGTGGTAAATGGACAGAAGTGTTTTTAAAAGGTGATATTAAAAATCTCTTTGAGTATTTGTCATATGCATATATTGAACATGCAGCTAGAGTAACAGATGAGGCTTGTTTTAGTAGGCAATAAACTAACAGTAGCTGATTTTAGCAGGAGCTTTGTCTGCTGAAGAATCATAAGATCAAGTCAATAAATTTTAACGCTTATTTTAGGAGAGTCACCTTCAGGTGAGCAATAGGGAAAACTCAGAGAGAGTTTGATCAGGTAACGGGGGACCAATAGATTTTGGGAGTATTATTTTTTTTCAATCCGCTATATAGGAGAAACAACAATGCATTTATTTCCCACTGGGCTTGCTCCTACTCCGGCAATGTTCTTGTTCAGATCAAGCTTCTTATTTCAGTAAGAAACTTGAGAAATTTCTTTTGTGTTGTCATGTGGCTCTAGGCTTTCCACAGAAAACGGGCAGCAGGTACTGCCCCAAAATGGCTGCCACGTTTTCTGTCAGTGCCAGAGTGCACACATGGGCCCTAATATCCCAGTCAATCCCTGGGGGTCCCCCCACCCTGCCCACGGCCCATTCCTCAGCCATCAGTCCCCACCCCAGTGAGGCCATAGGACACTTCTCCATCCCCGCCACAGCCCTGCCCTGCCTGGCCATGGGCTATGCTGAGTCAGGCCCACCCGTGGGCCAATGCCCCATCCCCAGGGACGTGCCTGATGCCCGGGGCTGTGGCTGCCCCAGCTGCCCCGCAGCCTGCTCTGCTTCTGCCTGGGACCTTGTGCCCCTCAGCCCCTGCAAAACAGTGTGCAGAGAGGCCGGGTGGGATCCAGGCAGCCATGAATAATGAGCTATCATCAAGAGAGGATTAAATCACACTCTTTCAGGAGATTCAATAACTTGCCAAGCAAAAGGGTAACGGATTCTCACAGATTGCTAATAGGACAGAGCAGTTACAAGCTCTCCTTTATTTGGAGATCAGCAGCTGAAGCTGACTCGTACAAAATGTTAAATCTTACACTGACCTACTATACCCTCTAGTACAATTACTGTGTCTCTACCAGGAGAGGTATGTTCTCTATACAATATGTTCAGCTTATCAAAGTGATACATGCACACAACCATACATTCTCATGCTGACTTTTAGGAATATAGATGTATAAATGGATTCTTGAAAGTATATAAATATATATACATTTAGATAGGACAAAAATCTCCATGAAACAGCATATGGAGTCAGATTGTCTTTTAAGCATACAGTTCAAGCTCAGTAACTGCCCACACAAATGCTGCCTGGAATGTGGTAGGAGTTTGAGCAAAGATGTGGATGTCCAGAAAATCTATGCACATACAGCATATTTATAATGTGCGGACAGAAACACTTCTTAGTGAAGATTTAAAGTAATTGGTTGAAACAGACATCAATCAATATTTAGGCAAGGAAGACAAAAGTGTTAAATCATTTTTACTTAATGTCAATCTCTCTCTCTGAAAAAGAATACTCAAAATAATGAGATTAAAATAATACCAAATTATCAATAACATTTTTCTGATGCAAATTTTCAAATATATTTTTTTTAGGTAAAATTCTTGATATTTTCAGATCCATAAATACTCCTAGGAAGCAACATTGGCCACATGTATATGTATTTGCAAGTAATAAATAGTTCTAAGTCTCAAAGAATCAAACACCATGATTTTATTCATAACAGGGATTTTAATCACTGTTCCCCATCTAGCTCTGGAGCTAAGCACTACCATTGCATTTCACAGATCTCTCTCTGCTCCTAGCAGAACATCCTTCATACATGCCCTTGATGTCTTTTTATATGCAAGGGACCTGTATTTTTTTCTTTATTTGGCCACCCTACATATCTTGCTTTGCCAATGAAAACCTGAACTGAAAAGAATTCACCATCAAGTTGACAGATTGTCATGTTTCTGGCTTGATTCTGCATGTTCACGTTACATTCATCTCTCTCAGTAAAAGGATAGGGACCATTGTTTTATAGACAAATGTGTCTAACTGAGCAATACTCTAGTCTCATCAGGCCGTGAAAAGTATTTTCTTGCTCCCAGTGAATGCCAGAATTCCCTGTCTAATTCAGTAGGCTAGCATATGAGGACACATTAAATTGCTTTCCTGCATGTATATGTCTATTGACAAGAGATTTCAAGCTCATCTCTTATACCGCAGAACTATTTGAGGGGGTGAATGCTTCAGCCATTGTCTCTGCTGGGTAGTAGAGGTAATCATGCTTTCTCCTCCATAATTTGTCTCCCCTGCCTGCATGTGTACATGCACGTGGAATAACTTTACTTTTTTAAAGAAAATACATTATTAATAATGAACACAAACTTCTCTGAAGGTCATGCTCAGGTCTGGAATTCTGCATGTCATCCAGCACCATTATATACTCTCTGTAGTGCCAGGTCAGAGTTTCAATACATTGCCCATCCGGCAGGCCTAAGCACAGGTATGTTTACTTGGTACAAGAACCTGTTAGAGATTCCCCAAGTTTTATCTACATGACAGAGAGTTAGAGGCATTATTCTCACAACTATCTGATCTAGGCCATCAAAATTTTCAAGAGTTGTAAGTATATCACATCAGGCATTTAGAACCTCATATGAACCTGAAGTTAATCCTTCTCCCAGACATCATAGCATCCCAGATGTCATGGTGGAGTTGGGTGATACAGTAGTTCACTACCACCCCAGCCCAAACACACTGTGGCAAATTATGCAAGACACACATGCTTTCACTAGCACAGAAGCATGTTCCAGTAAGTCTCATCTACCATGCACTTGAGAGACAACACCTTCCTTAAAGATTTAGTCAACATTTCACCAGACAGATGTATACATTAAATTGGGCAGGATTCTCTGTGAAGGATATACCTACAAAATTATGGGAAATAATCATGGCATAGATTTTACCATCATACCATATAATTTTATTTTTTGAATTCAGGAAAGCATAAGTAAATAAATAAATAAATACCCCACCTAATTGAATAAGTCATAGGGCAGAGTTAGCCATAGGTCCATGGTCATCAAAATACCACAATAGCATCTAATTCATTATCATACCCTACCAGAAATATTTTTTTTGCCACCAACACATAAAATTTGCTGCACTATCATGCCAGGGTCAGAAGTACTTTCAGTGCCTTTGTTACAAATTCACTTTATGTTTACTTCCTTACATTAAGAATAATAATGTACCTTTACAATCAGAAGTATCACTAAATTTCAGAGATCACCAATGCAAACTGGATCCTCGCAAATCCATGGGCCCCGATGGGACGCACCAAGATGATCAGGGGACTGGAGCATCTCCCTTATGAGGAAAGGATGAGAGACTTGGGTTTGTTCAGCCTCAAGAAGAGAAGACTGAGGGGGGATCTTATTAATGCTTATAAATATCTAAAGGGTGTGTGTCAGGATGATGGGACCAGACTCTTTTCAGTGGTGCCAGTGACAGGACAAGGGGCAATGGGCACAAGCTGGAACACAGAAAGTTCCACCTCAATATGAGAAAAAACTCCTTCCCTGTGTGGGTGCCAGAGCAGGGGCACAGGCTGCCCAGGGAGGCTGTGGGGTCCCTTCACTGGAGACATTCACGTCCCACCTGGACGCGTTCCTGTGCCCCCTGCTCTGGGTGTCCTTGCTCAAGCAGGGGGGTTGGACGGGTTGATCTCCAGAGGCGCTTTCCAACCTCTGTCATTCTGTGATTTTGTGATTCTGTATCTGTATCTGTGATTGATACAGTGGATATTCTTTTTTTTTTAAAAAAAAAAAAGGAATTCCTCACAGCTTTTGAAAGATAGGCCTGCAATTCTTCAATAGTATAAGTAATATAATTCAGACACTATCTTTCTGTGCTACCATGGTTGTGTACAGGCTCCTATCTGCGTCATGTGTGCCAATAACATAGCCAAATACTACAGGTCTGTGATTTGTAAACATCTGAATCAAGGGCACTGCTACACCCCCTGATTGTTCATGCAGTAGAGTGCAGCAAAATGAAACAGAAAAGCTGTTTGGAGATCTGACTGCAACGCCCAGAGTTTATTAAACTAACTGAATCTGTGGGAAGGTTAAAAGAAGCAAGCTGGTTTGATTCAAGTCATAATTATTTTCCTTGTATAATTTCTGGGATTCTCAAAGCTTGTTTATGCCCTAGAAAGGCATGTGCTTCTTCCAGCTTCATGCAAAGTATTACTCTATGTATGACTTTGTCAGGCAGCTGCATTGAGCATTTCATTGTCTCTGGGAAAGCTCAGTTTTAATTGATTCAAGTAATTGTCACAAAAGTGGTACAGTGAAAAAATAAAATCCCTGGGTCTGATACTGCAGTATCCCAAATTTTTTAGTGATTTGCAAGTCCTACAAAGTGCATGTAAGATAGTCTTAAATCAAAATAGTAGTGATTTCCACTCAAGCAGTTGATAAAACAAAAGCTCAAGGCAACAGGACCATACACATTTTTAATTTAATAATTAAACTATGTGCTGCATTTCAAAAGGGACATCTGAACTGCCACCAAAGATGTGACCACAGTTCTTGTTACCATGTCATGCTGACATGGAATTTGCCACTTTCTTCCCAGTTACGAACATTTGGCTGAAGTGTACAGAACCATGTGCATCAAGAAGAGCTTTTTACCCTCCTTCTTTATTTGACAGTTATCTCTTCCATTACGATAGGAAGTGATACCCAAGGATCCCCAACTTCTCTTGGATTTTTGGCACAAACGTTGCAGTGATTCTCTGTATGTATTCATTGCCCCCAGAGAAGTAAAATCACTTCAGGTTCAGCCTCTTTCTCTGAGTTCACATTAGAATATTAGGGAAACTTTAATGGCAAAAAAAGTTTTTCTTAACAAGCCAAAAAGTTATCCATTATAAAAAGAAAATTTAAAAGCAAGCATTGCTCTTTGGGGAGCAATCCAGTTGCCTGAGCATCGGTACCTGACAGTGAGAGGGTTAGCATGTGCTTTTCTTTTTTTCAACCATAAGTGATACATTAAGCTAGCATGCATGAGACATGGATCAAATCCTTTCTTTTTCTGTACACAAAAGCACCCTTAATTTTCACCCAAGTTGTATTTTGCTTAGTAAGTTCAGGTGAATAATGTAGCTTTGGAACAGGGTTCAGGGCACCTGCCAGGTCCTCGACCCCGGGTCATTACTGGCCAGCTCAGCTCAGGCTTAGCTCTAGGCTGCTGGAGATATACTACCATTAACACTGAAACTGATTACAGAAAATTCCTGTAGGTCTACATGACCTGCTGAGACACCTTTGAACTGCAGCGCAAATGTGTTATTAGCACATGAAGCCACTGTGAGAAGAGATTACAGTGGGACCCAATTCATTATACATGCCCTAAACCAGTGCATCCAGTACTTTAAGGTGTGCAAAAAGGTCTTTGGTGTCCTGTTTACCCTGCACAGGTCTTAGCACTGAAGAACCCCCAACTTTGGCCTCTAGAGCCATGGCTTTCACACAACTTAGCATACAACGTAGCACAGAAGAGGTAACTTCCCCCCTGAACTAACAGTCCTGTCTTAAGAACCCTAGGTTTACAAGAGTAAATTAAGTGGGGTCGAAACAATACTGTAATCAATTTTCATTTTAGGTTCATTTTCATTTTTATTTCTGGGTTCCAAAATTGCTTGAAGAATCTTCTTTATGAGCATTTATATTGCATTGTAAATCTGATAGTGTATATCTTTATGAAAGGGCTAAATGTATAATATCTAATTTAATACTGCTGGTTTAAGACAAAAATTATATTCTTACCCTGGCTTGCCTAGCTTAGTTTTAGGAAAAAAAAAAAAAGAAGTATAATTTTCAATTGATCCTAAATCATTAGTGTTAAGCAGCAAAATTTTCTTGGATAATAAAATAAACCCTGAAGTTATATTTCTTCCCTTCAGGTTTTAAGACCTCATAAGAAAGATGAGTCTGATGTGAGAAAAAACCTGTTAATTAAATATTCCTCATGAAAACTACTGATAGCCTCTTTAAGGTCCTGGGGACTTATTGATTGAAAACTCTCCCAAAGCCAGTCATTTCAAGGAAGTAAAAAATCAAATGGTATCTTTTAAATCTTGCAGCCACCTATCCTCAATGTTTTCATGTGTTCAGATCTGTTTTTCACGTAAACCAAAAAGGTCATCTTTTGATTAAAGAAATGTGAATAAAATTAACAACTGTGTAATACATGTCTGTACTCACATTAGAGATTTTGTAGCTTTTTATTCCATAAAATTAGGCCTCAAACAATGTTGTTACTGGCTAGAATTTCAAGACAGAAAAGTTTCGCATTACCGTGTGCCTGAGCTTTTTCCCTCATTTAATATCCTCAGTTTGAATGAGCCTCTTTCAAGGGCTGCATGCTGGTATTGCTGGAGGCATTACATGAGAAACTCCAGGAAGGCTCAATGTTCTCAGTCATGACAAAAACAAATCAAAACATAGGCTTTAGCCCCACCTCTAAAGCGTATCTCTTCTGAAAGAAAACATGAAAATATGAAATCATAAGTCCCTGTTTAAACAACAATATAGACAGGAGGGGGTTGCTGGAAATGCAGTAAAATAGAAGTCAGCAGTTAGATCTGCTTGCAAAAACACATCTCACATTTGATACTAATTTATCAGGAATAACTACTAAGTTGTATTTTTCACTGATGAGTGTAGCTTGGATTCTGCATCTAGTTTGTCAACTACTTTTAAAGAAAATTATTAGTAACAGTTTGTGGTCCTCAGATGTGCAAGGGCTTGTGGACAAATTCTCAGAGGTCAAAAGGTAGCTAAGAAAAACAGAACCTGCCAAAAGCAGCGTTCAAGGTATCATGCAAGGGTTAGTACATCCACTGGAAAATCTTTAAGAGATGCAAACTGAAAAAGGCTGAAAATCACCTAGAAAAGAGAAGACTGAAGAGACATGGTGACATGGTGACAGCTTTACAGTACACAGCAGAGTGTTAGAAATCAGATGATGCATCATCTGTTCTCTTTGGCCACTGGGAAGATGCAAGGAACAAATCAGCTTAGCTGGCAACAAATGGTCTTTTTGACCACTTATCCAACAAATGGTCTCCCAGGTGGGATATTAAGAAAAAACTTCCAAGCCACAAGAATAGTGAAGCAGATTCCTCAGCTCCTCCAGATAGACAATGAAATCAGCTGCAATGCATGGAGATGGTACCTCTGTAAAATATCCCTTTAGATATCAGTAGTATCGAGGTACTTGTACATCACAGGATCCAGATTGCTATTCAGAGGCCTGATGTAGTTTTTTTCCCTTTCCTATGAACTCGGACAAAGACTGATCCCATGGAAAAATTCTTATATCCTTCTTCAGAGATGGAGCTTCAATTCTGAAGTGAAATCATGAGTATTTTGCTACCAAGCCAACTTCAAGGTAAAATGGTCTCAGACTGTCCTTCGTAGTGGACAGATGGTAATGTTATCACAGCATCACAGCATCACAGAATCACAGAATCACAGAATGGTAGTGGTTGGAAGGGACCTCTGGAGATCATCTCATCCAACCCCGCTGCTTGAGCAGGCACACCCAGAGCAGGGGGCACAGGAATGCGTCCAGGCAGGTTTTGAATGTCTCCAGGGAAGGGACTCCACAGCGTCCCTGGGCAGCCTGTGCCACTGCTCTGGCACCCACACAGGGAAGGGTTTTTTTCTCATATTGAGGTGGAACATCCTGTGTTCCAGCTTGTGCCCATTGCCCCTTGTCCTGTCATTGGGCACTATTGAAAAGAGCCTAGTCCCACCATCCTGACACGCACCCTTTAGATATTTACAGGTATTTATGAAATCCCCCCTCAATCTTCTCTTCACCAAACCCAAGTCTCTCATCCTTTCCTCATAAGGGAGATGCTCCAGCCCCCTGATCATCTTGGTAGCTCTCCGGTGGACTTGCTCGAGCAGTTCCACATCCTTCTTAAACTGGGGGGCCCAAAACTGGACACAGTACTCCAAATGTGGTCTCACTAGGGCAGAGGAGTTATAACCTGCTGAACATCTTTTAGCTTCTTCCTAAATTTTCTTCACTAAATTAAAATATAGCTTGTTATAGGAAGAATTGGAACCATAAGAACAGATGCAGCAAGGCACCACTATAGGAGGATAATGATATGTTCTCCAGCACTTACCAGAAAATACAAAAGTAATCATAGTGCCATTTTGGAGGACACCCAGCAGAGCATTAAGACTTGTGCACTGTCTCACTGCTTCCTAAGCAGCACAGAAAACACCTGATAGTGAAGCTCATTCCTAGGCTCAAAAGAAACCTTACGTTAATTGTTAGGGACACAGAAAGAAATAATATCTAAAAAAGATACTCAAAGTGTTTGTGGAGAGAGAACCAAGGATCATGTTTGTGAACATGACGTATTCTTGTAAACTAAACAACAGAAAGAGTGAAATGAAAATGGAAGTGCAGATCTCAGCAGTCCTGTGCTCTTTTGAATCTCCAGGAATGCCGAATCTAGTCTACTCCTCTTTCAACAGCCAAACGTCTTTCAGAAGACAGGTTTCTCCTCCCAGGTTTCCAATGCAACTGTTCTCCAAGAAGCTCCTGCCTCCCAGAGAATCCCTGAGCTTCTATTTTCCACCTGAATTATGTCCCTTTCTCAGCACACATTATTTATAAAATCATAACATAATCATCTTATCAATTTAACAGCGAGGGAAAACCAGACAGAAAAATGCAGGATAAGCATATTTCCAGACTGAAAGAATTAAAGAATTTATGTTTTTCCACATTAATTTATGCATTTGAGAGCTTGGGTTAAAACTACCGAGTCATCTTTTCCCAATGCAGATTGTACTCCTAAAGTAAAAAACAAGATAAAAAGTTCATTTACTATGGTTGTAACATCAGGTATTGGGTCTTAAAAGTCTATTTCTGCAAAGGAAAGGTCAGAGTTTTGAAGCACTGGGGAAATGTAAAAATCACAGGGAATGAGGAACATGGCTGGAAACATTAAGATATCAGAGGAAATAATACAGAAGCATTGTTCTTTATGTACTTTGACTTCTTCAACATAGTCTTGATGGTGAACACTGCTCTAGGTGTGACTCCCAGCTTCATGAGGTTGGATTATGCTTTCATTTCACTATTTGCTGCTTTGCTGTGGATATTTCCTATACTGGTGCAGTTATTGGTCTTCCTGACTTCCTGACATTGTGCTAAAGAGCAACCTGTGCTGCAGCTTTCAGGCCAAATTCCTTCATCATCTTGTTGTGCCATGGTTTTGAAGAAATCTTGGTGGGCACCAGAATTTGTCATAGCACTGATGCTGTAGGAGAAATCCTGGGTCTGTCACCCTGTAGGCTGCCACATTAGTTATTCTGGATGACCTAGCATGAGGTCCTACACCTGTGTGAAGACCTGAGGTCCACCATTGTGTACCCCACAGCCACATGTTCTCATACCGTGCTCAGTGCCACTGTACCCCACCAGAGCAGGCAAGGACCCATGAGAGTGCAAGTGCAAGATGACTGCAGAGGTCCGTGAGAACACAGGCTCAGGATGGTACAAGAGGCGCCCAGGATATAAACACATAAGACAGGTGGTTGACCTCTGGTCCCTAAAGAAATGTTTCCTGAGGAGTTGGATAGAACTAGTTTTAGAGCATAGCAAAGAGAATAAAGAACACATTTCCAGCAGGAAATACATCTCATGCTGGGTAAAGAAGCAAAGGTGGTAAGATTATACAGACCAGTCATGCCTCCTGCCAGAGTGAGAGCAAGGTAAGTGCAGAAACAGAGGAAGTGCTTGAGCCCTGTCTTGCCCAGTTAAAGGTGCTTCACCTGATCAATGCTATTGCAAATTTGCAGTAGTTCTTCTTTTGCCTCTGGCAGAGAAAGAGCACTGTTGTTTGATTTGCCATTTGCCACATTCTGCCACTGCAACTCAGCACTCGTGTGAAGTGTTATCTTGGACTACATCGCTGGGTTAAGGAAATCAGTATTTTAAAGAGTACTGACTCTGTGTGTGTGTGTGCTTTTTGGTCTATCCTTCCCACAAGGTAATTGATACCAAAGCACCAAGGAAGGCTGAAGGTGCAAAAGCATATCTTAGAAATCTCCACAAAACCAGTACAGCATTTAGCCCTCTTACTTACTAATCTACACATAGTCTAGTCTGACATAAAAGTGACTGGTAAAAAGAACAGAAGACTAAGGAAAAACGACCGACACAGGCTCTTCCAAAGACAGAGTCCACCTCACCTTCTCAGTTACTAAAGCAGAGTAAGAGAGGTGGCCTGACACACAGCAGCATTTATTAATCCCTTGTGTCTGCTTTCCAGCAGCAAGGCACCACACCCTGCCATTCCCACACATCCATATCTGCATGACCTCTTTGGCGCTGCTGGCCATTCAACACAGATCTAGCAAGAATCCAACCAGTGCACTTGGAAGCCTTTGTTGGTCTGAATGCACTCAGTAACAGAGGATCCCTGAGTGATTTGGGTATTTGGGTTTTGGCTGAGATAGAATTAATTTTCTTCATAGCAGCTTGTATGGGTCCATGTTTTGGATCTGTGATGAAAACAGTGTCAATAACACGCTAATGTTTTTTCCATCAGCTTTTGCTGATCAGGGCTTATACAGCATCAAGACCTTTGCTCCTCACCCCACCCCACCAGCGAGAGGCTGGGGGCGCACAAGGAGTTGGGAGGGAACACAGCCGGGACAGCTGACCCCAACTGACCCAAGGGATACCCCACACCACATGATCTTGTGCTTAGTGATAAAAGCTGGGGAAAGAGGAGGAAGATGGGGACCTGCTTTCCTGGAGATGGCTGAACACCTGCCTGCCAATGTGAAGGAGTGAATTAATTCCTTCTTTTACCTTGCTTGCACACACAGCATTTGTTTACCTATTAAACTGGCAGTTTCATCCCATGAGTTTCCTAACTTTTGCCCCTCCATTCTCTCCCCCATCCCTCTGTGGGCAGAGTGAGTGAGAGGTGGTGTGTGGCTGAGCTGCCTACTGGGGTTAAACCACAACAAGGGATTAATCCTGTAATAATCCTACATTTAATCCCATTGCTTGTCCTGAATGCATAAAGCATTGTAACACTGAAAGGGAACACAGTGTTTCTTATAGGTCACATCCTTTAACACTTGCTGGATTTCTGGACATGTTTGCACCTCCTCACTTAGTAAGCGCTTGTGAAGAGGACTCAAAGGTCAGAAGCCTTCAAATTCTGCAATATGTGTGGAGCTCTTTAGATCAAGATAATATCAACCAGCTTTCAGGCAAGTTTTTCATTTTACATGGATGAAAAGATGCACAGTTTTACTTAATGGATGTTAGAACAGAATCAGAACATTTGGTTATTCAGTTTCTGCCTAGGCGTGCCTCATCACAGCCCAACCACTTCTGAAACTCCACAGGGATTATAGAATGTAAGAGATAAAGGGCTTGTTAAAATACCATGGTTCTTATAAATTCTTATCATGTCAATACATCAATTTTTCAGCTGGAAGGGTTGATACATGAGAAAACATCCTAACTGAGGGTACAGAGACCATCAGTGCCCTTAAAAGAGACATGAGCCTTGCAGTCACTCAGTATTGTTGTCTTTGAAGGATGGATAAGAAAGAGCTAGAGGTTGCAATGTGCAAAGAAGATTAAAAGCACTTTTCCTGTAGAGAGGAGCACATCTGACATCCATTTAAAGATAATGATAGCAGTCTATTAAAGCAGGTGAAACAGAGGGACAAGGGAAAATGTGTCTAAATAAAAAATAACGGTCATGAAGCTTAAAGGTCTTAAAAATAAACACACATCAGGTCACTAACTGGTAAACAATAAAATCTTAAGTGCCATTTATCACAGAACTGAACAGATATACATAAAAAGAACAATGTACTTCACCTCAAATGGTAAATCAAAAGTATGCTTTTAACCAGGAACAGCCAACAGAGGGAAACAAATAAATTCTTTTGATTCGCTTTTGACATTGCAGAGATAATGGCATCACCTCTCAAGACAGTGAAGGCTAACGCTGAAGTTCCTTCTTAGGCCCTTTTTGATTTAATTAAAAATAAAAGTAATTGAAGGGAAGATAGGGAGTTCGGGAAGTAACTTGTGCTTTATGCTGGGGGCTGAGTGACAACTCAATCCAGCTGAACTGATACGTCTTACATGATCTATAAAACTATAAAAAACTATAAAACTCAAACAGTGTTTGCAACCAATCTGGTCACTCTGAAGAGTAAGACTAATTTCATGAGTTTTTTAATTTTCCCTCATTCAGGCTGTGCTAAGAAGATAAGAAGATACAAATACAGATTTCTGCCAGACTGCAGTTCACAGAACAGATTCGCAGCTTTTATACATGGTTGCATCTTGTTAAATTCCACAGAGACACACAGATTCAGAGAAACTGAGTATCTTGTCCGTCAAGCAAGTAATGCTTGTGGAAAGGAACAGTTTATTTTAGGACTAGAAAAGGAAACTATTTTATGCAAGATTGCACTAGCCTTGAAGAGTTTGTTTTGCAACAAAATTTGCACATAGAAACTGGATTTGATTCACCTACCTGAAACTCGTAAATAAGATTTTGCTCAACATATCTGACCAAATTTCCTCAACAAGTCATAAGGAAACTTTTCTGGCTCAAATATCTTCCAGACTCTTAAAACCTGCTAGCAGAGAAGCCACTTATACCTGTTGGATAGATGCTTCGTACCAGGAGATTTCAGAACTTCAACCTCTTTCCATTTGCGCTACAGAAAAGTGATTATTTGCTTGATCTTTCATACAAATGTGGGCAGCTTGATCCCACCCAGCAGATGGCAATGGTACGCACACCAGCTATATGTACAAGCATGTGTGCATACACATGCACCCATGCATGCCAGCCAATCCATTACAGTGCTTTTGAATAACATTTTGTGTGTGAACTTTCTAAAATTCCACATGTCTACATTGGATGTAACCCACTTGGAAAATTCAAATGAAAAGCAGAAAGATGAATGTTTGAGTTGGTACCCTAACAGGCTTGGATTACTGAAACACACACTGCTGCCAGTAAAACTGTTCAAGATCTCTCATGAGAACTTAATATACAATTTCAGTATCTTTACTTGTCTGGTAATGTCTCTGGAAAGCTAGTCATAATCATCATCCTAATTAAAAGATGTTCAAAATTAGACTGACAGAACCATGAGCCTAAGTCTGTCTTCTGTCAGCCTCTCTGTAATGCGTTCTGAAGCTATCCTGTATCTCACATACTATTATGCTAGTTACTACGTGGCTATTATAGAAAAATGTTTTTGTTTGCATCAGGAAGCACTGGAGAAGAATTTTCACACATAGTAAATGCTACTTACAGAAGGGTATTTTTCAATCCTCAGTGTTTTAAAAAAACTCAGTTTCTACACAAGTAATATATGTAACAAACTTCATGGAACTAGGTACAGTAATGCTTGCTTTGGTGTCAATTCCATTACTTTGATCAGTACCCCTTCAAGGTGGTAAATACATTGTGGAGAACAGTTTAAAATGCTTTATCCAGAGAAACAAATACTTAGGTAATTTGTGACTTCTGCTCCACAAAAGTCACAGATGTATTTGACTGAAATGCTGAAATGAGTTAAGAATGGAGAAGAAATTGCTAATGCACACTTTTTCAAATTGTCATTCTGTAAATCAGAAAAAAAATCCACTGAAGCTGAAAATAACTCACTGCTAAAAAAATGATGCAAATAAGGTTTGACTCAGGCCTGCATGTGTGTTACCTGTTTGACTTCAGATTCTGATCATACAGGGCTCTGGAACTTGAGGGCCAGGCAAATGAGGATGTAGGTGAAGGTCCGTCCAGGGGGTTGCCTAGGGACAGTCAGTCAGCCCCGCGCATTATGACCACCTCAGTCAAGAAGAAAAGGAGGGTAATTGTAGGCGATTCCCTTCTGAGGGGGACAGAGGGGCCAGTATGCCGTCCAGACCCATCCCACAGGGAAGTCTGCTGCCTCCCTGGGGCTCGGGTCAGAGATGTTACTAGGAAACTCCCTGGTCTGGCACGACCCTCTGATTACTACCCGCTATTGGTTGTGCAGGTGGGCAGTGTTGAGGTTGTGGAGAGAAGCCCAGGAGCGATCAAAAGGGACTTCAGGGCACTGGGACGATTGGTTGAAGGATCGGGAGCGCAGGTAGGGTTTTCCTCAATCCCACCAGTGGCAGGGAAGAATAATACTGAAAGGAACAGGAAGTCTCATCTGATTAACACGTGGCTCAGAGGCAGGTGCAATCCATGGAATTTTGGTGTTTTTGATCACGGGGAGGTTTACATGGCACCCGGCCTGCTGGTGGCAGATGGAGTTCACCTACCTCAACGGGGGAAAAGGATTCTTGCACATGAGTTGGCAGGGCTCATCAACAGGGCTTTAAACTAGGTTTGAAGGGGGAAGGGGATGAAGCCAGGCCCACCAGAGAGAAGCCTAGGGGTGGGGTGCCAGGGTTGGGGGGTGAAACCAATAGCCTGGCTCAAGTGCACCTACACCAATGCATGCAGCATGGGCAACAAACAGGAGGAGCTGGAAGCCATTGTGCAGTGGGATAACTATGACTGAGCTGCCATCACAGAGACATGGTGGGATGACTCTTATAACTGGAGTGCTGCAATGGATGGCTATAAGCTTTTCAGATGGGATAGGCAAGGAAGGAGAGGCAGTGGGGTAGCTCTGTATGTTAGGGAGTGTACTGATTGTACAGAGCTCAATGATTGTGATGATAGGGTAGAGTGCTTATGGGTAAGGACGAGGGGGAAGGCCAACAAGGCAGATATCCTGCTAGGAGTCTGTTATAGACCACCCAACTAGGATGAAGAGGTAGATGAAATGTTCTACAAGCAGCTGGAGGAAGTATCACAATCAGTTGCCTTTGTTCTAATGGGGGACTTCAAATTACCAGATGTCTGCTGGAAATACAACACAGCAGAGAAGAAACAGCCTAGAGGGTTCCTGGAATGTGTGGAAGATAGATAACTTCCTCACACAGCTGGTAAAAGAACCTACCAAGGGATGTGCCTTGCCTGAACTCTTGTTCATAAGCAGAGAAGGACTGGTGGGAGATGTGGTGGTCAGAGGCCATCTTGGGCTTAGCAACCATGATATGACTGAGTTCTCAATTCTTGGCGAAGTAAGAAGAGGGGTCAGCAGAACCACAACCATGGATGTCTGGAGGGCAGAGTTTGGCCTGTTCAGGGCACTGGTTGGGAAAGTCCCCTGGGAGGAAGTCCTGAAGGGCAAAGGAATCCAGGAAGGCTGGGCTTTCTTCAGGAAGGAATTCTTAAGGGCGCAGGCGCAGGCTGTCCCCAAGTGCCACAAGACGAACCAGCAGGTAAGATGATCAGCCTGGCTGAACAGGGAGCTTCTGCTGACACTCCAGAATAAAAGAGGAGAGTCTACAGCTTTTGGAATAGGGGGCACAAGAAGAGTACAAAGACCTCGTTAGGTCTTGCAGGGAGAAAAATAGGCAAGGAAAAGCCCAGCTAGAACTCAACGTGGCCACTGCTGTAAGGGATAAATGTATCAACAACAAAAGAGAATCAAAGAGAATCTCCATCCTCTATTGGACGCAGAGGGGAACGTTGCAACTGAGGAAGAGGAAAAGGCTGAGATACTAAATGCCTTCTTTGCCTCAGTCTTTAACAGTGAGATCAGTTATCCCCAGGGTATTCAGCGCCTGGAGCTGGAAGACAGGGATGGATCGCAGAATGAACCCCCCATAATCCAGGAGGAAGCAGTTTACGACCTGCTACACCACCTCGACACTCACGAGTCTATGAAGCTGGATGGGATCCACCCGAGAGTACTGAGGGAGCTGGCAGAGTAGCTTGCCAAGCCACTCTACATTATTTACCACAAGTCCTGGTTAATCGGGGAGGTCCCAGATGACTGGAAGCTTGCCGATGTGACGTCCATCTACAAGAAGGGCTGGAAGGAGGATCCAGCAAACTACAGGCCTGTCAGCCTGACCTCGGTACTGGGGAACATTTTGGAGTGATACATGTTGAGTAAGCTCACCAGGCATGTGCAGGACAACCAGGGGATCAGGCCCAGGCAGCATGGCTTCATGAAAGGCTGACCAACTTGATCTCCTTCTATGACAGGGCGACACACCTAGTGGATGAGGGAAAGGCTCTGGGTGTTGTCTACCTGGACTTTAGCAAAGCCTTTGATGCTGTCTCCCACAGCATCCACCTAGAGAAGCTGGCAGATGATGGCTTGGACAGGTGGACTCTTTGCTGGGTTAAAAACTGGCTGGATGGCCGAGCCCAGAGAGTTGTGGTGAATGGAGTTAAATCCAGTTGGTGGCCCGTCACAAGCGGAGTTCCCCAAGGCTTAGTGTTGAGGCCAGTCTTGTTTAATAACTTTATTGATGATCTGGACTAGGGGATCAAGTGCACCCTCAGTAAGTTTCCAGATGACATCAAGTTGGGCAGGAGTGTCAATCTGCTGGAGGGTAGGAAGGCTCTGCAGAGGTACCTGGACAGGCTGGATTGATGGGATGAGGCCAACTATATGAGGTTTAACAAGGCCAAGTGCCGGGTCCTGCACTTGGGTCACAACAACCCCAGGCAACGCTACAGGCTTGGGGAAGAGTGGCTGGAAAGCTGCCTGGCAGAGAAGGACCTGGGGGTGCTGGCCGACAGCTGGCTGAACAGGAGCCAGCAGTGTGCCCAGGTGGCCAAGAAGGCCAATGGCATCGTGGCTTGTATCAGGAATGGTGTGGCCAGCAGGAGCAGGGAGGTGATGGTGCCCCTGTACTCGGCACTGGTGAGGCCGCACCTCAAATACTGTGTTCAGTTTTGGGCCCCTCACTACAAGAAGGACATTGAGGTGCTGGGGCGTGTCCAGAGAAGGGCAACAAAGCTGGTGAAGGGTCTGGAGCACGTGTCTTATGAGGAGCGACTGAGGGAACCGGGGTTGTCTAGCCTGGAGAAGAGGAGGCTGAGGGGAGACCTTATTGCTCTCTACAACTACCTGAAAGGAGGTTGTAGCAAGGCGGGGGTTGGTCTCTTCTCCCTAGTAACAAGCGACAGGACGAGAGGAAATGGCTTCAAGTTGCATCAGGGGAGGTTTAGATTGGATATTAGGAAAAATTTCTTTACTGAAAGAGTGGTCAGGCATTGGAACAGGCTGCCCAGAGAGGTGGTAGAGTCACCACCCCTCGAGGTATTTAAAAGACATGTAGACGTGGCACTTCAGAGCATGGTTTAAGAGGCATGGTGGTGTTGAGTTGACCGTTGGACTTGATGAGTCTAGAGTTCTTTTCCAACCTTAATGATTCTATGATTCTACAATTTAACGTTGTTCCTATCTCCATTGCTTTCAAGCATTTCACATTAATGAGCACATGGGACAAATTGTTATGTTGGTTCTTAGATTCCTCTTGCTTCTTTCTCCATCTGCCCAGGGCAGACCACTGTAATTCTAGACAATGCTGCTACTATAAGCATCTCTTCGGAAAAAATACCCTTTACTGAAGGCTTTTACACTTGTCTGGAGCACACACTGATCTCTAGAAATTTATTGCACAGGTGGTCCTGAGCAGAAAATATTATATTTCCCATGGCAGTATAGATACACCAAAGTGGAAGGCACATGTCTTCATGACTCATGGATGTGTTCCGAGATAATAAGTCTTCAGTTCTCCTGGTTTTCAAAAGTGCCGGCTCCCCATCCTCCCTCCTTTCCTTTCCTCATGGGAAGGTGAAAAATATGGGGGAAAGGTTTCAATGGGAACAGAGAAATTTTGGCAGAGGAAACAAGAATTTTTCACATGGTCCCAGCAAATCTGCTACCACTATCCTTCCTTCTCTTCTTCCCCCACTGACTGAGGTGTAGACTTTGAAGATGCCTGTGGAAAAGCATGGAAGGAGAAAGGGAGCACAGGGAAAGACTTTGAAAATTGGTGTCTCTTGGGCCACATTGCTCAGGGACTAAACCTGGTACCCTAGACCTCCTGAATTATAGGTCCGATGTGTTTCCTACTTGTAGGCCACCAAATTATGTCACAGCCTCAGTTTTGCTGAGGGTTGCACAGTATTCTTTCCACGAATAAATAACTGTAGTCCAGCACAAATAAATTCTACGTCTACCTAAACTATTGTTCACAGAAGAAAGCGATAGGTAGAACAAATATTAATATTCTGTAAAATAACAGCAAATGTTTATTCCCAGGTTGCTAATGCACCCATGCATGCTCTACAAGGATGACTCATGTCCTTTCAGCCAGTTTGTCCTCTGGGTATACAGGGGACCTAAGTCACTCAGTCTCCAGAAGCACTTTGGTACTTTTGAAAAGGTTTCCCATAATGAACTGAATCAGACTTTTTCCTGAACTTCATGAGGTTCTCTGAAATGGATGAACATTGAAATGCCTTTGATATTATCATTGTCTCTCAGAGTAATAATTATAATTAGCTCTTTTCTAATATCCGTTTTTGGCTTTAGTACAGCTAAGGCTATAAAACAGACTTGAAATTTATCCCAGGCACTGTTGGGTACTCTTGTGTATTTTAAGTCAATACCTAAATATAATCAGTTTTCTTAATGTGAATGAAAAGTCTGTACAAAGCCAAAGGACTTCTAGGGCGGTCTATAAAGATATTAGACTCTTACTCCTGTGAAATAACCTTGACTAGATGCCTAGTCACTCTGCTGAGGGGCATAATAAAATGTTTCCTGTTTTATTTTCCTCCTTCCCCCATTTCATCCCTTTATCCCTCTCTTACTCCTTTCCATCTACACAGAATCTTCCTTTACAAGTGATCTGAGCTTCTCCCACGTTCTCACCTCTCTGAAAACATACTCCCTTTTCTCCTTTTCATTTCTAAATACTTCATATGCATCATTTACAACCACTGTGTTTCCTTCTGCAGCAGAAACAATTTTCAAAGACATCTTCCCATGGTTCCCTAATAAACACGCTCATATCAAATTGTCTGAAAACTGCTTCCTAAAAAGCAAGTATTCCATCTCCACCAATCCCTGATGAGGACTGTCTTGTCTTCTCATATTTTTGAACTGTTGCTGTCTTTCAACTTTTAGGATTTGGCATTTTATTCATCATCCAGCTGTCTATAGGTGTCCCAGGGGGCTCAGTCATTGGTGGCTGGTCTTTCCCTTCTGCATACTGTCATTGAGCAACAGAGGTCAGAGCACCTTTATTCTGAGGAATCTCCATTTTACTTCTGTGTGGAGCTTTCATTTCTGATACAAATGTAAACCTCATCTTGTGTTTCTGTCATATTCTTACCAGAGGACCATATGAAAATTCAGATAAGAGGACATCAGGAGGTCTCTAGTCCAACATCCTGCCCAAAGCAGGGTCAGTTCTGAAGTCAGATCAGGCTACTCAGGACTGTATCCAGCTGCATCTTAAAAACCTTCATGGAAGGAGACTGCAACCTCCCTGGGAAGTATGGACTGTTCTGGTCAATCTCAGTCTCAACATCCTGAAGAGTACTCAGATAGAGTGCTGCTTTTCTTTACCACTCACTATGAGAAATATATATTCTTTCTTGTCATCAAGTTCCATCACCTGGGTGCTGGTGTTGCAGACACTCAGAGACAGAATTCTTTGTGTAGAAATTAATTTATTTGGATTGTGGCATAGGATCGTGCACAGGGCATGAGGAATTATGTCTGTCTGGTGGCAAAAGGAGTCTCCGTTGCAAGGGTTCTTATAGCAGCATCTGCAGCTGAATATAATGAGACTTCCTGATTTGCTGTTCTGCTCCTTTCGTATAATCTAGCTGGCCTGTGGTTGTACGTGACCACTTCAGCACACGTGTAATAAATTGTTATTGATCATCCCAACTATATACGAAACATCTCTGAAATACCTTACCAAAGAGCTGTCCTATGTGACCATTTCTGCATCTGTAGGAACATTTTCTATTGACTATTTACATATTTTATCCACATACAATTTGATCGATCCTGCAGCAAGAACCTCTGTGTCACTCCACCCACAACATTAATCAATAGATTTGAGCAAACAAATTGGCTGTGACACAGAAGGAGCTGCCCAGTGGAATCTCTAGGGCTTCCTAAAATTCCCACCTGGAGAGCTCTAGGAACAATAAATAAAATACTTAATTTTCAAGGAGGCTGGGGTTTCAGACAATCACCTGGGTTTTTTTAGTTCTCAGTTGGAAAGTGATGATGACAGTGAGCTTAATTCCTAACTTTCATGAGATGGGGGAGTAATAAAGTCCTGGGAGTCTTTTGCTGTCAGTGGTATGTATCTCAGTCATTTCAATAAACCATGTACTCCTCCAGGCACTAAGTGGAAGTCTCCAGCTGGGATTCAAATTAACAAATTACTTTGGTATAGCACCATCATATTGACGCAAGCATAGAAATGGATTTTTGTTTGGTATTTTTGGTTGCTGTATTTAAGTGTGTATAAAGAAGGACATTCTACACACTCATACAGTATGGACGTGTCTGGTTTGTTCTCAGCTTGTACGCATTTTTTTGTTTCTTGTTCAAGGTGTACTTGTTCTATTTTATTCAACTGATATTGTTGTTTTTTGAAAAAGAAAACCCAAAGCACACCAAATAAAAACCCTTCTCCTTTTGTCTCTCACTTTGTATCAATACCTTATTCTTGGAATGAAAGACTGAATGAAAATATTCTGATGCTACCTTGTCAGTGGGGATTCCAGGCTAATGCTTGTTTAAGTCCTACTTTCAGTTACTCTGGTATGACACAGCAAGGCTAGTCATTTGATAAAGTTCAGAATACACTTAAAAGCCAGAATTCATGAATTTGAGATTGTGAAGAGAGGGAGGGCATATGGCCCAAAGAATCTATGAGAAAACTTTTACACAAAATAAAACTTTAAATCCTCTGGAGCTTGGATATCTGAGATGAAATGACAATGAGTGAAAGAAATTACAATAAGCATAATTATCTGTTATTCCTTACTTTAACCTTTTCCATAGAAACTACTGAAAAGTCTTGGTCACGGTACTTGCTTGAAAGTTGCATAGGAAAAAGTTCATAAAATTAAATTTCCAAGTCATTCAATCATTTGGTCAAACAGTTCTAAAAAACTGTTCATAATACTATAAATTATACTACTTCTGGTTTTTTTAATGTGTGTGTGTGATTTTTAATGAAGACAGTCCTTCCATACTGGAAAACTGTAATATTCATAAATACATTTGACCTGACTGACTGGAAGCTTTACTATGACTTCACTCTGAAGACTACAGTCAAGTTTGAGAATGAGTATACAAATGCACACAGAAAACCAGATGCTCCAACACATGAAATATTTCCATTAATTATATTTTTACAACACAAAGCAACTTCAAGCTGCCTGTTGTTAGCTGTGCTGTATGCATTGGGAAAGGAAAATGTCCACCAGCAGAAAGCTTACAAAAGCACCTCGGTAAAAACGTAATGGCAAGTGGATATGTCCTATATAAGGACATATATATGTGCTATAAGGACAAAAGTTCACCCAGCCTGATATCCTCTGGCTGACAGTAGTCAAAACAAATGTCCTGGGCCTACAGGAGAGGGGTAAGCACATAATGATTTTCCCAGAATATTTTGCTACTTTCCCACTATTTGCAATTCAGAGATATCTTGGAAGAAATGTGATTTTTTTAATATTTAAGGGAACCCAGGTAGACAGATCACCACCTGTACCAGCAATACCCCATTCCCTGCTAAAAATAAAAAGATGAGCAGGTAAAAAAAAACCACCTGATGAACAGTGCTGGGGGTGCAAAATTGCCTGTGTTATTTTTCCTTCCTGGTAATTTATGTGATATCACAAGCACAAATATTGCCTATGTGGCCCTGTTGAGTCTAGCAGTAGGTAGGAAAATGATGGTTTGGAGTTTGGGAATTAATATCTTTGTGCTTGGCAATACAGCATCTGGATGTGTTTTATGCTTTTGTGTCAACATTCACTTGTGTTTGGCAGGGGATGCATGAGGATGTTCGGGGCAGCAAAGGTTCACAGCCCTTTTCCAACAGAACACATCTTGCCAGTGGCAAGTTACTCTGGTTTAAAAACCTGAGTTGGACTAGAAGGGGCACGCATATTACTTTCAAAATATCTTTAAATATTCTGGAATGTGAAAAATTGCATTGGTCATTTGATGATTTCCTGACGTGAAGACACTGCTGATACCCCTTTGGGGTCTGATCCCAAACTGTCTTGCATCCATAGCAGTGTTTCTATTGCCTGAACAGGACTTAGGGAGAGTTTCTTCCTCCTTCCTGTTAATTTTAACTAATAGAGTTAGAAAATCTGATATGTTTAACCAGTTTAATTAAATAAGTGTGACTTTTTTGTTTGAGTGAACATTACTGTTTTAGATTAATTGAATCTAGTTTAAATATTCTGAATCAATTTATACCGAAATTAAATAAAACCAGTATTGGACTGGAATACTTGTTCACATACAGATTTCAGTGTTCCCCATTTAACTCTTACAGGTTAGGTTAAGCTAGTGTAATTTTGGACCTTGGACTGTGTATGATGCTGTTCGACAAAACACCAGATTTCTGAGACAATATTTTCTGGGGTTGCATTTACTTCTCCTTAAAAATTCAGCACTGAGCAGAGGTATTTGTAAAAAAAAAAAAAAAAGCTAGAAAACTCTTCATGATTAGCAACAGCAAAACCCATACTTGGAGTCTACAAATATTCAGATCCAGAAACTGGTGAAATCAGTGGGAAAATGCTTATTGACATTAAAACTTTGGATCACGTCCAGCAGACCAAATCTTCAGAATTGATAACAAATTTTGTGGTGACTAACACTTTCCAACATTAAGATTTTCTCTTATTTTAAATAGTAAAAAGAGCAGTTCCTTTAGGCTATTTTAGAGAGCTACGCATCAAAAAGGTCTATAATAGTCATATTTAAGCTATTAAAAGGGAAATTTTTAAAGATTGGAGGTTTTCTTGCAAGCCAGTGTCTTGCAATCTTCCATTTGGAACAGTTCAATGACAGTCTAGTAAAGAAGATTTTTATACACACACTGTCAAAGGAAACTTCTCTTCTTACAAACATTGTGTGCTAAAGCTCACTGAAATTCTTGTTAGATGGAAATTATTGGCATAATCATTTTTTTCCCCCAATGGGAAATTACTTATCTTTAATTAAGGTACATGTCAAAATATTGTCCGCCCATACACTGCTTTATGAGGGACTCTTAGAAACCATTGAGACAAAACACAGAGCTGGTGACTGCAAAAGATATTTGTACCTAAATGTCAGGGGCTTTCAGGTCCTTTGTGTGTACAGAACTACGTATCTTTGAGAGCAAATGGCATGTGCGCCATTTGTCATTGGCTTTAAAAGGAACAGGGCTGGGTCCTGATGAATTGAGGGTGAGATGGCAGCAGACTCCTATTCCTTGTGCATTAACAGTGATAGAAACAGAGAAAAGAACTGTGGGGAGCCTGGTCCACACCAGGAAGGCTGAGCGATGCACATCATTGCTCTCCATGGCTTCCTGCGGAGGGAAAGTGGAGGGGGAGGTGCTAATCTCTTCTCCCTGGTATCCAGTCATAGGACGTGTGGGAATGTTTCAAAGCTGCATCAGGGGAGGTTTAAACTTGACACTAGGAAACATTTATTTACCGAGAGGGTAGTTGAATACTGGAACAGGATTCCCTAGAGAGGTGGTCGATGCCCCAAGCCTGTCAATGTTTAAGAGGCGTTTGAAGAATGCCCTTAACAACATGCTTTAGCTTTTGGTCAGCCTTGAAGTGGTCAGGCAGCTGGACTAGATGATCATTGTATGTCCCTTCCAACTGAAATCTATTCTATTCTATTCTATTCTATTCTATTCTATTCTATTCATCTCCTCATAGACCTCCTTCTTTTCCAAAGGATATTTCCTTCCTCACAGCATGGGGAGTCATCCGGAAGATACTAAGGAGAAAGGAAGGGATGATATTCTTCTTCACCAAACAGTTTACCTATCACCAAAATATCAAATTCCATCTATTCCTAGGTGTGCGATAGATCCCTATTTATAGAGTAATTCTTTAGCATTTGATGCTAAGATTATATTCTTAGGAAAAAAGTCAAATCCCCACCCTTAAAATCTGGGAAAGAGGGTAAAAAGTGCCGTTTTGGATTCAGACAGGAATTCAGCGAAGTCACTTTTTAAAATAAAATAAAAACTTCATTCACATACTAAATTTTTCAGAATATGACTTATTCTTTGAGCTCTGTCAGGAATAGAGATGACAGTAGTTCAGCAGATGAAAATAAATTATTCTCTGATTCTATGATAAGTTCTTAGCCCAATAAGTCACTTGACTTTCCTGGTAGTCATGTTCTGAAGCCTCTTTACAAAGTTTTGCTAGCTGTCCCCTTGTGTACATTAGACTCACCTCCGAGTGGAACGGCAGAATGAAAAGAATATTGTGTGTATTCAGATACCTCATGTTCTTGTTCCAAAAATTACTTTCTCACCAGGGAAGCCCTTGAGACCTCATTAACGCAAAGCCTGATTCTCGACTGTCTGTCAGCTTGATGCCACTGAGTCCATGGAGTTACTCCAGAGCAAGACTGATGTAACAGAGTGAAGAGAAAACCCCTTCTCATCGTCCACATCTTGTCTCTTTTAATAAAAAAGGATACATTTCTTCTGTATTCCTGTAAAAAAGTTATATATGCTGGGAATAAGCCTTGGTGTTTATAATATGACTGCATTATTATTCTTTCTCCTGCTTGTTTTTTTCCTAAGAAAAGTTAAGCTCTACTTTTCATCTTTGATGCTTGGCTGGGAAGGTGTCCCAGAATCATGGCCCTCTCCCAGCATTAATGGAGACAGTCCAGAGCCATTTTTGCAAACTATGGCAGAGTATCATTTTTTGGTCATTCAGACCACTTTATGTCAGCACCTGTAATAGTCCTGCTCCCACTAGGCAGTGGTCAAGTGGTGTTTAAGCAGAACCAAATTTTGTTCCTGGCACAAGCAAGTTCTGGAAGCAGGATGCATTTCTTCTCAAGGGGATCTCAGAAATCTCCTTACCTCTCATTCCACACTAGAGTCACTCTGGTTGTAGCTGTGTGCAGATACCAAAGCAGTCTTCGAAAAAGAGGTAGGCTATGGTCTCAGTGCTTCCTTTTTCTCAGTTCTCTGGAGTATCTGCTGGCAAGAAATGGTAAAACACGGACATCCCTTGGTTTTAGTTGTTGTCAATGTTTATGTTAACTCAGTTGTTTTAGCAGATTGCAACAGCTGTGAAGCCCCACCACAGAGATGTTCCTGGAATAATTATCTCCTGCTGCAGTCTAATCAGAGTAGAGAATGTGACTGGGTCAAGGCTTTGGAGTTTGTTAAGATAAGATCCATGTGATGATAAATAATGTATGTCTAATGGGTTGCAACAAGATGTAAAAGCAAATTAATTCCAGAGGCAGTCTTTATTATTCTCAAGTCTGTAACCTGTCCTCTTTGCTGTGAGTCAAATGCCAAATTACTGCTAAAATCCTGTTCTGCAAATGAAATCCTTTAGTCATGCTAATTTTAATTTTAAATTTAATTGTTTGCATTTTTCAGCTCTTCCTATTAGCCTGGAAGCTAGTTCTACCTCCTAAATTTTAAGACACACAAAAAGCTATTTTCCTGTTCTAGGACTGCAGATGCAAAAAACGATGCCATAGCCTTATCTCAACTGCTTCTCAGGAAGGCCATCGGTAATGAACTGAGGAGGAAATTGGGGCTATTGGGAAGGCCTGTAGGAAGCGTAGGACTTGGGGCAGGAAGGATCTAGAGACCTTTGGTAGATATAGCGTGTAAGCTACAAAGCCATAGAAAACTGGGCTTCATCAGCTCTGGTAGAACACTTTGTTCCTATAGGACAATATATCCATGTACATAAGCAAGAAAGTTCACCTATTGCTCAGGGTCAGAAGCCATCAGTGGAGACTTACACAACTTTGAACTGGGAGCATGCACAGTTACTTTGTCTGAGACCTGGGGAAGGTAACTTCCTGCCAGCTTTAACACTATCTAGCTCAAATGCTCCTCTTAGCCCTCAACTTTTTAGCTCCTAATGCTTAAGCTTCAAAATTACTTCAAGGCACTTCATCAGCCAAAAGCACTAAAAGATTCACTTTCCCCTTAAAGAAATTACTTTGGAGTGAAATATGACTTTTTTCATAGCATTAATCAATTCTAAACAATATTTATTAGAGGAAATGAGACATACCAGGTGGAGCTGCAACAGGAATTTTAAATTGGCAAAATTAATCAACCTCCAAATTTGACAGATCAGTGGAGTTAATATAACTAGACATTCAGAAAGTGCCCACTGGTGAATATTGTGCAAAACTCTTACTTTCCAAATGGGAGAAAAGACCCAAATAATTTAGATACCATCTGCTACATGCTATATCCCCTTGCACTCAAAGAGGTTACAGTAGTGCATTCCATAACAAGTGACTGGATGTGTACAAATGGCATAGGTTAATCTTTCGCTCTAAAAATTCACTAGCTCCAGGCAGACCTCTGTCTGGAACAATTGCAAAAGTGGGTTTAGATGACCTTGATATATATACCACCAAGTACAGAGACAATAATCTGAGAATATATATCTAAACCTAGGCTACTAAAGCCAAGTGCTAGAGCTCTACGTTCAGCTGAAATTTGTTGAACATATTTGCAAACCAGCTTGGCTAATATCTAATTTTAACAGCAGAAGCTCTGCTAATTAGTTCAGTATTCAGCAACTCAGCTTTCAGACACCCTTCTCCCATTGACATATATATAAGATGCATAGACCAGCTTACGAGAAGGCAAGTTATCTGGAGAGTGAAAAATAATTGGTATCATAGCACGCAGCACAACTATTGATCTGGCAGCTGATAGTTTTGAATCTCTAACAGGACATTACTAATAACCAAACAAGCAACAGCTGAAAATACTTATCAGAGAAATTAAAACAGAGGAAGAGAAGACAAGGACAATATTCACTGAATCATTCAGAATATGAAATGAGTGAAAAGCTAAGAGTGCACATAAAGTTACATGGGAGAGATGGTAGGAATGAACCTTTTATTGAGGTGAATGTAAGAATTCTTTTTATACCTACTGTACAGTAGTTTTTGAGATAATCCTCAACTTTCCAACCAACATTAGATTGTCCTGGGGTTCAGTAGTTACTAAACTGATAAAATAAGCAGTAAAATGTATTGTTTTAAAAACCTCACTCCCTCAGTGAGTGATATTCTCATCACAGAACCAGCAACAGAGTTTATACCAGTTGCTCATGCATGTCATTCTGAAAATACAGTATGCTCATTTTCACTCAGGACCAACAGCATACATAAAAAACCATGCAAGATCTTTAGTTCCTGGACTGGCTGAATTACTCAAAGCTGGGCAGGATGGAAATGTCTAAAACAAAAACTCTGACTGCAGGAAATCTTTCTTGTTGACCACCCACTATAGGAGTATTTAAGTCAACATGTGCACGTACATCTTACTCTGAAGGTTCCCAGGCACCTGAATTTCTGTTTTTATGCATGTCCAGGGTCATATCACTGCCAGAATCTGGGTGCCAACCTCCCACCCAGCTGGGAGCAGAACTGAAAGCTCAATGGAGCACTACCCAAGTTCCCCAAAGGACTCTGCAAAGATTTTGTTTCTCTAAAATTGTAGCTCCAGCTGCTGCCCTTTAAAATAGACCTGGAGGAGGCATTAGCCTCTAGAGCCCTGTTTTGTAGCGGGGCACCAGGGTCTGCAGTCAGGCATAGGATTGTTCCCCACTCTTCCTGATGATGCTGTTCAGCAAATATTTCAAAACATTTGGCTATAGTAGAGGCACAGGGAATGTAACTCTGTACCACTGCAATTAGTACGGTCTTATGGGATAACAGAAATCACAGAGCTGATATAGTCCAAGTCCAAGTGGATTTAGAGGATCTCACATTTCCAGCCACAGGCCTCCCTTATTCTTGGTAAGTGGCCTAACCTTACTGAAGAAATGTCACCAGGGGCTAGTGTGCTCAGGGGCCAGATATTTCATCAAGAACTGCCATGTATCTGGAAATTCCCGCATGTCCATGGCCACATGTGTGGTGTTATTAGCAAAATGTGTTTTTTGGAAAACACCTGGCCTACTAATCCTCTGCTACAAGTCACAATGTACAATGGGTCTGACGCCTACTGTGCAGGGACTCTGCATACACTGTATAATAGCCCCAAGGGCTTATTGTTTAATAGGTTTGTGTATTTGCTTAGTTGGGTGTCTTCATTTCAACAGTGTGAATACTTCTCTGTGCCTCCAAATTTGCATATGGAAAAGCTTCACAAAGCAAGAGCTACTTTTTGTGCTTTTTGTACTTTTTGGACAACTCAAGACAATTGAGGTGCTAGTTCCTGTAATCACAAAATAATAATAATTTAATATAGCCTAAGAATCAAAACTTATCTGAAGGTGATATGCAGGCATACATTCCTCTTATAGGTTGGAATTATTTATATTTGTACAGCATGCATTTCCAGAATTGAGATCTTAAAAAGACAATGTAGAGTACGGCCAGAATAAAAAAGAAAAAGAAATGTGTGTGTTGCTGTTTTCCATATCAGGTAATTCTATATCAATGAATTCCTTAAAAAATAAATTGCAACAAAACCTCCTGCTATTCTCATTTAGCTTGCATGTGCAGTAAAGTGTATACGAGTCATAAAATAGTTCTTTATTCAATGGTCCAATGTTTTGGTATTTAGAAGGGGACATTTTCTAGGAGTAATGTTGCAGTACATTGCTACACTAAAATATGAACCAGTTTTATGAGGTTACACTACAGATCATTTGGATCTTTTTATAAAACCTCTCCTGGCAAATGCTTCCTATCATATTGATTTTTGAAGAATACTTGAGTTTCTCATGCTCTCATCATGGCTTATTAAGATACAGTTATTAAAAAAATACATCTATTTTTGGACGTTTTTTCTATCAATATTTATTGACTCCTGATTATGCTAGAATGACTGAGACAGAAGACAGTTTTATTTTGCCTTTTGCTGGAAATCTTGCTCACAAACTTTGAACTACATATGCATGTTTTCATGAAGAGAAAAAAACAAAACAAAATTATCCTGGGTTTCTAGGCTCAAAACTTCAGAAGAAAAATGAAGGTGTGGAATTCATATTTTTAAAAGCAGAGGTGGGAGAGAAAGGATGGCAGAAAAATCATTTATGTATGTAAATACTGTCAGTCATTCTATGTGCATCAAGAAAGAGTACAAATAGGCAAGGTGAAAGGAAGACTGGGAAATAGGAGATTTTACTGACCACTTGTGAACAGGGAGCTCATTCCTCTCTGTGCCCTTAAATACTGTTCTTAGCAAGACACTGTAATACTCAGTCCTCATTAGAAACCTGCTGTCAGCAACAGCCTGAAGGCTTTTGCCCTTCAAGTTGTTGAAATGGAAAGTACAGCAGACATAATGTAGCCGGCCCTGTCACGTTTGACAGTTTGGAGCGTACTGGATGCATACAACTTTTAACAGCCAACCCAGAAAAATGGTAAATTTCTTCAAGAATTCACTTGTGTGCAGTGAATTCACCGATCACAACTGCTACATTCATACCGAAGGAAAGAGTCTTCTAAGGAATAATCTTGAAATGAAGGTTTAGACAGAAAATGTAAAAAGAGCCACTAGAGATGATCCAGTACCTTGTGCTGCTCATGAACGAGTCCCTCTTTGATATGTTTTTAAGAGCCTGTAAAGAGATTTTGCAGCTGCCTTCTATGACCTTTCACAATGATTAGAAAGTGTTTCCTAACATTTCATTTAAATTCTTCTGTGCCAAAAGTTAATTTACTTTCCTACTTACTTTAGGCACATAGAAAAATAGCTTATTCTCCTCTATTATAACCTTTGACAAAACACGATACCATTATTATGATTTCCCCTTTATATCCCTCTTTTTTAGACCAAACAAAACTAAACCCTTTATGAGTTTGGTTTTGTTAGTTCTAATATTACACTAATTACTGCTCTGGATAATAATGCATCTCCTTATCAAATGCTATCATTAGTAATGGTGAGGCCATTATTTTTGTCTCACTTACATTCCCTTTTGTAATGCTTGGAAGACAAAAGTTTATTTGATGTCTAAATACTGACAGAAGTAGAGTGTTTCCAGATGGTCAGAATAAAACTATTCAACTACCAAAAAAACCCTTTCCATTACAATTTTAGTAGGATTGTTTGTTATTGTCATTGATTTGTAAGAAGTCCCTTGGTGTCTCCATTGCTGGTCTTACCTTGTGAAAATCTTTTGGTTTACAGATGACCTGCAACACAGGTGACATGTTAGAGTGTCATCTTTGAAAAATATTTTGTTTCTTTTATGGCACAGAAAGTAAAGCATTTGTCCATCAGTATCCTCCTCACAAATAATGTAGATATCTCATAGCTTTTGTAACTCTGATGCAAACCAAATATTTAATAAAGGTCCTTAAAATTAAACATATCCAACATCAAGATATTGTTCATTCTAGTGCTGGTCAAGCCCTTCCAGGAGACACAGAGCTTGAACTACTTCATCCTTCATCAACACACGGCATTGCTCAAAAAAACCCCACAACCCTGGAAATGTCTCTTGCACACTACATTGTGCAAAGTAATGATAATAATAATAATAAACAAAAGAAAACAAATTTTAAAAGTTTTGCTTGTAGCTGCTTACTTTGTCTTAACAAGCATGTCAACCCACCCTCTATAGCAGGGGCTAGACTTGACCATAAAGCACCAGATCACCTTGTTACCCACTGCTTACAAATATGGCACCGTACCTCCTGCCACCATGAATTTGTGCTAATGCACAATTGTCTATTCCTATTGCTTCAGGTCTCATTAATGTCTTAAAAGCAATATGACGGATTTAAATTCAGATTGGGTTAGAAAAATGTGTCTGTTCGTCACCATTTTAAATTGTTCATGTCTACTGAGCTTTAAAAATAAAGACAGAAATTTCACAGAGGAAAGAAGCAGATCAAGTCACAAAGTTTCTGTGGACAACGTCACTCATGAGTTGAGAGTTTTGGCAACAGTTGATTTGCACACCACTGTTCTTTTTGATTTTTCACAGGGAATGAAAAGTTCTCAAATCACTCTGAGGATTGTGGCTTTTTGGATTTGAACATACAATGCCTGTTCCTAAAAGGAATATGATTTACTAATTGGAAAATTAGGGGTGAGAGGATGAGAGTACTTGCATTCTTAGACTGAATTAGTTCTGTCTAGAATAACCTCCAGTGACAAATTCCTGAAACGGGAAGGTACATCTTATCAATTCAGCCTTACTCTCAGCCCTTGTGTGACGGCAGGCTTTCCCTCACTTTGCGATGGTCAGAGAGGCCCAGGGAGGGATCTACTGCAATTATTGACTGCTACTATCCATGGCATTCTCATCTTAAGAAAAAAAGAGTGATTCAGATTCAAAGTGGACTAGAAACACCTTCATGTTGCCAGTGGATTAAATTGTTATAGTCAGTTCAGCACTAAAAAGATTCTCAGAGGTGGACTTAAATTGAACACAAAGCACTATCCAGTCAGAGACACTTTCTTCCACAAAGACAACATTTACAAGCCAGCCAGAATTAGGGGAAAAGAAAACATATTGTGGCTAGTATATTAAGTAATGGTGGGACTAGTGTTCAAATATGCAAAAGGTGAAACCTACCAACCCACCCACCCCAGACAAATAAAGCCAATTCCAAGGCCCAGAGAGAAGTTAGCTTCATCCTGCCAATACACAATAGTTAGCAATAAAACTGCATATGCATGAAAAATAACATGATTCTATTTAATAATGTTAGGTTAATTTTAATAGTATTCTAAATTTAAAATGGAAGAAAAAAGTATTTTAGATAAATTCATACATGTCAGTCAACAGTAGAAGAAACCTTATGATCATGTGAAATAGATAGTTACAAATGTTTCCATTTTGCTATTTTAAATTAGATTTGTGAACATCTGATGGACTTTGTATTTAATAGATATCATAGAAGTGGCTTCCATTATATTATAAACAAAAAAATACTTTTTTTCTGCAGAGTTTATACCACCATTTGCTGTATATTCACTATTTTGAGTTAGCATTTTGTATTATTTTAGTCAGACAATGTAATTCAGTATTTTCAATCTATATAACGGCATTCAAAATCCCAACAAATTTTAAGGACTAAAAAATATACAGCCTCCAGGAAAAATATGTTTACTTTATATTCCTTTAATATATGCTTTTATATGTCAGCTTCTCTATTAAGAATTAGCCTGAAGAAACTTTGGTGCCATCTCACACACTGGGAGGGTGGAAGGACGATCTTTTCAAAGGCCTAGATGTGTATTAGGGTCAAATTGTCTTTAAATACTTTCTCTAGAGTCCCAACGAAAATCTATTGTACTGATCAAATCAATTGGCTTACAGATATATCTATAGTGCCTTTCAAGCACAAGTACTGGGCTTCTGGTAAGAATTCCTAGGAGAAATTTTATGCCTCGTGTGTAATGGAAGAAATACATACTGGGTCTGTCCTGCATCCAGTCCTGTTCAACTTATTAATGAAAGACCTGGATGAAGGGATAGAGTGTAACCCCAGCAAGTTCGCTGATGATACCAAGCTGGGAGGAGTGGCTGATACACCAGAAGGCTGTGCTGCCATCCAATGAGACCTGGACAGGCTGGAGAGCTGGGCCGGGGGGAATCTCATGAAGTTCAACATGAGAAAGTGCAAGGTCCTGCCCCTGGGGAGGAACAACCTCACGCACCAGTACAGGCTGGGGGCTGAACTACTGGAAAGTGGCTCTGTTGAGAAGGACCTGGGAGTGCTGGTGGACAGCAAGTTGGCCATGCGCCAGCAATGTGCCCTTGTGGCCAAGGCGGCCAACGGTATCCTGGGATGCATTAAAAGGAGTGTGACCAGCAGGGTGAGGGAGGTTATCCTCCCCTCTACTCTGCCCTAGTGAGACTGCATTTGGAGTCCTGTGTCCAGTCTGAGACCCCCAGTTTAAGAAGGATGTGGAACTACTAGAGTCTAGCAGAGAGCTACCATAATGATCAGGGGGATGGAGCATCTCCCTTATGAGGAAAGGATGAGAGACTTGGGTTTGTTTAGCCTGGAGAAGACAAGACTGAGGGGGGATCTTATCAATGCTTATAAATATCTAAAGGGAGGGTGTCAGGACGATGGGACTAGACTCTTTTCAGTGGTGCCAATGACAGGCCAAGGGGCAATGGGCACAAGGTGGAACACAGGATGTTCCACCTCAATATGAGAAAAAAACCCTTCCCTGTGTGGGTGCCCGAGCAGGGGCACAGGCTGCCCAGGGACGCTGTGGAGTCCCTTCCCTGGAGACATTCAAAACCTGCCTGGTCGCGTTCCTGTGCCCCCTGCTCTGGGTGTCCTTGCTCAAGCAGGGGGGTTGGATGGGATGATCTCCAGAGGTCCCTTCCAACTCCCACCATTCTGTGATTATGCGATTCTGTGATGCAGAAGAGCCAGTCAATACCAAATCTTTACATCATCTGAATTAACTGAAAGTATGTTGCACTGTAAAAATAAAGGGACAAATTGGAAAAAGGTGTGCATTGGACTTGAGAATCAAAATAACCTTCTGTGGAGGGCAGTTGCTTACTGAAGCTTAGCTATAAAGATTATTGCATTTGGATGGCTGCAAACAGAAAATTCTGCAATATATGAAAGGACTTGATTCAGGATGGTGCTTTAGAAACAAATACTCCTAAAAATGCTGGAAAAAACCCAGAATGCAGACCCTCAAAAGGGGTGCAAAGGTCCAGGTACATAAGTACAATGCTTTAACTTGACTTCAGCATCAATAAATAAGTCACTTGAGACCTTTATAATTCTGCTATCATGTTGTGCTCTGAAGCCACATTAAATTTCCCTGTAAGAAAGAGAGCCTATAGCTGAAAGGCAATCACTTCAAAAACATCAAAGCAAAAGGAAGGAGACTAGAAATAATGCACAGTCAACCAAGGTCTTAAAAAAAATTGAGAGTAAAAGAAATTATATTTTCCATTCTTCACTATGTTTTCTAGACATCATCAATGATTTTAGTTAACATCAAACAAAATGCTGTAAATAATCTTCACAGGATGCAGATGACAGCAAGGAATTTTTGCAAATATAGATTTACACACATAAGTATAATTGACTTATTTTAACAAGTGTGTAAGGCAAGGAATAGCCTATATGGCTTGCTTCTGATGCTGTGTGCTCTCATCTTTAAGCTGGTGTTCACCTTGTTTCTGGAGTTCTCCAGGGTATGACTTCTCTTTGTTTTATTTGAATTAATGGATGCTGTGATGCTGTGAAAAAAACTCTTGCCTAATTCTGTAGTGGAACACAGAGTAGAAGCATAAGCAATGTAGTTAAAAAAACCAAAGCTTTGCTGTCAAAGATAAATAAATGAAAAAAAAAAAAAAAAGAAAAAAAGAAAACCAAAAACTAGTTAGAAAGAAGGAATTCAGATCACTTGGGCTGGAACTGCTTGAAGTAAAAACTGCTAAGGCTATCCAAGAGAATAAATCTGTGGGAAAGGATTCACAACTAACAGAACCTACAAAAATAGAAAAATGTTTTATTGAAACAAATGATTGACAGAGCAGTTATCAAATGTTCATTGTGAAAATGAAAGGGGTTTTTGCATCGGGTTCTGAAATATCTATTGTGGATTGAAATGGATATTTTCAAGAATTACTTGAATGATGGAATTAAGCATATTTCTTACATTTTCTAATGACACCACCCTGGATGGAACTGCAACTACATTCACCTAGAATTCAAACAATCTTGATAATTCAGGAGATTACCTGAAGAAGATAGCATAAGGACAGCATAAGGCTGTCCTACAAAACAGGAACAAGAGCTAGATACTGAATATAGGACAGGCGTAATCATCTACAAAAATATAGGAAGGGGACAACTGATGAGGGAGTAGTTCTGCAGGGGTACATGGTTTAGAGAGGGTTACAAACTGAACCTGAATCAACCAGGCATTCTTGTTGCGAAAAAAGCAAATACTATCTAGGACCTACAAGCAGGAATACAGTTTCCAAAGTAATTGATGCAATACCCCGGAAGCCTCAGCTGATGGATACTCTTGGGCTCAAGCATGGTAAGAATCAGTTTGACAGAGTCTGGATTAGAGTAACAAGACAAATTTGTAGTCAGGCACGGAGGTTCACCCTGGGCAAAACAACGGGACTGGCTGGCCAGAGGAAGAGATAGCTGAAGGGCATCTCAATAATTAATCAAAATTGCAAAAGGTTGTTGCAAAGAGGAAGGAAACAATCTAGTATTCATGTTATTGGTGAAAAATGCAAGCAGTAATCCGTTTAAATTCAAATAAGAAACACTAAAATTAAACAGCAGAAAATATTTTTTTATAGAAATGGTTGGTATTGAAATACTGGAATTCAGAGCATAACTGGAGATCTTTAAAAACAGGTTAGACAACCATATCACAGTCCTCTTGATTTGGGACAGGAAAATGAACTAAATGACCTCTCGAGGTCCCTTTCAGCACTGTGATGTTATATTTAAGGTGTTAGAAATAAAGTGATACTGCGATGAAGTGAGACATGTCTAAGGGAATGCTCAGGGAAATCTTGAAAAGAATTATGGGAAATAACTAATAAAAAACCAGAATGGGTTTTAACCATATAAATATAAAGACACAAAGGAAAAAAGAAATAGGGTGTAATATAAGAAAAAGAAATAATTTTTTAAAATAATATCGAACTAGAACAGGTGTATAAAATAAATTCTGAAAAAGCCATTGCAAATCTAAGTAAGAGCAGGTTGGCAAATTTTTCATCTAGATGGAAGGAAAAAGGTTTAGCATTTTAGGAGGACTGGGCAATCTCCACTGCACAATAAAGAAAAAAATCTGGGCAAAATTCATGATAAAGTATAGAATATTTTTGAGAAAATATAAATGCCAGAAGTGTATATTTATGAATAATGAGAACAGAAACCATATGCCACAGGAAAAAGAGGCATCAATAGCTACAAAATCACTTTTTCTGACCTTAATATTACACAAGACTTAAGAACAACTTTTTGGAAGAAAAAAATAATTGAAATCATGTAGATAAATAAAAAATGGAATAAAACATAATCTGCGTTAAGCAAACAACAGATTGTCCAAGGCTTGACTGATATCTCAGTAAGAAACAATTTTTATAGGAAAATTTATATATAGTAGGTTCTTTTCCTATCTGGTCTTCCAGAATGGTGCTTTATAGAAAATAGTTGGTAAAGCCTGACTGTGTGGGAATTAGTAAATGAATTCTGATAGGAAAGGGAAATGGCTTACGGAACACGGCACCTGGTCATGCTTGAGGGGGAAATACCAATCTGGATAGAGGTTACCATTCTCTACCATTGATCTTTTAAAATGTTCTTCAACAACCTAAGCAGTAAAAATAGCGGTACACTGCTGAAATGGAACATGTTCAGCACAGGGAAGGACTAGTATATCGTAGGGAAAAAGCAGGACAGCCATGGCTCATGAATAGTAGAAACGGGATGAAATTCAAAAGTACAACATACAGCACAACACATTCAGGGACAATAATCATAAATTTGTAATGTAAATTAGTAGAGAATGAGATAAAGAACTTCAGCCTTGTAGATGATGAAAAATGGTTCCCCCACCTTTTCCCTCTTTTTTTCCCATCAGACAAAGATTCTGTCCTCTTAGTTCATAAATTATGCTCAGAACTGCCACTTGGTTTTCCTTCTTTTAGGAAGTCTAGTAAAAAGCCTCACACTGGCACATCACTTGCCAAGCAGCTGGAGAAACTCAACTCAGAGGCTGCAGAAAGCCCTAGGACACAGAGTACTGGCTCCTGCTGAATGCAAGATATCTGATATGGCAAGCATTACACACTAGTGACTTGGCTAGGTAGCTTTCCCATGCCCTTGCCATGCCCTAAGGTTTCTGATGTATATCTCCTCTGATTACTACACACACAGTTTAGAAAACTATGAGCCTGAGCACCCCAGTTTAATTACTGGTTACCTGTTGCTTCTAATTCCTCTTGGCGCTTACCCAGGTATGTTAATTTTATCACTGTCTGAACAGCTTCCTTTTGTAGATTGACATAATCATCTGCACAGCCTCACCTCTCCATCTTTAAATCTTGACATTTGACGTGGGTACTCAGTTGTGTCTAATTAGGCCCACCTCTACAGTGAAGAGAAGGATCTAGTCAGTCCAACCAATATTGAGAACACTGTGCTATGTGACCACAAGAGACATCACGCGAGTCCTAGGACATACGACTTTTGGGGAAACATAATAAATCCCTGATACCAGTGTAGGGTAAGTAAGACATCAAGTGAAATTCTATTTGTAGTTCATTGCCAGTATTCAAGAAAGACCAGGTGCAGAGATAGGTTATTAAGCTTATTTTTTATTAAGAAGCTAGTGTGTCTGCATTAGCATTTAGTCCAGATCAGGAGTGCACTTCTCTAGCTAACATCATCACCCTTATTTACTGTGCTTGGGTTTGCTTCCCAGAGGCTCTCAGAGCACACAGAGTATTTTCACACAAAAGTGAGCAATACCCTACTAGTGGTTGTCCAGTCCATGGGACCAGAGCAGAGGTTGCATGAAGTGAAGCTAGAGGAGCAGACAGGTCTAGCGTGCACTGGTACTCAACAGGAGTGTTACGGAGTGGAAGTGCCCCACTATGTACATGCTGGTTTGCCTCTGAAGGGTCCTGTTGGTGCTGGCAATGGTGAGAAATCGCACCGCAGCCCAGCACACCCTGCACAGCTGAAACCCCCTGGAGGCAGATGCCTGCCCCAATGCGTGCAGCCCATGTTAGGGGTGCCATGGGAGCCTTCTTGGATTCGGTGGCACAGAGTTGAAGCAGGGCATCTCCTTGGGACATGACCTGCAAGCAGGGGAGTGTTAGGGTCACAGGCAGATGACTGGGCTGCTGACTAGGTGCTGGCCTGAGGTTAACCTAACTGAACAGGATGTGAGAAACTGCTGGACAAGACATGAGAAAAATGTTGGGTTTAACAAATAACAATGTGAGAAGTTGACAAAAGTAACAGCACCATGAGGAATAGCTAGATTTTAGAAAAGGAGGAGGAGGAGGAGGCATGTGAGAAACAGGCAGACTTCACAGATAATTGTTGGGGGAATAAGGGGAACCTTCAGGAAGCAGAGACTCAGAAGATCACTAGTGCCCATGAAACATATTGATGCTATGTAGGGTTTCAGCCTTGTTACCCAAGTAACTATCAGAAATACTAAATATGCGTACAGATGCAGCAAAAGTGGGGGCAATGGGGAAAAAGTAACTAGGGGCAAATTGTTTATGTTGGATATGATAAGGGTGGTAAATGAGAAAAACAGTGAGGCAAAAAAGGGACAAGGACAGGAATAGATAGAAAATGCTGACAGAAAATAAAAAGAAAATGTCACTCTACTTCTAGAGAAACAGAAGAAGGAGATTCGTCAGCTGCTTTCTGACAGAAGAGGCAAAATTTTAAATTTGCAAAACTTTGATGCTATCCTTTCAACAGCCCAAGTGAAATCTATCTGTGTAGTTCTGGTGCAACAGCCTGACATAAATATTAGAAAAGGGAAAGGCTGACCCAGTGAGAATAAGTGGCAGATGGAACTGTAGAACTGAGAGTAAATAAAAGAAAATTGCTTTCACTTCCCAAAGGATTCATACAGCCCTGAAGCTATGCAAATCAGTGTCTTCCTAACCTCAAGTAATCTAAAGCAATACTGCACCTGCCCTTGCTTAAATTGTAAAACCAATACAACCTTGCAAGAACCACTGCATGCTATAATAAGCAAGATCATTCAACTGCAGCCCAGTAACTGAAGTAATTAAAGACTTATGTATTCAAAAAAGAGCCATGTGCCAACTTAATCAAATTTGGGAGAAGAGTATGATCTGGATGATCCCAACCTTATACACATTATAGACAACCTGTCTCTCAGACTTAGGAACAGCTAATACATTTTTGCTGAGCATGACAAGAGCTCTCTCTCTCTGCAGTAGTGGTGATTTACACTGGCTAATCAGAAAGAGGAAAAAGTGTTACTGATACATCTCCTTACCATTTTAAAGAACCTAATAAGGAAAGAACAGTATCAGGGCAGGATCCTAATCCAAATGGATCCATTCCTCACTAAACTGATTCACTCAACTCTAACAGTCCAAATGGCCACTAAAGTAAGAAATTAAATTGAATTCTGTTATTCTTATATCAATAAAATTGATCAATGCTTGTTTTCCAGCACAGGAGAACCCAAAATTCCCAAAATATCTGCAAAACATTTACAT
The DNA here is from genome assembly GCF_949628215.1 of Phalacrocorax aristotelis. Taxonomy (NCBI): domain Eukaryota; kingdom Metazoa; phylum Chordata; class Aves; order Suliformes; family Phalacrocoracidae; genus Phalacrocorax; species Phalacrocorax aristotelis. The sequence goes on along the minus strand of NC_134276.1, from coordinate 206,466,750 downwards.
TTTAAATGTCTAAATTGTGGCCCTGAACAACTTCCAGTTACTCTGGAGCCATCTGTTCAAGAAAAAACCAAGCTCAACAGTCTAGCAGAAGAAATATTTTTTTTTTTTTTTTTGGGGGGGGAGGGGGAAGATTCTTTTGTTTCTAATTTTAGCATTTAATCATTTCCAGATTAAGGCATTCATGAATGATGATGGTGGGGACAGACTACAGTAAAGCAGGGCAGGGTAGAGTAGAATGGAATAGAGCAGAACAGAACAGAAAGAACACATGCCCTTGTCAAAATATTCATGTTGCACAAATGAAGCCAATTAGGAACTCGGCTGAAAAGATTGCCTTTCCCAGGCAGGGGCAATTCTTTCTACACATATAGCTTTATGTTTTCGACAGCTAGAGAAAATGAATATACATTTCTAAAGAAAGTAATAGCAATGACTGTATGAAAGGTCTCTTGTTTTGTGAATCATCCATATTTTTAAGTGCTCACAATTATACATTGAAAAATCCCATTTTCTGAAATTGTGTCCTAATTTGCTCTCGACCTGAAGAGAAGTGTTTTTAGACCCTTAAGCAAAATTGGTTGAGCTTACTATAAACATTTTGAATATGTAGGCACAGCTTGCTGATGCAATTTAGTAGAATGGTCTCCACAGCAAGAAAAAAACCTTAAATATAAAGTTTAAGTCTTGGTTTTTCTGTAGCTTTTACTGAGATATATGAAAAAAGGGTAGCAACAACTTGAAAAGTTATGAATTTTTAAACATGCAATTTCATACAGGCTTCCTAGATAGCTGAAAAGAACATATGGATGATGGATATTTTTTTGTCCTTGTATAACTAAAAGTAGATATATACACATTAGGCGTTTGCCATGGGTTGTGAAGGCATCAACATTAGTAGTAACTCCCAGTTACCACATATGCAGCATACAGATTTTTGGACCAACATTTATAAACTATTTGTTTAAAACTAATTGTGACATTTGAAGCATCACCGATACAGCTGCAATGCATAAAAGGAGAGAGATGAGTCAGTTCTGTTAAAAGATGCAAAAAGAATCTAGGAGCAAATTTCTGCATCTACTCAAATCAATGGTAAAACCTCACTTTAGTGGCACAGGCCCATGCACTTATCTTCGCCTGCAGTTCTCTGCTCAGTCTGCCTCACCTGAAGTCATGTGGGTATGGAAGAGAATTGTGGTTCACTGATATTCTGCAAAAAGAAAGAAGCGTTACACCTTCTGCAGTAGCATCTCTAGGAGGATTTGTTTCTGAGTAGGCAAGTACAAGAGGAAGAAGAATGAGAGTTAACTGATCTTCCATTGCTTACCTGAAAGGCAGGAATTCTTGTGAACATGAGAACATTTACATTGAGATATTGAGAACAGTCACGCAACTGATGTTATACAGCAAGCAACACTGAATAGTGACGTTTCAGTTACCTTTATATAAAACCCTCTATGTTTAACAATGATGAGAATAAATGCAGCCTCACTTACAGGCAACACGCTAGCAGCAGAAGGGGTGACAGACCATTTAACGCAACATAGCATAGGAACGAGGTGTCCAAGTGCACCAATGTATGTCTGTACCCTGTAAAACATGCAAATGTCCTGTGACAGTTTTTTTAAGTAGATCTTTTTTCTTGCATAGTAGGCCCCCTACTTAACATAACTTTCAGATTAATATTTTCATTGACACAAGCAGGATCTCCAAAATGTTCCTGAGTCTGCACCATACAGTTATAAACTCAAATAGAAAAGTTGCACTGAAGTAAAATATTTGCAACAAAACAACAAAATTAAAGAACACCGAGGTCTTCCTCTTATGTGGTAGGCATGCCACAGAGAAACTGTCCTGTTCAAGAATTAGAGCAATGGGGTTGGACAGAAAAGATGGCTAATGATAGGAAAAGGGGTGAAGACAGGGGAGTAATAGAACTAGAAAATAAGTCTGCCTTCAAAATCAAGGGCTGTAATTTTTAATAGCTGCTGGACACTTTCACTCCCTTTGGTATTTGGTAGAAGTTTCATATGGTTTGCTTTACTGATAGCTAGAAGATAATAGCTACAAGGTCTTTGAGTAATGTGCACCAGATTCCTGAATTCCCTGTGAAGTCACTGGCAATGACTAATGAGGTGGACGATACAGCCTGTATTCCTAGTATAGCATCAGAGCAGCAAGAAGTGGTTTAAATACACTTGGGTCAGCAAGGTGAATCTCAGCTAGATGAGTGCTGTGATGGATGAGCTAAGATGAAGGTTTCAGCAGAGGAGGTATCAGGAAACAGCACTCATGGATTATGCCACAGTATTCGTAATAGGATGATCAGCGTATTGTTGGAGGCAATACGCTTCAACATATAGCTGACAACACTAGAGTAAAATTCCCAGCAATTCTCCCCCATCAGAGAGATGCATCTGGCTCAGGTAAGGACGTCAGAGGGCAGCTGCTTTCTCAGTGACTGTTAATGCTGCTCAGTTGCTCAGTGACTCCAGACTAACACAAGGGCCTCCAGCCACGCATTTGTCACCAGTTGTTCCACAAGTCTAAATGCCAAAACAGTCTCAACCAGAGTCCCTCAACAGAAGCAGTATCATTTATCAGACAGAACAGAACCTCACCAGTTGCTCATGCAGGAAATTGAGTGTCTCTCTTTAGTTTCTGCAGCATAACGCATATAGGTGACGAGTTTCTGGTAGCTGTACCTGGAGAACTACTCTCAAGCTTTTGTGTCTCAGTGTACATCCTAATTTGATAATTTAAATGGTCAAATTATAGGCTCTTTTAAACACAGAGAACCTCATTTTACTACCATTGGGATTATTTTGTCTTATACGTAGCTCAGTGGATTTCAACTCTTTTAATTTGACTGCAGGAAGAATTGGACTTCAGTAGGCAGAAAGCAGGATAAAATCTCACTGCAGTGCTGCTTTACCCTGCAGAATTACAGACTCAGAGTGAAAGATGTATTCTTGGCAGGGAGAAAGCAGTCTGCAATGAACAGAGATTCATAAATCTGAAGGCCAAAAAAAGATTATTATAATCATTTATGCCTTCCTGCATAGTTCAGGTTACAGAATTTCCCACAAGTGATTCCAGTGTCAAATCCAATAATTTACGGCAGAACTAGAGTGCATACCCTGAGAATGATGGGAGCTTTTCCATAATGATGATGCAGTGTAGCCCAATGTGCTCTGTAATGCTATACAGCAGCTCCCTTGCTAGAAAAGCATTGAGAAAATACAAATAAACTCACACTTTTAAAAACTTTGTTTTAAAACATTTTTCAGCATTCTTCTATATCTTATTTTTAACATAGTTACCCTGAACTTGGTTTTCAAAAGCAAATACATTGTTAGAGTATTCACTGAGCTCTGCTGCATGAGCTGCATTGACAATTTGTGCAAGTATCACCTCCGACAAATAGGACACCTGACGCATAGCTGCCATGCCACGGATGCACTTCTGAAGTGAGGGTGTATTTGTAATGAGCAGTGTATGTGACATGATCCCTTCTTTGGCTTCTGCTCTGTATTACCCTTTTGTCATAGTTACTCTGCACTTGTGATCACTGTGCACCTAGGTACGGGAATGTTTGAACATGCGAGAGGGATCTCTGGCAGTTTTCTGTGGGTCTTCGGTATATCTGCCTTTATCTGTGTCAGGGTTAGTGTGGGATCCAAGAAACTATTTGTTTGGTGCAAGGAGCTTGCAGTCATTCAGTTAACACTCTTATTAACACTCTTATTAACAGATCTGCCCAAATGGAGGCAGCAAAAGAGAATTTCGTCTTAACGTTATTTAAAGGCAATGAGTCTCAGTTCTCAGCCGATGCAGAATTGGTTTAATTTACTGAAGTCAAGGAAGCTGCAAGAAATCCCTTGTAACCATATGGGGATAGAGTCATCTTCAAAACCTCCTGAAATGGCAGTGCTACCTGGAAAGGGCTTATTGCCCAGCTTCTGTGGCAAGAGCATTTCTCATCTGAGCTCCAGCAAGCTGCTTCAATACCATCAGTACACCCATCATCATGCAGCCACTATGGAAAATGTGCAGAAGAAGGGAACTGATGGACTCTGTAGTGACTCCTCTGCCCTAGAATAACCATGCAGCTATTAGAAGTCCACTCCTAGTTCAGTGCATAATTATTGTTATACTTCATTTGGAAATGACTGACTTTTATCAGCCTTGATAGCTCCTCCCCTGGAAAAGGTCAGTGTCTCCCCAGGGAGGTGCTGCTCACAGCCTGTAAGAGATTGCCTGGGAGTCATACCCTTTTGTCAGCTGACCTTTAAATAGAGTAATGTCAGTTTGTTAACAAGAAAGTTTCATTTGTTAAAGTCTTTGGTGTTAGTCTGACATGACTTGCCATTTAAAACATTTCTCTGATTTTTTCCTACCCTGTGATCTCATGATAATGCTATAGTGTTAATCTTTGAGGTCACGTACTAGGCAGATTCGCTCTCTAGCCCATATTTGCAAGCTTAATATAAATACTTTCCTCTGTCATTAAACTACTTTTAAGGAAGTTCAGACATAAGTTCAAAGAAATATCATGTAATTTCCAAAAGCTTTTAGGCTGGGGGCTAGGACAGTTCCTTCTGTTTCTCTGTCCCTGATTAGCAGTCTTGGGAAACCTGGGGAAAGTTTTTGATTGATTTCATGGGTCTCATTAATCAGTGCTCTGTTCTGCAAAATGAATACCATACTCATCCTCTCTGTACTAAAGGAGCAAATACTGAGCATTTCATTAAAGACAACAAGAGTACAAAACTGTTTTCCCGCTGCAACTTTAGCTAGAGTACAGTTGGGTGACTGTGAATCATCCAACATTGCAGCATAAATTCAGACACAGTTTCCTGAACTCCTAGGGTGGTTCCTCTGGTGCTGCCTGTATTCATAATTACAGGCATGACGTTAGGCCTTTTGGTGAGCACATATATTAGTGTCAGAAAGTAAAGAATTTTCTGTCAGACCACTTGGAGACATCACTTTACTTGCCACACACTTACAAAAACAGGTCAGTCCCATATGGATCCTCTCCTAGGAGTTATTCAAGTAGTTTACAGACTAGAGATAGCAGGCTAAATGTAAATCTTCCCTAGAAACTAGCTGAGTCCCTGCCACACAGCCCTTCTTCCCAGGCTGCTTATATAGACAATCAGAATGCAGGGGATGCCTTTCTGCCTGCCCAACAGGTTTGCTTCCAAAGAAACCTGAGGAAAATGTGTACGCTGGTAATTGCCGCATGGGGACTAAGGCTATGGGACACGATGCAGAGCACACCTGCCTCCAGCGTGGACACATCCATTAAGAAGAGAAGAAACAATGAGGCTATCTAGGCTGACTGCCTATTACCACTTGAAACTCGGCTTTATCCAGACACCTCCTATGGGTTGTAAAATCCCAGCCCCTCAGTCCTGCAAGTGAGAACAAGGGGAGAGGGAAAGAGCAACATACGATCTGACTCCAAGAGCCGTTTAGAGGTAGGATACTGAGTAGATTAAATACAACTGAAAATCCCTTATCTCACACTGCAAAAGCTGAATTTAAAAGAAAAATTAATTCAAGCCACAGTCTAAACCAATCTGTCCAATCTAGGCGAAAATGTTCTTCCAAACTCTGATAATCACCTTGATCATGAATGTGTGATTGCTTTACACTTGCAGCACATCTAAGGGCATGGATTCCCTGCAACTCACTAGAGCACTGGCAGAGACGTGTTGATGATCTGCCTCCAGCTGTGCCCCATAAGCAATGCTTCAGGTGAAGATGCACACACACATGAAGCTCAGATTATTTTCCTACCTCTGCTTGATATATCTTCCCCTTAATGTAGTTCTGAAGTTCACATTATCCCTTTTAGTTACAGCACTGCAGACAGCTCATGTTAAGGTAATTATCTGTGATAACCCTGAAGTCCTTCTCGGAGTCTAATGTACCTATCACGCTCATTACCATATCTGAGTCCCCGCAGTATCAAGGCATCTGAGTCAGTTATGTCAATATCTGCAGAGCACAGCCTGGAGAACAGCACAGAAGGAAAGTAGGTGAAGATAAAGAGTCAAGAGCAAAAGCATAGGATTTTTAGTTTTAGAAGCAGATATTTAGGAGATCAAAAGGGGAATGTAAATTTTCAGTAATAAAACAAAGAGGTATTAGTGACAATGTTTCACTGGAAATACTAATGCAGAAATCACTTTGCAAAACATAGCACAAAATTGCATTGCAGGAACTGACAGGAAATCTTTTTTACTAAGAACAAATAGATGGAACAGAAGCAAATTGCAATAGAAGACTAATGCCACTGTCATGTACATTGCCTAAACCAGGAGTAATTTCATTGAAACCCATGCAGTTACATGTGTGTGAGTGCCATAAGAGCAGAACAAAGCTCAAAGTAAGGGAAATTCAGCTGTATTAGTATTGCTGTGTTGCAGTGGACTGTCATGTAAAAATAATGCACATTACTCAGCATGGTTTCTGTCAAATTATATATTCCCTATACTCTTTCAGATCTTTCCTTGATTATTTGTTTCCCTCTGGTTAGTCATTAACTGGGCTCCTTTAACAAATGACACATGCTTCCTAACATCTATAGCTTTGTAGCCCTAATAGAGGAAGTATCAATCACACATTTTCTCTGTTGAATTACGCATCCCCTATTTGTGACTGTATTGTGGGAACAGTCATGCTGGAACAACAGTGCCTCAGGGTGGGAATCATCTCACCTCACTTTACATGTCTACATCTCAGGCAGTCAAACTCAACTCTTCTTATAGACAATTACAGACATTTCTGTATTAGGGCATAAATGGCATCTACTTTAAGTGGCGATGAGTCATGATCTAAAAGTGCCTATTTCCCTTTATTGGCTGCAAAGGGAGCCAGGAGCGACTGGATCAAATATAGCCTTCTACAATAGACAGCTACACAGTCAGCTGAATATCACCCCCACAGTTTATAATTTTGACAAATCACACACTCATTTTTAACCCAATTTGTTCAGTGAAGCATTCTTTTAACAGAGCTTTTGGCAACTAACATGCACTCTAGAAAATAGGTCTTTCTGCATAAACCTTCCCTGCCAACACACATGCAGGGAAGTCTGTGCCACTGTGTCAGACTATCTCCCACTTAGACAAGCACTTTGCTGCTTACCATGAGACAGCAGTCCGAAACTGTATAGCTGCCTTCTACTTACATGCTAGTCCTCTGTGACCTGGCCTATAGTAAAGCATTTCAATGAAAAGATGGAAAATAAAAAGTTCTCACAATAACTATTTGGAAATCAGACACTTCTTGCTACATACGTCAGGTTACTCCAGAAAACCCATGTGCTCTGTGGGATGTATTGTCATATATTGCCTAATACTCACGCAGTTATTTGGTGTTCTCATTCACCTTGTGCTTTTCTCTTCCAGTTGCCACTGCAGGTGCCAAAACGTACACAATGAGCTAAGGCACAGCAGTGCAGATGCCCAGAGCTGCATACCTGTTTCAAGCCAGTCTAGTGCATGGTAGTTCTGTTCGGTAAGCCATCTAATCAGTGTAAGGCATGAGGAGCACTGGCTCGGACCACCTCTTTCTTTCATTTTCATTCCCATCATAACAGTAACATGCTGACACCTCAAGGGATATGCTTTGCTTACAAACAAAAGAAAATAACTATATATTCCAGATCATCAAGAAAAAACTCTAGGTAGAAAACTCCGGGTGGAACAGGTCACCTAGAGAGGTCGCGGAGTCACCCTCCTTGTAGATGTTAAAAAGCTGTCCGGACAAGGTCCTGGGCAGCTGGCTCTAGGTGGTCCTGCTTGATAAGGGTTTTGGACAAAGTGACTTCCAGACGCCCCTTCCAACCTCAACCATTCTGTGATTCTGTGAAAACTTCTGCAAACCAGCTGTTAGGAAGGCTGGTCAGCAGGAAACACAGTCAATGCATTTGTAGCTGTGCTTACAAAAGCAACTTGTGGAACAACCTTTAAATACTCAGTGAGGAAGAGTATCACTGCTGCTGCTATTAAGACATTCTTGTTCAGGTATCTAGGTAAAAACAGAGTTGTAGATTTAACATCTGCCATATGAAGTAACTGGAATGCCATATGTCCCTCTCTCTTCATGGCTCCCTTCAGTAGCTACTTCACAGCAAGGCGCCAATTTCTACTCTGCAGTTTCAAATATAACAGATATATCCATGTTACCACATAATGGCAGCTTTCATTTTTATTGATTTTAAGATGATTCTTACATAGCAGATGTTGGAATTACTCTTTCTTCAATCTGCTCATAAACAGTTGTAGGAAATCACATAGTTGTTTGCAAATTAACCAGTCTAGAGAAAAATCATGTGCAATAATAAATCACATAAGATGCCAGCACACAGCAGGGCAGTATTTTCAAGGTGCTGAAACTGCACAGAAGGGATGCTCCTCTGAAATCAGGAACCCAAACTGGAAGGAGGGGAAATATTGGTAGGAGTAGAAGATGTAATCATCAGGAAAAAAGATAGATGTGTTTGCTACCTCAAAGATGATGATATAATGACTTCCTTTTTGCTCATCACAAATATGGTAGACATCATAAGGAACCTGAATCACCTACAACCCCAACAGGACAAGGCAAAGGGGAGGAAAATTCTTGGTAAGAAGATAATGGAAAGAGGAAATCGCTCCAGTTTCATTATGAATAGAGGTGGTCTGGACAGGAAAAGTGAACCATAAGGGAACAAACCAGCTGACACTTAAAATCAAGAAGGTTGTGAGGGAGCTTTTAAAATAAAATGGTGGGGGAGTTCCAATATTTAGGATGATACTTCAAAGAAGAAACCTGCTGGACCCCAAATTATAAAGGAGAGCTCAAGAAAGACAAATCCGTTGAAGAAGGTAAATGAATTCTTTGCATGGGTGTTCACTTTAGAAGAAACGGGGGGCATTCCTACATGAAAGCCTTTTCTTGGGGGCAAGAAGAAAAGGGGCAAGGATGTCCCCAGAGAATCTCTTTGAAACCAAAATACCTGTGGAAAAGATTGTGGTATAACTACACATAAAAAATGGGTTAATGGACCTGTGGATAAATATTGTCCGATTAAAAAGTCAACATTGCTTCTTTAAGGTGAAGTCCTGCTTTACGAGTGTCAAAGAGGGTTCTGAAGGGGTCAGTGTAGACAAACGTAAAGTGATACCCATGTGGAAAACCTGTTGTAGCTTCAGTGGTTTATTCTGAGCTGGCTTTTACTTCTTGGGAATGAGAACTTGGGGCATCATAGCTAGTTCTATGAAAATACCGGATCTGGGCTCAGCAGGGATTTAAAAAAATAGAATTTAAAAAAAAGTGCATGTTAGGAACATGTTGGACAAACAGTAGAGAACAAATACATAAATTCATAACTCACCCATACTGTGCCCTTCAGTTTGCAAATATATTATGTGAGAGGTGTGATAGAGATCTACAAAAATCATGATGAAGAAGAAGGAGAGGGATGGACTCATCATCAGTAATTCAATCAATAAAAAACAATCAATCTTCCCCAATGCTCAACATCAATAACAAAACTAGAGGCCATAAAATAAAGCTGGTGGGAACATTTTAGAAACAAGAGGAGGTGGTTCTCTACGCAATGGTCAGTGGAGCTGTATTACTACTTGCCAAAGGCTGTTCTGTGTGCAGAATGTTTGGATGTCCAAGAGGAGACTGGATGAAATTCTGGAAGAGATATCCCATATAGGCTTTTAAACAGACCAGTTTTAACAGGCTCAAGAAGTCCACTGAGAGGAAAGCATTAGGAGTAACCTTGTGCCATACAGCTAATTCTTTCCTTACTCTTCCCTAGAGGTCTGTTTACGGCCACTGTTGGAACCAATGGTCTAGAAGGACCATTGGTCACGACAGAAATAATAGGACCTACGTTCCTATGTGCTTATGGTTTGCAAAGGACAGAGTCTACTTGTCATCAATGAGATTCCAACACTATTCATGACAGAATAAAGCTATTTGGTCCAACTGCAAGTATTTATCTACAATATCCCATCAATGGTACAAGAAATACATATAGTTCCATAAAAACCTGCTTGCGTGTTAACAGAGCTTGCACACCTAGATTGCAAAATATTACACAAAGCTATCTGCAACATCTGGAGACAAGGTTGTTTCATTTGCCAGTGAGTAAACAAATTATTATTCCAACTAAAACAGAGAAATCAAGATCAGGTGGAAAGAGAAAATGGTTCTGTGCAAAGAATGCAATGGGATTCTAGAATTGGAAAGCAACACACCTGGACCTGTGTTGTAGCAAGGGGGCAAGCAGTGAGAGAACGCTTTCAGACTTGTGTACCTGAAATTAAGCACCTGAGAATTCAGCAGACATTGAAGATATCCTTCAGTACAATAGTATTTCACATGTGCCACAGAGGTTTATACAATGATACAAGGGATTGGACACTTTGGCCTAATAGATTTTGGAATCAATCCCTGTCCATCTGGAAGTCTTATCAACAGGATATGATATTCATTTTTTTAACTTAAGATGTTTACAGTGTGCCTCTACCTGAGTTAGTTGTCTGGATTTCTTCTGCAGTCAACAGGAAAATATTTTCAATCTGCCACACAGATGATCATTTTAGACATGTACAAGATGGGTTATAACCAAAATGCCTGGATACTTTCAGTGACCATAAAAGGAGTCTAGACAATTATCTCAGATACAGAAAGCTACAAGATAATAATCTCAAATTTAGGTGAGATGTCTCCTACTGTAGATGCCCATGTGTTGCACAGAACTATTTTTCTTACCTAAACATACCTGTAACTTTGCAAGACTTTCACATACTCGACTCATTCCAGAGATGAAGCCCACTGCCTTCCAGATCTCCTTTCATTCTTCTAACCCCCAACATACATGTTCCCCTTCTACCCTTTCTACTGCTGTTCCTTTTGTCCCTTTCATTGTGCGTTTCAATTCCTTTTCCTAACTACAGCTTTATCCTCCACTACTCTTCCACAAATAAGCAGCTGTCTTGCTCTCCCCTTTACTACAACAGACCTCCTACCTTGCTTTCCATGCCTAGATCTTCATCCCATATCTTCATGTCCTGTCAGTCACCTTAAATCTTAGATTTTTTACAGCAAGGTCCCACATTCCCTTTCCAATGGATTCTGTGGGATAAGGTAGGCTATACAACATAAAATGAACATCACAGGTTTTCTTTGATGATGTGGCATTCTGGCAGAATTCTTAAAATATTGTCAGCTGATTATGCAAATCCAGTGAAGGGGCTGCTTTTCAAGGAATGTAGTGGCTACTGAATAGAATAACTTTTAAATTGTACAATAAAAATATAAATAGCCAGTGATTTTTTACACAAGTGCATACACGCACAGTATGTACCCATGTTTGTATACTAGATCAGTACAGATAAAGAGCCATTTTTTGAGTTGCATATTCTCAAATGTAAATTAAATATGTTTTCCTTTAAAATAAAATATAATTTACATTGTGACTCTTCAATGGGCCCTTAACATCATTTACATTCAGTTAAGCAGTGCAAGTTTTCCATCACGGTTTAAATTAAATCAGAGCATGAAGAGCTAGGATTTATTGGTTAGAAAATTAAAACCATACCCTACTGAAGTTGCTAAGCTAATTTTGGACAACAGTTGTGTTTCATGAAGATGCACAAGAGTATTTTTCATCTCAGTTTATTTGACTAATTTAGTTTAATGCTGAGCTGAAGCAAAGCTGTGACATCCACCATGTTGAAAAAGGAGGAAAGCTCATTTTCCAGTTTCAGTTTGTAAGTAATGATGAGGTGTGAAATGATGAGACTTACCCATTTTAAAAACTTGAAGAATAGGGTAAGCAAAAATAACCAATTGACTAGTGATGGTTAATACTGTCTTCATTTAACACATTAATTAATTTTGCATTAAATCTTGTTTTGAGGAATATTTTTTGGAATTTCTATAGTTTTATTTCCCCAATAAACAATATCAAAATACTGTTTTGGTTCATTCTTAAGTGAGTGTCAGTTAAACTGAATTTCCATTCAAATCCAACTTCACACAAATAATAATTAAAAAGATAAATTATCCACTAAATAATGAATTCACTATTCATTGATTTCCAGCATAACAAAACTGTAAGTACTAAGAAGCACAATAAATGCATGTAGTTTTATAACAGCTTAGACAAATATGTAGCAGACATGTATCTTTCACTGAGCAAATAGCTTCATTAAATTTATCAAATTATAACCACTAATTAGAACAGACTTAATTTTGCAGAATGTCTTAGGAAAAGGATAAACATTATTTAAATTAATGCTTGTTAATTTAAATGATGCTTAAAATCATTACAATTTAAATCACCCATCTTGGTGCATGTATTGCATATACACTCTGTCTTTATATGCAGAAAATGACATCTCATTTGGAAAAGGTTGAAATCTACTCCTGTTCCATTGTTAGCTGTTGAAGATTTACATTTGCAAGTCTGATATTATTCTATCATCTGTGTTTCGGAGATGTCTGTTCTAAATTAATGTAAATTACAAGCATTGCCTTCTTAATCTGCTGGTGAAAACTCTTTGTTAAGAAATCTTAGTATAAATAGCATTTCCTCAGTTGTCATAGATGTGGCTAAGGCATCTAGGTAGGAGACACACAGATCAGTGAGTACATCTGCATTTCTGAACATTTGCAATCGACAGCGTGATTTGCAAATTATGTGAAAATAGAACTTTCACAGTACAGCTACAGGATGTAAAATGCTGGAGAATGATGAACTACTGAACTACAACACTCAGCTGCAAAAGCTTAACACTTTACATGATTGTGCAGAGCCTCCAAACTCTTCATGAATGTCACCTAGGATAAATCAAGATCTATGATGCTGACTTTTAACACGTGGGAGAAAGCCAAGGTTAATTTCTAAAAGGCATTAGGCACAGAAATTGTGCACTTGAAAATTCACAAAATAAACTAGGAAAGCTCACAATGTATACCCCAGAAAAAATGGAGTTGGCATTGATTTATTAAAAGAGTTGTATTTAGAAAACCTATTTTGATCTAATTTACCTTAGCGTCAGTAGTCAGTACTTGTGGAGCTGGCTACAATACTGAAATGCAAATTTGTACAGAAAAAGCAGCCAGTTCATGCTGCATCAGAGGATGTTAGGATGAGGGAAACTAATGTAGCAGTCAAAAATGCTGCACTACCTGCCAGGCAAATCCGATGAAGTTATGCCACTGACAAAGCAACAAACATAAGCCAAATGATTTCCCCTTGCCTGTTCATATTTGTCACAGAGAAAATATTTTTTTCTGAAATACTTCCTAAATTCAAATGCAAATGCCCACATAATACTTGGCAGGTAGCATAACTGTAGAACAAACTGACTAATTTGAGGACATAAAAAACAGTAGTCACATATAAGGTTAGATTTTCAGAGGACATGATTTGTTGTAACTATTGAAACCTTTTGAGAGCCCCAGGAGAGCACAGAAGTTGCTTTTAAGGCTCGACCATGAAGGATATATATGGCAAATTATATATGAAATTGCACATTACATTGGAATTACACATCAAATTGGAAGAATGCAGATGATTCAAAGAAGAGTAAAACTTCCATGCTCTGCTCTGGTCCTTGCAAAAAAAAAAAAAAGTTAATTTTTAACAGACATAACTAAAATATTCTTTCAAGGAAATCAAAATAGAAGTCAGACTAAGAAAAACAGCTTACAGAATATTTAGCTGACATTGTTGTGTTCAAGTGGGCATGGCCAGATGTAATTCATCCTTGGATGATTAAGGAAATAGACAAAATAAGCTCTGATTACTATCTTTCAAGATGTCATGACAGACAGATAGTGTCTTGAGGACTAGAAAAGGACTACCAAATTCTCTATTGCCAAACTAATGGGGAAAAAAGAGGACTCAGTGAAATATAAATCTTAGTTTCAAATCTTGAATATACTGGAAAACTTTAAGGTTCAATTTGTGAGTGCCCAAAAGATAATAAGATGATAAACAACAACCAACATGATTTTGTCAAGAAAACTAATATGAAACCACTCTAATTTCATTAAATAGCTTATTACATAAGCACAAAAGAAAAATATGTATTATAGCTTGATTTTAATAAGGTTTCTGACATGTAGCATGAGGTTCCTTAATGTAATGAAATAAGAATAAGAAGTAGTAACTCCAAAGTGAGTGAATAATTGGTTAAAAAAATGGTTTTCAAATTGGCTTTTACCTGTGGTGAACTTATAAAATATTATGCATAGTCCTAAACAAGTCTGATCAGGGTTTCACTCTGCTCAGAAATACATATTTAAATAGGAGGTTGGGCATGTAATGTGCTTCTTATCTGGCCTAGAATTTTCAAACATTCTACTGAAATCCCAGCAGATAAGATTCACTGTATTTTCTCTTTCTAGAAAATTAGGCACCTCTTAGATGAAATATGGCAAATTAGTTTGGACTGATCTGATTTCATAAAACAAAATTGCATTTAATCCCATTTTCCATTTATCTCCATGTCTTAGTTATTGTTCTCTTCCAAATGTGTTCAAAAGCCTTTCATTATACTCAAGTCAGACTGGCAGATCTCTAGTTTTTCAAGATTACATTTTTCCTTCTCGCATATCATTATTGAAATGCTATTCTCGCTCCTGTACCAGCCCCAGTTTGACATATTCTATAAAACTTCTTGCTGCCAACTTTGAAACTTTATGTACTAGGTCTTTCCAGTACTGTGCAATGCACATTATTCTTTCCCTCTAGACTGAGCGTAGCAACTTTGCTTCCACCTAAAATGGACAGGCACATTCATCACTCATTTTCTAAAAACTACAGAGATGACAGATGCTGGTGCCAACCTTCCCTTCAAGGCCATGCTTCTCCTACTGGCCTGTTCTCTAACTTCTCCAGACATGAACTCAGCCCACACTGAGCAGTAACCAGGTTTCCTGTTATTCAAGCAGTTTGTCAAGAACCACGTCAATGGCTTCTTGCAGGCTGAACAACAACCCCTGACATGCAGCTCTTCAGAAAGTAGAAATTCAGCTGGAGGCTGCAGCCTCCAGTTCCACTTGCAACTAAGCATCTATGAGTATGCTCATTGTTAACCCTTTGATTGCTTTGATTAATCAGGCCTCTCATTACTATCTGTTTCAGTCCAGTTCCCCCAAACCTGGTCTCTTTATCAGAAATTATCCTTCTCTGTTTTATGGGTTGCTATAAGTTACTAAGGTGACAGTCACTTAGAGTTAGTTAGAGCCAAACCTACACCTAGTATTTCTTTCTCTTCTACAGAAATTTTATCTTAACGGATCCTATCCTGGAGGCCTATTGCAGACTCTTATTATTGCCATTCCCAAAGCAACCTGGACTAGAGAAATTCTGGTTTACCTGAATTAACACTTATCCCTCCAGTTTGCTGTATGATTCATATGCAGAACTACCTATCATGTGTATCTTTATTCCTACCTTTCCCGAATAGTTCTTACCCTGTGTTTTAGTCAAACTTCTTTTCTGCCATATTTCTGACACCCCTCTAGTGTCCTGTTTCACTTCATTCACCAGCAATGTTTTGGGTTTTTGCATTGCATTAATGTGTGTCAGTGTCTTTGTATATGTCCGGTCTGGTAGCTCTATAAACAATCTTCCACTATTTATATTCCTCACAGCACTCAAGAACAGTGCTTTCTTTTTTTTTATTGTTGTTGTCTTACTTTCCTTTCTTGTAGAACTACTCACTTTCTTCCCTCCTTGAGCTCTGTCTGATCCCGATCTCTCCCTCATTCACGAAAATTCTTCATTCTATTTTTTTCTTTCTTCACCTGTTCCATGATTCTGGGTTTCATTTGTACCCATCCTCCTTTTTGGGTTAGTCTTCACCCCCATAGGTATCCAGTTAGCATCTATTCTAGGTGGTGCTCATCTGATCAGCACTTATGGATAATATAACCTGTGGGTGTTTTCATTCACTCATCTTTGGTATTTCTTCTCTGCATTATCTTCATTTACAATATACATTACTGCACTTATCTCTTCTAAAACTTCCAAAATATTTTGACTTCACTCACTTAACATTTAACTTATTGAACATTTCCTTCCATAACGTGGTACATATGTAATATTGAGAATATTGTCCCTTCTAAAACCTCTGTTAACATTTTGGAAGAATTTTCTTCAAGAAAAATCATGCTGATTATGCAATATTTATTGTCCTCTGCTGCTTGAGCTCTGCAATCCTAGAATTAACTTTTTCTATAACTACCAGCTTCTTAGTTAATCAAGCAGAAATTTTATTCTACCGAACAAAGTAAGTTGAAATTTTCCCAGTTACTGATGTGCCCGATTTACTATTACTTCCCTCTGCATGCACACTAGATCACGGATTCTACTAATTCCAATGCTTAACTGTAATACAGCATATCACTAGTAACTTTTGTATGTAGTTCTACAGCACTGACAGCATATATTTTTAATTGTCAGAGCTAGACAGATTTTTAATCCCCTTACATACTTTTAATAGGAATTTATTGAAAAGTTGAAATAATATGTAATACATACAGGTATAATAATTATTTCATTGTTTGCTTTCAAAGCAGCAGTCACAGAAGAGAATAGATCATGTTTTCAAAGATGATCTGTGCTGTTAGGACTGGGGACCAAAATCCCATTTGACTTATACCAAAGACCCAGTATTTTCTGTGAGGCTTTAACAGCCAAGGTCTTGGCCCCAAAATGGATGTAGGTGCTGAACATGGATTTAGACAGGATTTAAAAGCACAGCTTCAGATACATGCTTTTGAGAATTCTGCACTTAAATGCAGCCTAACTCTGCAATTGCCAGAGCTCCATAATGCCTCAGGTTTTAATTTCTAAGTTCACAAGCACAAAAAGCTCTGTCACTGCTCATTTCCAGGATGGCATCTTTCTTAACTAATATGACCTCTTAACTGCCTAATATATGCCAATACACCAGATGGAGCACAAGATTGTTACACTGCTGTATAGAAGAATCCTATGTTGGACTTTATTTTGGCAGAGAGAAATGATTGAACTTCAAGTTAAAAACTACTGAAACAGGGCAAGGTTCTGTCATATTTTGTGCAAACCACTGAAATCTGACAGGTCACCTGGGCTAACATAAACATTTAAAAATTATTCTAGTAGGTGAAATAAAATTTTGCCAAAATTTAAGGCTCTGTTTGCCTTACCAGGCTGCTTACACTAAGTCAGGGTATACTCTGTTCTGTCGAAACTAGGTTGTTGTACAGTCAGGAATAAATCTAGAGAAGGCAGGTTGATAGCTAGGGCTTTCACCCTATAGACTCTACTCCACAGATCTTCTCTAATTTTTAATCCAGTGAATGTATGATGTCAAGTACGTGAACAGTCCAAGGAGTAGAACCTAGATCAGGCCTGGAATACCTCATACTGGGGAACCCAGAATGTTTGCACTAAGTAATATGTAATGCAACACCACTAGCCATGAAGAACTGTCTTCAAAATGGAAAATGCAAGCCTTCTATAGCACCTTCAGTCATATTTGTCTGCCATTTTTATTCCAAACCCCAGGCCAAGATCATTAGTGGTGGAAGGCACCAGAATGAAACAGCAAGTACCTGATCCCAGTGGCTGAAGCGGGCTTCTCCCAGGAGCTTGATAGTCATATGCCATGGCATTAAAAACTGGCTTGTCCCCAAAGCAAAAGGGCATAGCAAAACAATCTGCCAGGATTTCAGCACAGAAGTTTTAAGCCTAGAAAATGGAAATGCTAATGAATTTCAGATAATTACAAAATATGTTACTCCTACTCTGCATTAGAGTCTTCAGGTCTATTTATTCCACATTGGATTGGAAGAGTAGAAGGGAACGGAAGCAAGTAACAACTCCTGTCACTACTCTGTGCGAGACATTTGAGAAGAATTTGAGAAGATAAAGACTTATGTTCACTCTGTTTTTTTCAAATAGTCAAAGGAAGTGTAGAAATGAAGTCTAGAGATACTCATGCTTACTGTTGCCTGGAATATATTAGACAACTGCAGACTGCAGTGTATAAATGAATCAAAGGGAAGGTACAGGGAGGTATAATCTCTCTGTGTGGGTTTATGAAATAACACATATGTAACTTTTGTTCAACTGCCTTGAGTTCCTTCTTCCTCCTCTCCTCTTTTCTCTAATTTGTCCTCTCTTTTTTTAATTCTTCTAGATACCATACTTTGAAACAAAGCTTTGGAGGTAATAGCACTTGTATAGTGCAGGATGGCTCTTCAGGAATTCTCCAGCTTGGACCCAGTTCATAGAATCATAGAATCATAGAATCATAGAATGGTTTGTGTTGGAAGGGACCTTTAGAGGTCATCTAGTCCAACCCCCCTGCAGTGAGCAGGGACATCATCAACTAGATCAGGTTGCTCAGAGCCCCGTCCAACCTGACCTTGAATGTTTCCTGGGATGGGGCCTCCACTACCTCTCTGGGCAACCTGTTTGAGCACTTCACCACCCTCATTGATAAAATTTTTTACAATAGTTTAAAACTATTACCCCTTTTTCTGTCATAACAGGCCTTGCTAAAGAGGTTGTCCCCATCCTTCCTATAGTCCCCCCTTTAAGTACTAGAAGGCCACAATAAGGTCTCCCCGCAGCCTTCTCTTCTCTAGGCTGAACAACCCCAACTCTCTCAGCCTGTCCTCATAGGAGAGGTTCTAGCCCTTGGATCATTTTTGTGGCCATCTTCTGGACCTGCTCCAACAGCTCCATGTCCTTCTTGTGCTGAGGGCTCCAGAGCTGGATGCAGCACTGCAGGTGGGGTCTCACCAGAGCAGAGCAGAGGGGCAGAATCACCTCTCTCAACCTGCTGGCACTGCTTCTTTTGATCCAGACCAGGATACAGTTGGCCTTCTGGGCTCTAAGCGCACATTTCTGGCTCATGCCCAGCTGTCAGCGGCTGTGTTACATGGGGTTTGTTTTGGTTGTTCATCCCATTCTCCCCATCCCAGGTTTCACTCCCCTCTCATTGTTTTCCTTTCCATTGCAGTATTGTTGCTGTTGTTGTTGTTATTGTTTTATTTTAATTATTAAACTGTTCTTATCTCAACCCACTAGGAGCTTTACCCTTCCAATTCTCTCCTCCATCCCACCGGTGGGGGAGTGAGTGAGCTGCTGTGCAGGGCTGAGTTGCCGGATAAACCACAACACCATCAACTCCATATATCCCCAGTTTAGAGAAGAATGCTGTGAGGGACTGTGTTGAAGGCTTTACAAAGGTCCAGATAGATGACATCTGTTGCTCTTCCCTTGTCCACTGATGTAGTCACTCCATCATAGAAGGCCACTAGGTTGGTCAGGCAGGACTTGCCCTTGGTGAAGCCATGCTGGCTGTCCCAAATCACCTCCCTGTCCTCCATGTGCCTTAGCACAGCTTCTAGGAGGATCTGTTCCATAACCTTCCCAGGCACAGAGGTGAGGCTGACAGGTTGGTAGTTCCCCAGGTCCTGTTTCTACCCTTTTTAAAGATGGGCGCAATGTTTGCCTCCTTCCAGTCCCCATGGACATCTCCTGACTGCCAGGACTTTTCAAATATCATGAAGAGTGGCTTGGCAACTACATCAGCCAATTCCCTCAGGACTCTGGGATGCATCTCATCAGGTCCCATAGACTTGTGTATGTCCAGGTTCCTCAGGTGGTCACAAACCTGATCTTCCCCTACACTGTGAGGGGCTTTAACCCCCTGGTCCCCATCTTGTGGTTCATCGACGTGGGAGGGGTGAGGAGAGAGGTTACCAGTGAAGACTGAGGCAAAAAAATTGTTGAATACCTTAGCTTTCTCCTTATCTATTGTTCATCAGGGGCGGTACGCTTTCTTTAACCTCCCTTTTCTGGTTGACGTACCTGTAGAAACCCTTCTTATTATTCTTTGCATCCCTTGTCAAATACAGCTCCAGCCGAGCCTTGGCCCTCCTGACCCCATCCCTACACAACCAGGCAGGGTTCCTATACTCTCTCTAGGATACCTGTCCCTGCTTCCACTGCCTGTTCAGTTCCCTCTTGCTCTTTAGTTTGACCAGCACGTCTTGCCTCAGCCATGCCGGTCTGTTCCCTTCCTTGCCTAATTTCTTACACCTGGGGACTGAGAGCTCTAGTGCTGTATGGAACACTTCCTTAAAGATCTGCCAGCTCTCTTCTGTTCCCTTGTCCCTGAGGACTGTTTCCCAGGGGGTCCTGCTGACTAACTCCTTGAAGAGCTGGAATTTTGCTTTCCTAAAATTAAGGGTCTTAAACTCCTTGCTTTTCCAACATCCCTCAGGAGTGTGAACTCTACCAGTGTGTGGTCACTGCAGCCCAGGCTGCCATCAATCTTCACCGATAAGCTTGCTTGCACTGGTGACCATCAGGTCCAGTATTTCATCCCCTTGGGTAGGGCTGTCTGTTACCTGGCTCAAGAAGTTACCCACAGTGCATTCTAGGAATCACCTGGATTGCCTCAGCTTGCCGTGCTACTTTTCCAGCAGATGTCAGGGTGGTTGAAGTTCCCCAGCAGGATGAAAGCCTGTAAGAGTGAAGCTGAAGGAATACTAATTAAGTTTGCTGATGATACAAGATTGGGAGGAGCTGTTGACACATTGACACACTTGAGGACAGAGAGGCCCTGCAGGGAGATCTAGACAAATTAGACAGCTAGGCAGTCACCAACCATATGAAGTTTAGCAAGGGCAAGTGCCAGATTTTGCACCTGGGGCACGGCAACCCTGGGTGTACCTACAGACTGGGGAATGAGAGGCTGGAGAGTTGCCCCACGGAGAGCAATCTGGGGGTTCTGCTTGATGGCAAGTTGAACATGAGCCAATAGTGTGCCCTGGCAGCCAAGAGCTGCCTCACAAGGGGAGGAGGAGGGGCAGGCACTGATCTCTTCTCTCTGGTGACAAATGACAGGACCCGAGGGAATGGCAGGAAGATGTGCCCGGGGAGGCTTAGGTTGGGTATTAGGAAAAGGTTCTTCCCCCAGCGGGCGGTGGAGCCCTGGAACAGGCTCCCCAGGGAGGCATCACGGCACCAAGTCTGCAGGTATTCAAGAAGCACTTGGAAAATGCCCTCAGAGACATGGTGTGAACTTTGGGGTTGTCCTGTGCAGGGACAGGAGTTGGACTTGATGATCCTGTGGATCCCTTTCAACTCAGGTATGACTCTATGAAGCCTCCTGGAGCTGGAGGTAAAAGGCTTGTCAGTAGGCTCCCCTTGACCAGGCGGCCTGTAGTAGACACCAACCACAAGGTTCCCTTTGTTGCCTCTGTCTCTGATTCTTACCCATAAGCTTTTGACTTGGTTGTGGTTATTCTTCAGGGACAGCTCTTCACACTGTATCAATTTCTTGAGGGGCAATGCCTCTGCCCCTCCTTCCTCACCTGTCCCTTCTAAACAACCTGTAACCATCAATAGCCATATACCAGTCATGGGGTTTGTCCCACTGGGTTTCAGTAATGGCAATCAGGTCATAGGTTTCTAGAAGCACAGTACATAGGATGATGTTGTGCTCTCAGAGAAGGCAGAGAGCAAGTTGCAGGGGCAGAAAATGTTGCATATTCCTGGCCCTACGAGTAACAGCAAGTTAAAAGCAATAATTGTTAACCATCTGATTGCCTTTATGGGTGCATGGGGTGAAAGGACTAATGTGATTCTCTGATATAGAAGGAGAAAATAGTTGATTTGTGTAGAGAGGTTATATCAGTACTGCTGTTAATAGAATATTATGTCTATTCCTGATGAAGAACAAAAGAATGGAGAGGGTTCAGGATGATTGAAGGATTGGAAAACATTGTCTGCAATGAAATCTTCAAAGGTCTGAATCCATTTAGTTTTTTTAAAAAATGGTGATTTGATTATGCGCTGTTAATTCTAATTTGTATAACAATCTGATTGTAGCTGGCTCATCAACCTTGTAGATAAAGATAAAAGAAGATCCAGTGACTGCAAATTGAAGCAAGGAAGGTTCGGATTCAGAAATAAAAGAAGGTGAGAATTTTAAGAAGAGGGATAATTAACCACTGAGATAACCTAACAAGATTATTGTTAGGTATATTGTTAGGTTGTTGGGTTTTGTTTGCTTTTTTTTTCTTTCTTTTATAAAATGAATATTTAATTCAAGAAAATTTATTCAGGAAAGCCTTATGACATGTATTATTCAAGAGTTCAGAATAGATGATGGTGGTGATGATAATAATACAGAGCTAACATCTATTCTGAGTGGAAACCTGAGCTTATTTAGTCCACGAGCATTTTGCCACTGGCTTAATTTCATTGTTGCTTTTGATTATATTAAAAATTCTTTCACCACGCCAAATTTACCAGTAAAATAAGCATACACAAACCCTAGCTGAAGTGAAATATGGTATTTCTGAAATAATTAAAAGGAAAGGCAGAAGCATTTGCTGAATATGATTGAAATCCTGTCATTGGTTACTCCATCTTCAGAGCAGTGCAGCACAACTGTGCCAGGGTGACTGCCCATGGCCCAAGATCATGAAAGGGATCTGGTCAAAGACAGCACTCCAAGAATAAAAGTTTTTTCGGGTTTGTTTAAGCCCTATTTCCATGCACCTGCCTACAGTACACCACCACAAACAGTTGAACTGGCACAACTGAAAACACAGCTGACTGCCAGGACAGCATGATAAATAGTCAAATCTGGCTTTGACAGAGGGGAACAGGAACTTTCAAAGCCAGCTTCACCACCAAAAACTGCATCTCATGTAATTATCTCCTACTTCTCTCCTACTGGACAGAAGAGGACATTCACCCTTCATTGCCAGGGTTGTTAAGTCAGTAGATTTTTTTAATGCAGTATATTTAAAATGTGCTTCTTGTATTTGTTAATGAAAAGAGTGAGAACTGAAGTGCTTTTACCACAGAACAGTTTTGATGCAAACCGCAACTCTGAATTACATTTGCTAATATCTATATTTCACATTTCCGCTCTCTAAAGGAAATAACAGTCTTAATGGTATTCTTCTTTTCGAAGTTCAGTCTCTCCCATACGCTGTACATTACACCCAGCAGTTATCACAGAGGGAGAGCAGGTCTCTGTTTTTCTTAGTGCTTAAGACTCAGTGAGCTGCTTACTCAGAATCACCTTGCTTGGAGATGTACCTTCCTCACACATTATTCCTTTGCTTAGACCACTAGAGCCATTCAAAGACTATTTGATTCTTTACATGGCAGCATGAGTTTTGCGTAATATTCCCGTAGCACTTACACTGTGGTTCAAAATAGCATCCATATACAGTAATATCTTAAAAAGATATTTTTTTTTAGCATGCAGCCCAGCGCATTTTTAATGCCCGCATTTCATATTGCATTTGCCTTTGATTTATGCTATGCAGAAGCCCTAGCTAATGCAAAGTTCATCCAACACTGTTTTTATTAGCATTTTTGAACTGATGAGCTATTTTTAGACAAGATTAGTTATTCCCCCATCTAGCTACTATATTTTGATCTGCTGCTAACAGGCCTCAAGCCAGCTTTCATATGTCATGTCCTGAATAAAAAAAAAAAGAGATAAACAGTGGAAAGGAGACATAGCTATGTATTTATATCTGCACAACACAGACAGGGTTAAGAAAGTCAGCTAAAAATGCCCATAAGTTTCGAGGTAGATAGTGTGGTAGCCAAAAAGCCATCCTCAATAACTTCATGTTAAGCTTTAGGTGGAGTGCCACAGCAGTTTAAGAACCTACCAGAACAAGCAGTACCATCATTGCCCCTGACCCTGGTGAATTATGCCACCTACCTCACCTGTGATTGCCCAAGCTTTTGTAGCCAAGCTGGAAGCAAGGTCAGGGACTCGATTCAGTTGTCCCTCACCTTGGTGGGATCAGCTGGATTAGGTCCCTGCTTTTGTTGGCTGGGCGACTGCTGGTGCTGTCATAAGAGAGAGAGGGAACATGCATCTGGGAAAGAGCTTCAAAAGAAGCTGTTCAAGATGCCTGACCAACGACTTCACACCTTTTTCATGTGTATTAAATGTTTTTCTGTTAAGAAATTAGGACATATTCAGTCATTACGAGGTGACACAGAATCACTAGACCTACAGTATTCATAGAATCATAGAATCATTAAGGTTGGAAAAGACCCTCACTATCACTGCCAAGTCCACCACTAAACCATATCCTCAAGCACCACATCTACCCTTCTTTGAAATACCTCCAGGGATGGAGACTCCACCACCTCCCTGGGCAGCCTGTTCCAATGTTTGACAACCCTTTCAGTGAAGAAATTTTTCCTAATATCCAACCCAAAATTCCCCTGGCGCAGCTCGAGGCCATTTCCTCTCGTCCTACCACTTGTTATTAGGGAGATGAGACCAAGCCCTGCCTTGCTATAACCTCCTTTCAGGTAGTTGTAGAGAGCAATAAGGTCTCCCCTCAGCCTCCTCTTCTCCACACTAAACAACCCCAATTCCCTCAGCCACTGCTCATAAAACTTGTTATCTAGACCCTTCACCAGCTTTGTTGCCCTTCTCTGGACACGCTCCAGTGACTCAATGTCATTCTGGTAGTGAGGGGCCCAAAACTGAACACTATTTGAGGTGTGGCCTCACCAGTGCCGAGTACAAGGGCACGATCACCTCCCTGCTCCCGCTGGCCACACTATTGCTGATACAGGCCAGGATGCCATTGGCCTTCTTGGCCACCTGGGCACACTGCTGGCTCCTGTTCAGCCGGCCATCAACCAACACCCCCAGGTCCTTTTCCTCCAGGCAGCTCTCCAGCCACTCCTCCCCAAGCCTGTAGCGTTGCCTGGGGTTGTTGTGACCCAAGTGCAGGACCCGGCACTTGGCCTTGTTGAATCTCATACCGTTGGCTCCAGCCCAACGATCCAGCCTGTCCAGGTCCCTCTGTAGGGCCTTCCTGCCCTCCAGCAGGTTGACACTTCCACCCAGCTTGGTGTCATCTGCAAACTTACTGAGGGTGCACTCAACCCCCTCATCCAGATCATCAATGAAGATATTGAACAGGACCGGCCCCAACACTGAGCCCTGGGGAACACCACTCGTGACCGGCCACCAACTGGATTTGACTCCATTCACCACCACTCTCTGGGCTCGGCCGTCCAGCCAGTTTTTAACCCAGCGCAGAGTGCACTTGTCCAAGCCGTGAGCAGCCAGCTTCTCCAGGAGAATGCTGTGGGAGACAGTGTTAAAGGACTTACTAAAGTCCAAGTAGACAATGTCCACAGCCTTCCCCTCATCCACTAAGCGGGTCACATTATCATAGAAGGAGACCAGGTTAGTGAGGCAGGACCTCCTTTTCATAAACCCATGCTGGCTGAGCCCGATCCCCTGGTTGTCCCGCACATGCTGCGTAATGGCATTCAAAATGATCTGCACCATGACCTTTCCCAGCATCGAGGTCAGGCTGACAGGTCTGTAGTTCCCCAGATCCTCCTTCCAACCCTTCTTGTAGAGGGGCGTCACATTTGCTAGCTTCCAGTCATCTGGGACCTCCCCGGTTGACCAGGACTGCTGACAAATGATGGAGAGTAGCTTGGCGAACTCCTCTGCCAGTTCCCGCAGTATCCTTGGGTGGATCCCATCTGGCCCCATGGACTTGTGAATATCCAGGTGAAGGAGCAGGTCGGTGACTGCCACTTCTTCAACACCTGGGACTTCATTCTGCATACTATCTCCATCTCCCAGCACAGGGGCCTGACAACCCTGAGGATGACCAGTCTGACTATTAAAGACTGAGGCAAAGGAAGCATTAAGTACCTCAGCCTTCTCCTCATCTTTCCTGGCAAAGTTACCTTCTGCATCCAACAAAGGAGGGAGATTCTCCCTGCCCTTCTTTTGTCACTGATGTATTTATAAAAACATTTTTTGTTATCTTTAACGGTAGCGGCCAGTTTAAGTATTACAGAGCATCTACTAGGTTTTATAACATAGATTTAAAACCAAGCTGTTTTATAACAGATAGTCTTAGATTTAAAACCAAAATGCAGTGGAAATTTTCTCTTGCACAGAGCTGGCTTTGATGGCCCCTAACCCAGAAGGTTCTCCATTCACTCCCTCCTCACCACTGCAACCCCCGCAGCCCTGCAATACACTATTGCCACTGCTGAGTTAGGGGCCATAAGGACTGAGGCTTGCCAGGTCTGCTCTGCCTGAACTTTGCTTAATCTGCCTGCAGCTATAAGGTGCCTGTGGTTAATTTGTTCTACCTTTGTTTATCTTTGTGTGGTACAACCATGCTTTATATAGATAGCTGCAAGGAGAAGTTATTCTGTTTAAAATGAGATATTGACAACTCTAACACAATGATGTCATGTAGAGAAATTCAAGCCAGCTACAACAGCAGAGACCTTGAGAACTGGAGAGGCAGGATGCAGTGTAGAAGAGTGCAAGTCTGGGATGATAAGAGATAGGGCACAGGCTGGCATTGGGGTGCCCATGGTTATAAACCACTCACCAGCAGGCAAAGCAATGCAGACCCGGAGGTGAACAAAGCTGGTTTTAGTGGTAATAAAGAGAAGAAAACAGTAGTATCAAACATAAAAAGCACCATGGATGGGAAGTTTGGATGAAACATGGAGCTGTGGAACAAAAAGAAAGGTGTAAATGTGTGTTAGTAAATGTACAAAAATGGGTAGAGTTAGGAAACCAGCAACATCAACATTGGATTCTTCCCAGTGAGGGAGTCCGGAGGCTGATGGCTTACAGTCTTATCCTTTCCAGCAGCACAGAGCTGCTGACTCTAAGTTCAGAGGAGAAACACAAGGGTGAGCATTCCCCAAAAAAAGTACAGAAAACTCAGAACTGGGTGTTAACATTTTAGTAGTATTATTACTATTATTGAGAGTTTTGGTGTATAGAAGTACTCCAATTGCATTATTACTCTCTTTTTAATGTAGCAAATAGTTCTAGAGTAATAACGATACTTGAATTAGACTGTTGAGATTTTCATTACACTAACAATAAACTCTTGGCTTCACACATATGTAGTGTGCTTCCTCTTTGCCCATAAACAAAATTTTGAGTGTAACACCACCTCCTCCTCAGTTGTACTTGTTCACCAGTTTGTGAACAGCAACTGCTCTGTGAACAGGGCAGTGAATCTGGTGATGGAGTGGAGCCACAGTCAAAATAACTCTGAAAGAAAACCCAGCGATCATCCAACCAAAACCACTTATTTGTTCCTGGTTATCAGCTGCTGATCTGGTCCACCACATGCTCCACAAAGGTTATGCTGCCATAATGAAGGGTGGTACAGGAACAGAGCAAGCAGAGATGGGCACTGCTTAAATCAACTCTGGTGCCAAGGGAACTGCAGCCAAAGGTGCCTCTCTGGCTTTGGAAAAGAGCTGAAAAGACTTAACAGTCCCAGGTGCTCCAGCAAAATGTTGAAGATGTATGCACTTTAGTTATGTTATTTGTGAAATAATATCTTTGTATCTCTTTTCATTTTAAATGACAGACTAACCAAAATGTAAGCCAAAATCATTCAGTTAGATTGTGCATATGTAAAACAACCACAAGTGACAAAGATCAAACCTGGATGCACAAATATTGGAGACACTTATCAACCTACATAACCAGCTTTCAAATCAACCTCCATATATTAAGCAATTAAACAGCTAACAATAACTAATTTAAAATTTCTATCCAGATTAGTTTTGTATCAAAGACAGCTCTCAGTTTGACAGTGTTACCTATGAAACACCGAAGGGGCCATGGATAGTTGCGGTCTCTCAGAATTAGGGGAGGTCAGTGTGCCATGAGAGAAATCATGTTGCATAGCTGAGATGGGGCATGATGTACAGATATAAGACTCATTAATGATTTTACATGGCTGGGAGGGGGAAGGTGCTTAAATTGCTTTGATATTCAATAACTTCTAGTTATAGAAGAAGCATCACCAGAAAAAAATGTGGTTTTTAATAAGCTTCAGATTTCCATCTTTTTACAAAATAAAGACTAACAAAATTTGAGATTTTTTCCTTATTTTTTTCTTGAACCAGAATTTTTCAATTATTTAGAGACATTTTTTTGCAATGTTTTAAGATACAAAAAATTGTGAAATTGTGTATTTTTTGTTGTTGTTTTACTTCTACATGTAATATTCTTGTCATTTTTCAATACCTTTCTTTGGTAAACATCCCAGAATCATCTTTTTCAGGAGAGAAAGAACAGAGCTTTATGAACTGCATGAGTTCTCTGAACAGCTTGATTAAGTCTATTGTGACTGAGATGAGTAAATCATTATTTTACAAATTGATGTTTAGTGGTTCTGAAATATCCATAAATTTGTCTCAGTTGCAAATAAACAAATTTCTTTATTAAATTCATATAATTCCTCCCTGACTATAATTTGCACCATCTTCTCTTTGGATTTCAGGATGTTACATTGGTTTCTGCATCTGTTGTTCAAGATCCTCCTTGACTAGTAGAAAATATTTCTTATGCTTCTCTTAAACTTTTCATTATGCTATTGATTTCAAAGTATTCTTGACTCCAGATCAACTAGGTAATTAAAAACATCTCAGTTTGAGCATGTGAAATGTCTCGCTGAACACATTTCTTCAGTGTTCTTAAAAGCTTGGGTGAATTTGGCCTTAGAGAACATTTCTTCTCTCAGAGCAGCTCAAACGATATTTCTCTCTTAGTAAATCATGTCCTCATCACTCATTAATCTACTTCTGTTCCCTTCGAAGAGGTGAGTATTGCCTTTTGATTCAGAGCTAGATCTCAGTACTTTGACTTCCAAAACTGCTCATTTGAAGAAGTAACTAGTGCCTATGTCATGAAACAGGATGTTTATTACCAGGTTTAAGATGTTTCAGTAGAGGTACATCTTGTTCCGAGGAAAAATAAAATAAAATAAAATAAAATAAAATAAAATAAAATAAAATAAAATAAAATAAAATAAAATAAAATAAAATAAAATAAAATAAAATAAAATAAAATAAAATAAAATAAAATAAAATAAAATAAAAATTAAATTAAATTAAGTTAAATTAAATTAAATTGTCACTGTAGCACTGAGCATGGTAATGTCCTAATGTTTATGACCTTTGGCTCCTTATCCTCAGAGAAGTTCAAAGTGGTGTCAATAATAAGAATTGTGTCAGCAAAGAGCCACCTAAACCTAATAGGACCCACAGGAGATAGGGGTATCTCATAAATCCCATCTGACCCAGAGCACCTTACAAGCTCTTTACTCGGACAGCTAACTCAGCTCCTACCAGAGCTACTCCCTACTTGGTACTAGAAGACACATGCCAGAAGTCCCCTATCAGTATGGAAGCCATGCAGTACCTCAATCAAAAACTGCTAGACTTGAGAGACCATATGCTGTCCTAGCTCTGATGTGTGTCCAAGAAATTAAGAACTGTCCGTCACTGCAAATACTGCACTGGACCATGCAGCACTTAGCTCTGAGCT
The DNA here is from genome assembly GCF_949628215.1 of Phalacrocorax aristotelis. Lineage (NCBI taxonomy): Eukaryota > Metazoa > Chordata > Aves > Suliformes > Phalacrocoracidae > Phalacrocorax > Phalacrocorax aristotelis. Next base: position 206,437,303 of record NC_134276.1, on the reverse strand, counting down.
GGTACAGCCATTCCTGCCTTCTCTTAAAGCACAAAGGGTGGAAGTGGCTTCCCATGTTTTGTCCTTCTGAACAGGACAGTCCCACTCATCCCCCCCCCCACAGCCACATGTTCCTTCTGCCACCTTGTCCCTGGGAAAACATTCATGTGTGTGCGCTGAGCCCTGCAACTAGCATAATCTAGGATAAATAAAGATTATTTTTCAGTTATGTGGTTTTATGACTGGGTAGGAGCTAGGTCCAATTCCACTCACACCGTGAGAGGACTCACAGCTGCAAACTCTGTCTTTTACAAGAACAACCAGAATTCAAGACTGCAAATTGTCAGGGGCGGGGAACAAAATCTGCTTTACCTGTTGAAACTGTAACAGATTACATATTTTCCTTTGTAAGATTTACCAACTCTAACTTGACTTTCAGAGACAAGGAAAGGGAAGGTTTCTCCCAGGATCAAATCTGTCACATCAATTAATTCCATTCAGCAGGAGCACATTAATAAGGTTTAATGGGGGACCCCATGCCAGCTCAGGTGTCTCCTCTGCAATACCATTCTCTGCAGCTCCCATGTGCCTGTTTGTCTTCAACCTCACCTTCACTTTTTAGGGTAATCCTTCTTTCAGGGTCTCAGACTGGAATGAAACTTAAATCTCCACATGTATAATCTAGCTATGCACCTGCCCCAGACATAATTTCTGTCTTTTCTTCTAGAAGGAATGAACATTAGTGATTGGACTCAAAAGCAGTCACTTTCCTGCCTGTATGTATCTATCTGTCTGGAACTGAAGCCTAGAGGTGCCCTTATCCCTTTCCTTAACTCTTGACCCATCCTATCTTCAGAAGATGTTGTGACATTTGGTAGCATCCTTGTCATGTAACATGGCACGTAACCATTTCTTCATTTTAGCACTCTTAAAGCCAGCAAACACATGCAGAAGCAGAAGCTTTACAAATTAAAAATCCCTTTCCAGCAGAATTTTAACATTTGGGAAAATAATGTTGTAGTATATTAAAGATTTCACAACTGCACAGCTGAGATATTGATTAAAATGCGACAAGTTTAAGTACACAATTATTGATTTGGCATCCCTGGATCATAGAAAAGTAGCACAGGTCCTACCCTGAGACACTGTATTTAAATTCTGTACAGAGTCTGATGGCATATAGGTCTGCAGGTAGCAGGTATTAAAATTATAAATGAGATATTTACACATGACGTGTAATGTCTCAGTATCACATGAATAAGAATATTGATTTCCTTTTTGCACTTAAAACTAATGAATAGTAATCTTTCTAAGAAAGTTCCTAAACATTTTCAATGATCACACATGAACACTGTAATTTGTCTTTCAGTGAAAGGATAATCTTACTTTAAAAAGTTTTAAGACAAATTTATGAGCCACGAGTAGCTATCTATGAATCAGTATTTGAAGATCTACCTCCATTAATCTGCTCAACATAATGAAAACATTTCAATTTCTACTGAAACCAGTTTTAGCAGCTTTTAGGCCAGGCTCTGACACTGGTCATTTTATATCCTTACTAAGATATGGGTTTAATATGGTACATCCGTCACAAGACAAAACCTGCATTCAAGTATTTCTATCACTCCTGTAATTGCTATGGATGGTCACTAACACTTACGGTTATCATTTAAACCACTAATTTTAATGATACACCTTATAGGCTATAAATTAGGTTCTTCGTCAAGTGTCTAACCAAATAGAATCCTAAAAGAGTAACTGGATCTGCATTTCCTGAATTCCTTTCATGTTATGATACAGTAATTTGAAACTATTAGGATATCAAATACTTCTTTGCATTTCTGCAACTCCTTGTATACAAACACTGCAGTGCACTGCAGAAGAAAATTTGTTGCACTTGAAAATGACCCATTATTGCCCATCATTACTCATCATTATTGGAGAAACTTCAGTCATATAGGTAATAAGATCAAATGTGTCTGTCTAAAATGAGATGCATGAAGTATAATTTTCAAATATGATTTCTAACTTCAGTATTTTCATGCTCTTTAAGGCTTCTTATCCAAGAATATTTCTGAACTGGAATCATAAAAGTTGCTAACTTGTTTGTATGAATTTGGTTTTATCCCTTATTTTAAAATAGATTTTCAGATCCTGATAATACATCTTTCCTCAGCAAACTGCAAACCTCAGTGTATGCACAAAGCCAATTTATTTCCTTTGTAACTGCCCTTTTAGCATACAAAAGATAATTGATATTAACATTGAATCACTTACCCTGCAGCAGTACTTTAAAAAGCCCTGAGAGCCATATTGGTAACTTCATGTTCTGATCATTAACTTCAATTACTGTTCAATCAACCACAGAAAATAAGGATCTTGACATACCCTCATGCAGAAGATGAATAAAAGCCTCTCTCAACATGTTATTCATAGGTATAGTGTCTATTTTTTTATTAGAATCCCTAAAATGTGATGTAATCACAAAGAAGGGACCATTGACTGCAATAGTAACACTTCCTATATCACGATGCTTTTCACAAATGTGCCACCAAAGGTAAATACTCTAGACTGGGATAGGTTCATTTACAACAGTAGCAGATGCATGGTGCTTTGACTTTTGAGCTATTCACAAGTGATAGCATAAGAGCCACATTTTGCTGTTTTTCAGTAGCTCCTAGCTTGTGTGGATGAATTGTTGCTATTTTTTTACCTGGTATTTCTTCTTTGCACAGTGCAGAACAAAATCCAAAGCCCATGGGAGTTATTTTTTTCTATAACTTCCCATTATCAGTAGTGAACACTAACAAATCTCTTGTCTGGGTTATTAAAAGAAAGTCGGAGCTACATAACCATGGAAACACAACTTCCAACCCCCTCAAGCACATGACTGCTTCAAGCCATGACAGGCAAAGCCTTGGCAGCAGGAGGGCCTGATCCAATGGATCTGCTGACAGTCTAGGCATAAAAATTTGTTTGAATTTATATTCAGTGGAGTTTTCATCATAGAATTTGGCTTTTCAAAGGAAAAAACAAACACCTAAAAGGACAAAGCAGTTGTTCCATTAACTTGAATGAGCTTTTTGTGTTTACCACTACTGTTAATTTGTGTGTTATGATAGCACACTGGGACCTGACCATGGACCTGTTTTGTTTTAGGCTTTTGCACAAAGACACAGTGAGAGACAGTTCTGGTCATGAGGAGCTTACACAGCTTACAAATAAAATAGATGAAGTATGTGGACAGAAAAAAGGTCTGTGTTTGACCACATCTTTAAACACATACTATCAATCACACTATGAGAAAATCAAGTTGCTTTACTGAGTCAATGCCTAAATGATCCTAAGGATACAGAGAAAATCTGCGCTGGAGTCAAAAGTTGAATCTACGTTTCCCGTGTACCACTGTTGCCTCAGCAACAAAACCCTACCATCTTCCTAAAAGAGACGTGCATCTCCTGTTCTGCTGATCAGACGCTTTTCACAAGAACAGATTTCACTACAAATTTAAAAGCTGTCACTATCACACTCTTTTCACTCTTCTATAAGGGAAGACTACAACCAAAGATCTTCATAAATGTCTTAGAAACAGCTGTTATCTTCACATGCCAGGTACTCAGGATGGTGACAGAAAAGGTGTTGAAACACTGTGTTGTTTCAACACTTCCTCTGTTGGTAAACCTGCCATTTCAACATTTTGCTCCTTGGGAAGTTCAGCCTTCACCAGGTATTATTACTCCTGACAGACCACCCTGTGAAAGGCTGTTTCCAAAATGCGGGCATCTTCCATACCTAAAACTAGAGAATGAAGCTTTTTTAAGAATAGCTTCAAAATTTTTTGCTCCTGTTGAAGCTATTCCCAATGTACTCAACACAGCAAAATTAGCCTTATATTCAAAGAGCTCCCTAGTCCTAGCATGTCCCAAGCTTCGGGAGGGACAGCACAATATAGCCCTCCTGCTGGAGACACCGACCTGAGCTGCCTAGTGCAGGCTCACCGCGTGGGAAGGGAGGACCTCCAGAGGCAAGCTCAGACCACAGCACAACCATCCAATGCACTATCAGAAACCCCAGCCTTTTTTTTTTCCTTCTAAACACACCTCCAGCATTGTTTCCAAGCACAGATTGTACAGTATGCATATTATTTATTAAATAATCTTCAAAGACACAGGCAAAGTCTCTCCTTGGGGAAAGAGAAGAAACGCACATGATGGTAGATAATCATGTTGCTTACAGCACTTTCAAAAGGCTTTAGTGGTACAGTGGTGAGAGCTATAGGCAAACCAGAGGAGAATATTGACACCATTGTTTTAAACAGAAATATCTCAGCAGTACCCAACCACTGCTGCATGAGTGCTCCCAGCAGGCTTCAGCAGAAGAGGTGATTCTGGGGATTGGGAGATACCATTTCCAGAGTCCTATGTACTTTCTGTGCTGTCGAGAGAGAAACTTAGAGATCGAACGTGGTGGCTGCATGACTGTCTTATCATCAGGGTCCTGTAAGGGGATGTCCTCCTTAAAATATGGTTAAGGCTTTGCTTTCTGGGATGTACACATGAGTATGAGCTTGCTGGTCACATCCCTCACAAGCAGGATCCTTCTCGCCCACAGAAGTTCCTAACATAAGTATTATCTCACCAAAACTGTAAACACTTGGCTCTGGGGGCAGCCTATGATGCCTAAAATATCTGCCTCAGATTTCTGTGCTCTTGCTAGTGCTGCTGAAAACCTGCAGAGGGAAAGTCACTTGGCCTAAAGTGAAGTGCCCACGCAGAGTACAAGGAATCTGTAAGAAATATCAAGGTTGTTCATCCACTTGTCACATAGACTACTCAGCCTGCTTCTAAGGACGAGAACCTAATGGACCACAACTGCTGCTCTGCCTCTTGCATTTTAGTCCAGCAATTAAAGCAGTGAACCAAGAAGTGAAAATTCTGAATCCACAGCACTGAATATTATTCCAGGAGCACAGGCAGTCTCTTGCACCGGCCTGCTTTGTCCCCCTCCTGTTAAAGCCAAACTACTTAGAGTCAAGAAAGCAGGACCTAAATGTCTAGAAGAAGACCAGGCAACTGGGTACCTGCTCTTCCTGTTTGAATAGATTTGCTGAAAAGAGAAATTCTGTTTATAAAACAAAATCTGAATTGAGTCCCATAAGTATAATGAAAGTCTTGCATCACAAATGACAACTCTGTGGCAGATCTAACGCAGTGTGAGTTTCTCAGCTCCAAGGAACTGTGAGCTTGCTGACTTGCAGACAGACTTGCTCCGGTGTCAGCGCTAGCACAACATGCCATCCCCATGTCAGCCAGCTGAAGAAATGCACCGGACACACCATGCTGCCAGTTGGAGTGCAAGAACACTTTCCCCTCATAAAATTAAAATGTCAGATTTAAACAAATAGAGTCATAGCATTGTTAGGCATCGTGTCCAAAATAAGCAGAGGTAATTACATCCATCTGCAGGAACACTGTGCCAGCCAGGTACCAAAAGCTTTCTGCTCACCACCATTACTGAACAGGTGAGTGTAATGACAGGGAGAAGAGCAGGAGCGCTGTGATCCCAGGTGTTACGCATCAGGCACTGGAAACATGGCATCAGATGTGCAACTGCAATTTCATTAAGTACCACCACATCTGGTAACTATAATATATTCAGTGCCATTCTTTGGGTTTTTTAACCCCATCAGCTGACTGACACCATTTTAGCCATTGCTTATAGTTCTGCCTTGTCTTAAAATGACTGCCAGGTGCCCACATGCTGCATTTGCTGAACTATTTAGAGGTTGGTGAAGGAAGTTTCCCTATTCTTCAAAGCAGCCACTGTGCTTTTTGTTTATCGTGCTGCATAAGCCTTTTACTCCTGTTGACTGTTAACAATAAGCCAGGTAAATACCAACTCTTTAATTAAGTTCATCCCAGCAAATACTCACAGAAAGCTGTCGGAGTTATTATAAGAACAATGTATTTTTTCACAACAGAAATGAAACGGGAAATACCCTGTAATGTAAGTTCAAGGCTCCCTGAAGCACAGGCACAGAACCCAAGTTCTTGGTGGACAACTCTTAATCATTAAACTGTTTTGCAAAAAAGTACAAAGGCAGGGTAGGGGGGAGCAGCATTACTAATTGCAGTGCTGACCATTTTAACGTTGGCACTTTCTCTGGGAATTTTGCCAGAGATGGGTGCCCATCTGGCTACTAAGCACCCTCAGGCAGGATATGCGAGCTCACCTCACTCCTACTACTAGGCATCCAGGGACCATTTAGGCTAAACAAAAGGGCATGTTATGATTATGAGCACCTACGGGGGGCAATATTCTTGGAGAACCAACTACGTTGCTGTTGACTCTGTGAGGGTTTTTACACTTCCTTAATCTAAATTTAGGTAAGACTTAAGTAGACTAAATTTCATTAAAACTAAGGCTTTAAGGAGAAAAACCCAGTGTAAAGATTCTTTCCTTTTTTCTCAAAGCTCTATTGTCTGGATAGGAACAATAGATGTCAGAGAATTTATCTCTGAAAAAAGAACTGCAAGAAAACCTGTCTCTCGGTCATGCTGTTTTATCTCCACAGCCATGTTAATTACATTTTCACTTGTGAACTCTAACTACCTGTGTATTCTGGCTTGATCCTTGAAATACCCTATTTTATTTGTTAGACCTTACTTTTACATCGCTTCAGCATTAACCACATCATTAGTGTCACAGTGCTGTCAGAAATTGACTTGGCCAGTATCATTACATGTTTGGCATTGACACAGTCTGAATCAGAAATGTCTCATAATCTTGAAAGTAAATTATTTACATGCATGCATACCCATATGTCCATCATACTAATTAATAAAGCTAGGCATCTCAGCAGACTAACTGATTTCTATTTATAAAAGCAATGGTTTTGTGTCTTAATATATACGTTAGCTTATCTATATATAACAAAATCTTTGTTTCTTCTTGATTCAGCCTGTTGCCACCTGTTGAACTGTTTGTATCTTCATCCTGAGTCCTGCTAACTCATGAAATCGGTGCAAAAGCCATAGGAGGACCGACATTTTTCTACTGTGTAGGAGTTACTAATATATGGTAATATATCAGGTAGTTGACCATCACACAGGCAGTGATTCTAGCCCCAGAAAGGTCTTCCTTCTCCATTTTTATTTCCTATCCATCATAGGACTACACATGAGGTTAAAAGAAAAAGTGCCAAACAGCAGGACACATATGAGTGCCCAAATGAAAGCAGACGTAATCGTGGCCGTCCTTCTCCATTTCTCTGAAGGGCACATGGTGTTCCTGTTACTCCTATGGGAGTGCTGGGTTCTGTTGTTTGTTAGGGATGAGTCTGGCGCTGCCTCACAGAGCAGCCCTCCAGAAAAGCCAAGCAGACCTTCCTGAGGTCTTGCTGGTCACACTCGTGTACCCAAACTTCCACCTATCTCACAGTGGGCATGGCTGTGTTTATCGCACGTTAAAAGCAAGGTAACTGAAAGATATTTCCAAGAAGCAGAGCTTTAAGTTAATTTATAGACTCATAGAATCATTAAGGTTGGAAAAGACCTTTAAGATCACCAAGTCCAACCATCAACCCAACTCCATCATACCTCCTAAACCATGTTCTGAAGTGCTACATGAAATTGGAACATATATATAGTACATCCCTTTTATTAAAGTCATTAGTCATGAGGTTGTCTGTCATTCCCATGGGGAGCCTCAGCATCAAAGAGGAGGAAAAAAATGCAATACTGGGTCTGAAGGAGAAAATTAAATGTTGGCTGTGAAGAATTATCTCTATATCACAGTCCAGTGCTCCTCCACTTCTGAAGGTAGCTGGGCACGTGATGTGCTATAGCTATCTCCTATAAATCCAGCACAGCTGAAGTGTGTTTCATCAGCCAGGAGATCGTAGTTCCTGGTTACAAGTATAGGAACAGCGAGAGCTGCAGCTCAGATCCCACTTCTTTCCCTGTGGCTAGGACCATGGCATTATCTTACACCAGAAGGAGAAGGGGATACTGTTATTAGCAGATGCCTTACTGGGTTATCTACAGATGTGGCTCAATGCCCTTAGTGTGCTTGTTAGGTGATGAATACTCAAAGATTAAAACCAAAACACTTCAGAATGCCATTATTCTTAATAGATTTCTAGGCAGATGGACAAAAGAAGTACTTATGCTCCCTTGAAATACTAGATATGTCTTCATTTAATTACCATGTAATAATTTTTAATGGGAATCAGAAATCTGGTTTTGTTCCTAATTCACTGAGATAATTTCTGCTACTACTGATCTAAAAAAATAGAAGAAAGAAAAGAACCAAACCCCAAACACATCCTGCTGATTGGTGTCCATTTTTTAGCATTTTTTCTACGCAAACACAACTAGTGGCTCCATATACAAACATTTTATGACAATGACATAATTTTTGCAATCACTGCATCAGGTATTTACTATGATATATATATTCTTCATAGTATTTAGTAACAAATACTCAATTATCAACCTCCAAATATTTTTACAGTATGTCCTGCCAATAACAATTACGTTGATATTGACTTCTGAATAAGTGAATATCCAGATTTATTGACCCAAGAGTTAAATATTAACTGAGGACATGCTGAGGTCAATATTCTCCTAGAGCAACAATAAATCCTGATTTTCACAATAAAAAAGATGCACCTAATCCCATGTGTACTGAAATCCCATGTGCCCAGATCCTCAATCTCTGCTAGGCAAATAAAAGATGTTCATGAGAGAGGGAAATCTTTGTTATAGGTGAGAATAAAGAGGGAAAGGTACAGCCAGCCAGCCCAGAGCCCATTTTCAATCGTTCTTTACAGTAAACTGTCTGTTGTTCTAAAGTATGCCAGGAAAGGTTTCAATCTGTAACCCCCCACAACATGGAGAGAACAGTTGGGTGCTTTCCTCAGCTGCAGAGCTTACTCTTCTAGATTCATATGCTCAGACTATGACTCTTCATCCAAATTAATGTGAAGCTGCAGAGAGAATTAGCTGTCTATCTTACACCAATGAGTTGGGTAACCCACCTCAGCCTCATTTGGGGATCATCTGAAATATTGGAAGTTTCCTATTCTGAAATTTTATGAGACTATATGAACATATATGAAAATAGTTGAAAACGGAACTAGATAAAAGAGAAATATCTGATGCAAAGATCTCTCACTTCTTTTTTACTAAAAAAAACCAAAACCAAAACCCAAGTAACAGTTTCAAGGAATTCACTAACCAATCAAAATTCAATTTTCATACCTGCTCTGTTATTGCATTTGCTTTGCCGATAGTCAGAAACTGTTGAAGTAGTCCATAGTTATATACTAGCATTTGTATTTCAATAATCTGAATTATCTGCATATGTAGTCTCAGTCGGGGTTTATTATTCCCTGGCTGTAGCTCTTCCGGACTCCATAGGATTTACTCTGTTGCAAAACAACATTCAAATCAGCAACAAGAGATGCAATTTAGGACCTGAGTGACTCACGTAGTCACTCAGCAGATCAGAAGGCAGGGCAGGAACCAAATCAGCATGATTTCCAATCTCATGGAAGGAATATTTACTCACCAAAGTGTTTCAGGTAAAGGTTAAAAAATAATCTTTGAAATCATTAAGGTGACCAGTAAAAGACTTCACATTGATTTCGACTCTTACCCAACGTCAGAATTAGAAGGTAAAACAAAATTTCATTTTAAGTCAAAACAGCACTAAAGAAGCTGGTTGCTTATTTACCATTATAAGAACAAAGTGATCAACACAGTTCCACCGTGAGAAGTAAAGTCATTAACGTACCTTTATTTGATTGATTAAACATGGTAAATAGATACATCCACAGATAAACTGACCGTACAATGTTAAGCATCATGCTCTAAGAGAGTGGCAAAATAATCCTACACATAATTCGTGCTTGAGGAGCGAACGACCTGTGGAAAACCCTGACCCAATTTAGAGCATAGACCAAAAGCTTTGTGTTTTACGGATGCAGGGATGAATAAAGTAAGGATGGCAGGATAAATAGTGCAAGTTAGAATATCTGGGTGGGAAATCCCATTCCAAGATTTGGAAATACACATTCAAAAAGCTATGTGTACATACCTTACATAGTAATTTTATGAGCTTTTATATAGGCCCAATAAGACAATGCAAATTCTTCTAATTTTTCACACACATGTAGCTTGTACAATACATGGTAGGATTCAACCTTGCATTAACAATTGTTTGGGTTTTTTGTTTGTTTGTTTGTTTTGTGTTCATTAACCCATTATTTCTCCATACAATTTCTTTGGAATAAGGGCTATGGAATAAATTCAGATAAATGGAGTTTTTGACCAGAAGGGAGTTTACAACCTATATGTCAAAGTGCATGATCCAATATCAGTTAAAGGAATTTTCAAATACTTAATTGTAGTGCTGCATTTTCTCCTGTGTACGTATGATGTTAAGAATCCATCTCATCATTTATATTTACACTGTTTGACACTAACCATGGGGGAAAAACCTGAGGAATTTTTTTATTTGCTCATTCTAGCTTCTGATATTTAAATGCAAATCACCTATGGTTAGCAGGATTGTTATTCTTATCTCCCAAACCTTGTCTTTCTTGTCTCTCTCATTTGCTCTGCTTTAATTTATGTGAACTGTCTTTTTAATTCCTACAGGGAAGTTCCCACAGGTCTGTTCTAAGAGGCATAGTGGTAAATGTTCTCTTCTTTCAGCTGGGAGAGCCACTCATTTACATTTCAATTCTCATGCTGCTGGAAATCGTGAAAAATAATCAGAAGATTTGTTTATATATCACTGTTTCTCTAAAGTTCAAACCACTATAATAAGAAAAACCTATCCAGTATTCATAGAGGAAAATGTCAAACAGAAAATATGGACATATCAGGTATTCAGGTGACTGAATCCCAAACAATATTGTACTGGGGGAAGGGGCCAAAAGCAATTTTGTGGTTAAATATTTCAGATAATTTAGAAGATGAAAAGTAGGCAAAGGTCTTTTATTCACAGCTCTTTTTTTGGGTGCTAAAATTCAAAATTGTAAGACTGTGACTGAGCAGAGACAGTGCAGTGAAAATTGTTTGGTTCACTTTTTGACTTAGGATTGTATGCCATAACTGAATTCCAATTTCCAGCTAAGAAGATTTTATTGAAAACTGACATTTCTGAACATTTGCAAGACGGAAAATAAACTAGCAATAACATGCACAAGCGAATGAGCCTGATGATAGATTCTTACGAGTATGCCCAAATTGCTTTATAAAAAGTTTAAGAAAACTGCAGAGAAAACTATTACAGGCAACAATATGTAGGGAATAAATACCGGCCTTTAATTATTTGTTGCTGGTTTTATTCTTTTAATTGAATTTAGTGTTTGGGAAAAATGCTAAATCAGCAAATGTTTTCTACACCCACAAAAATGAAAAGATCTCTCACTTCTTTTTTTCTAAAAAAAAGAAACACAAAACCCCAAGTAACAGTTTCAAGGAATTCACTAACCAATCAAAATTCAGTTTTCATACCTGCTCTGTTATTGAATTTGCTTTGCCGATAGTCAGAAACTGTTGAAGTAGTCCATAGTTATATACTAGCATTTATATTTCTGCAATACCTTTCTAACCAGGTATTCCCTTTGCTGTAAGAGAAATCACGTATGCAAACTGGATGCTTGCAAAGTCATGGGCCCCGATGGGATGCACCCATGAGTGCTGAGGGAGCTGGCGGATGTTCTTGCTGAGCCACTCTCCATCATCTTTGAAAGGCTGTGGAGGACAGGAGAGGTGCCTGAGGACTGGAGGAAAGCAAATGTCACTCCAATCTTCAAAAAGAGCAAGAAGGAGGACCTGGGGAATGATGGGTCAGTCCTCATAAGAGTGATGGAGCAGTTCATCCTGGAGGTCATCTCCAGGTATGTAGAGGAAAAGAAGGTTATCAGAAACAGTCAACATGGATTCACCAAGGGAAGATCATGCTTGACCAAGCTGATAGCCTTCTATGAAGGTGTGACTGGCTGGGTCAACAACAACAGAACTCAGAGGGTTGAGATCAATGGAGCAGAGTCTGGATGGAGGCCTGTCACTAGTGGTGTTCCCCAGGGGTCTGTGCTCAGTCCAGTTCTGTTCAGCATATTCATCAATGACTTGGATGAAGGGACAGAGTGTAACCCCAGCAAGTTCGCTGATGATACCAAGCTGGGAGGAGTGGCTGATACACCAGAAGGCTGTGCTGCCATCCAGCGAGACCTGGACAGGCTGGAGAGCTGGGCCGAGGGGAACCTCATGAAATTCAACAAGAGCAAGTACAAGGTCTTGCACGCAGGGAGAAGCAACCCCATGCACCAGTACATGTTGGGGACTGACCTGCTGGAAAGTGGTCCTGTTGAGAGGGACCTGGGAGTGCTGGTGGACAAGTTGACCATGCGCCAGCAATGTGCCCTTGTGGCCAAGAAGGCCAATGGTATCCTGGGGTGCATTAGAAGGAGTATGGCCAGCAGATCAAGAGAGGTTATCCTCCCCCTCTACTCTGCCCTAGTGAGACCACATTTGGAGTCCTGTGTCCAGTTCTGGGCCCCCCAGTGTAAGGAAGATGTGGAACTGCTTGAGCAAGTCCAGGGAGAGCTACCACGATGATTGGGAGACTGGAGCATCTCCCTTATGAGGAAAGGCTGAGAGACTTGGGTTTGTTCAGCCTGGAGAAGACTGAGGGGGGATTTCATCAATACCTATAAATATCTAAAGGGAGGGTGTCAGGATGATGGGACCAGACTCTTTTCAGTGGTGCCAATGACAGGCCAAGGGGCAATGAGCACAACTTGGAACACAGGAAGTTCCACCTCAATATGAGAAAAAAAAATTCTTCCCTGTGAGGGTGGCAGAGCAGTGGCACAGGCTGCCCAGGGTTGTGGAGGTTGTGGAGTCTCCTTCCCTGGAGACATTCAAAACCCGCCTGGATGCCTTCCTGTGCCCCCTGCTCTGGGTGTGCCTGCTCAAGCAGGGGGGTCGGACAAGATGATCTCCAGAGGTCCCTCCAACCCCCACCATTCTGTGATTCTGTGATTCTGTGATGCTGCAAGTCCCCTTTGGAGAGCTTCATTCTCCACCGCTACTCCAGTCTTAATGCACATAAACCCACTGAAATCCTTGCATCTAAGCAGAGTGGTGACTTCTGGGCTCTGAACTGGGTCTTTTTCTATCATCAGCTTGCATGGGGTTAGTCTTTTTAAGGCCAGTATTTCTGCCTATGGCCACAATATGTCATAGAATCATAGAATGGTTTGGGTTGGGATGGACCTTAAAGAACACCTAGTTCCAGCCCCCCTGACATGGGCAGGGAAACCTTCTGCTAGACCAGGTTGCTCAAAGCCCCATCCAACCCAGCCTTGAACACTTACAGAATGGAGCATCCACAACTTCTCTGGGCAAGGTGTTCCAGTGCCTCACCACCCTCATAGCGAAGAATTTCTTCCTTATCTAAATCTACTCTCTTTCAGCTTAAAGCCATTGTTCTATCACTACACACTTTTCTAAAAAAAAAAAAAGCCCCCTCCAGTTTTCTTGTACTCCACCTTTAAGCACTGAAAGGCCACAATCAGGTCTCCCTGCAGCCTTCTCTTCTCCAGGCTGAACAACCCCAACTCTCTCAGCCTGTCCTCGTAGGAGAGGTGCTCCAGCCCTCGGATCATTTTTGTGGCCTCCTCTGGACCCGCTCCAACAGCTCCATGTCCTTCTTATGTTGGGGGCCCCAGAGCTGGATGCAGCACTGCAGTGGGATCTCATGAGAGTGGAGCACAGGGGGAGAATCACCTGCCTTTGACCTGCTGACCATGTTTCTTGTCATGCAGCCCAGGATACGGTTGGCTTTCTGGGCTGTGAGTGCACGTTGCTGGATCACGTTGAGTTTCTCATCAGCCAACACCCCAAAGTCCTCAAATGCTATTTAAAATTATTCTTCCTCCTATAGGTTCAGGCATAAACACTTCAGCCTGGTTAGTCTGACAAATATGACAATTTATTTAAAAGTGAAAAGGGAAATTTGGGAGTGTATTACCACTTCATCTTTGTGTAGGGATTAATAACTCAGTACTAGGATTACCTAGAGACCTAAGGGAGATATCACCTTCTCCCCAGCAGCAGCAGCTCGTCGTTGCTAAGCATTTCCCTGTGACACACGGATGCCCCTTCTGCACACAGCTTGGCTGAGTTCAGCCTGAGAAAAACAGTCCAGGAGCAGACTGTGGTTCTTAGACCTTAATCCTGCCTCCTATGTCAGTAGTAAGACCCAGAAGTTCCTTTCTAGCCTGGAAATGTTGATATAAACCTGGTCCTCTGGGGCCAGGTTTTTCTCCATTTTTTTTGTTCACTGACTCCTGTAACATTGTATCTGATTTGCAAATGAAATAACTCAGAAAAAATAGTCTTTACTTCCAGTCACACTGGAAGAATTACCAGTTAATTCCTTTTCCACAAAATAAAGTTATACTGTAGACCTTAGTTTTGCTGATGGTTAAACAAGTATGTTTGAAAAGATAAGTACTAAACAACCCAAAATTGCATATTTTCCAGTCATTGCTCAATTGCTAATTTATTCTTTATGTAATGAAGAGCTGGGTAGCTCTGAGGACAAAATGGCTTATGAAGCATGCTGGGGCATTCTTTAGCTAGGAGAGGAGTCCTCAGCTGAGCTTGGATAAAACCAGAATCTGACAATCAAAAGACAATGCTTCATAAAATTTCTACAATAAGTTTTTTCCCCCAGAAAAATACTTAGAAGGAAGTTATAGCCTTCCCTTTCCTAAATTGCCCCAAATCCAACTGCATGAAAAAATTTTTAATCATGTGGAGCAGGCAAAAAGCCAGAAACTTAACACCTCCACTGTAGGTTTTGTTTTGGTGCCAATCTATTTTCCCAGGAATTTGTTCAGATGTTGTAGCAATTGGCAAGAACACAAAACATGTAAATGGATGGGTCAGAGTACTATCGGCCACATTCAGGTTCTAGATGACCTTTTCTTGGTGCCAATGATGTTGGCTTTAATCCTATTAGATATTTCTGTTGTGCTGCAGTGCTAATAGGTCACTGCTGAACTGTATGGACAGTTTGTGTGGGAGAAAGTTTTCCCATCTGTTTTCATTATATTTATTATAGATAGATGGTCAGTGATTTTGTTCAGATCAGATTTAATTTTCAGATTAGGCTTCAAAGTTTAAACCTGAGTTATACAGGTTTGTTTTTGATGATGGCCACATTCTGCAAGATTGCTTTGTAAGATCTCTGCCACCCCAAATTGGTAAAATTTTGCTCTCACGATGTTCTTCCTATGTCTAAAGTAGAATCAGGATTTTAGTTTGGACTTGTCCTAAGTGTGACTCCCTAGGAACAGATGGATATTTAAATAAACACATTTCATATTTCTGGGAATTAAAATATCACTTCTTGTTTTTCAACCATCTTTAAATCCTAAACATTTGCTGTCCATTTCCAGTTTCTTGTTAGGCCACATGAATGTGGTTTTTTTGAGCGCATTATCATTCAAGTATTTCACATTTACTTGTTTTCTTCAGTGATCTAAAATATGGATTAGACTTCCATTCATATGTTAATATTGTGCCAGTTTCTTTGAAGATCAGCTCTAATCTTTCATCCATTTCTGTCCTTATGTGAGCTTTCTGTGGGAAAATAAATGTCTGGCTAGTCAAGTACATATTAAAATATAGTACTAATAAAAGTGCACTATTGAACTGAGATATGTATCTTTCAGATGTCTTCTTTTTTCATTTTTTTCTCTGCAGCACCCTTTCCTGGTCACAATCCATCAATTTAGCTGGTAGTTTCAAGACTATTAGGGTTCAATGACTGTCCATTACAAAAGAGCCATTTCTAAGAACAAAAGTGTATGAGTCAATCTGGTCAAAAAGCAAGGAAAATTAGGGCCTCCCTTCTGAAAACTGGCTTAAAAGCATAAGTTAATTTAGATAGAAAAAATACAGTATACTGCTCTAAAGAAGAAAAGTTTTTACAGCATTTTAATATGTGACAAGCGTAAGGGTATTAACCTATCATGTCCTTTTTTATGGAAATAATGTTTTTTGAGAGCTCCAAAGAGGAGGATGACTTAAATGAATATTTTACAACTTCCATTCTTTCTATGAGTGAAAAGATGAAGTGTAGGGATAGTGTAAAGAAATATTACTGGAGAGTTTATTGGGATCAAAACTCTTTATTGGGATCAATACTAGGCAAAGTTACCGGTGCTCTTACCATTATGTCAGAGTGATGCTGTATTCCCATAGCAGCAGAGAACACATTTTATGGCCACTGTACTTTACAGGAGCCTGTCAACAGTTTAAGAATAGTGGACATAATAGCAGCTCATTTCTAAGAGCTAATTCTTTTGGGGAAGCAATGCCTACATAGGAAATACAGGATTTAATGAACACAAGAAACAGTGATCAAATTCCTACTTCGTTATGCTTTCCACTTTAACTAGAAGACCAGACACCCAGAGACATTTTTACTACATCTTAACTATTTCCTGTCAAGAATATTCACAAACCAGCTATTTCAAAATGAAGTCTTCTTTGTTTCACTGTCTCTCTCGCTTTACTTCGGGTTAACTGCTTCACAGAATCTTGGCTATTATTTCATGTTTTTCAGAAAATGTTACACTGTAACCTTGAAAGGAAATGGTCAGGTGAACGGAAAGCCAGAATTTTATATTATTAAAACTATAATTTTTAAAGTCCCAAATAAAAGCAAAATAATCCATTGTGACAAATCTAGATTTCCTTGCCTTTGATATTTTTCGTTTTTATTTCTAGTCTTCTTCCAAAAGGAAATAGAAATCAGAAAGAACTGAAGAATGCTAGTGTGTTGAGGTAGTAATCTTATTAAGTTTTGTCAGTCAGAGCTCATTTTTTCTTAACTTTCCATAATGCCATTCATCTGAATTAATCAACTCACATACAGAATGTGGTTCGTGTTTTAAAAAGGGCTTTTTTTCCCCATGAGATACAGCTAAGAAATTGGCAACTGAAAACAGATACAGATTGTCTTAGTGGGATGAAGTCGGCTGCCTCAACAAACAAGTCAGATTGACACAACAATTAGGCAAGACTCTCAAAGCAGTTGCTGTATCAGATACTTCCCTTATCAACCAATTTGCAACATTTGATTTACATAATTAATGTAATTCTTCTTGCCACCTGCATAACATGACAAACAACTGACAATATTATTTTAAAAACCTTTAAAAATATATTACTCTGAAGTGGTGGCTCCCCAGACTAACACAGGCCAAGATCCACCGAGCTACGGTACAATACTGAAGAATGTTCCAGGTAAGCAGAAATTGGGAGGCGATTCTGGTTGGTTTTATATACATTTCTTCCACTATTTATTGTATAAACCATCACAGGGATCATCCCGAGTCTGTACAAGGTTTTGTCAGTAGTTTTCTATATTTTTTTTACAACTATAGAATATTTTTTTTTTTGCCTGCTACAATACACATCTCTGCTGAGGAATTTAGCTGCAGAACCTAATTGCTATATTATGTTCTCCATCACTCCTATGATACTCCAGGGAAGTAAGAATGAGAAATTTATAACTGGGAAAGGAATCTTTTCACCCCTTTGGGCAGCTGTGTCTTGAAATACTTTTAAATGGAACTTCAAGCGTTATTACTTCAGCAGACAGTCAACTTTATTCTAACCACATCTGGTATTCACCCATCGCTTGCCAGTCCACACAAGAACAGTATCTCTTTTTCACTTTAAAACAATCCAAAATGAAAGAGTTAAGAATGGTGTCATTAGGTCTTTATTGCCTCTCAGAGTTAATGATTCAAAATGATACTGAGCTAACTGGAAACATTTTAATTCTGTCAGACCCATGAGACCTGGGTTTGATCTCATATGAAAATACATCATAATTAATTTGGGTGAACTCTGCAAGTCCATTGAATCCAGCTGTGTTAGCAACTGAGGAACTTGGTGTTGTAATTCTAACGACAGCTTCAAAAAGTTTCATTTTCTGCAAACTTCCATTGTGCCACAGCCCTCCCTGAACCGGCTGTATTTTGTGTAAATGACAGGGTCACTCTGCTTCGCAAGCCTTACAGGCAGAGTAGTCAACAAACCAAAAAATCTGTCCGGCTCAGCACTTGCGAGACCATTAACATAGTGACTCAAAAAGAGAACAGGATAAGAGAAGAACTCATGGTTTAATGCTATTGCAATTCTTTTGTGCTTGTTTGGTTCAAACCTTTGTCACAGGAAAATCACTTCCTAAATATGGAATATGCCTCTGCCCTTGAACGCACGTCTTGCTCCTATTCATTAGACTCAGACTCCCTGAGCACATCCACTCTCCAATACATTGTCCCGCACTCTTCACCAAACCTTAAAAAAAGCCTACAGATCATCTCAGGCTGCAAGCAGACACTGGTATTTACTTCTGCTAGTTCTAATCATTTTGCTACCTCATCTTTCCAGACTATTTGTCTGAGTTCCCATTTGACCCTTCAGCTCAGATTCATCTCACCTGTTTTGAGACACCTGATATAACTGAGAGTACTTGTCCTCAGTGCCTGTAAAATCAATGGAGAAAGACAAGCAACTCCCAAGAGCCATTCACAGCTGGGGTGGGGTGAGCCAAGTCTCCCCAGAGGTGCCCATCCTTCTCCTCTGGCTGAGAAAGATGCTACAAATGTACTTCTCACGGAGGCTCCTGAGCAAAATGTGTACAGTTAACTGCAGCTGCTCTGGACGTGCAGTCTCAGTGACCTAGCTGACTTCTGTTTGCATGGGGACAATAAAATAGGGCCCTGGTCCTTGAGAGGGTTTTGGTACTATTGTAACGCTATTTGTGCTTGCTTCTTTTGGCACGCTTTTCTGCATGCCATTTTTCCATTACCTGCAGCTTGTGGATTAAAAGACAAGCGAGCCCGATGTGTAATATTATATCATCAAAGCAGTGACTAGTCCCAGGAAAGCAGATGGGATTCTTTATTTTGTTTTCCTTAACAAGACTTTTACTTCAATTTTCATGTTAGTATTGTCACAAAGTTTTAAGATCTGTTTTCTAATGGCTTCTTAGTGGAACAAGAATCATACTCTAACAGAGCTCTTTACTATTTAACCTACAAAGCAACCAAAATGCCCGTACTAAAATTTCTAATTTGAACTCTCTGTGAGGTGAGGAATAGCTTGAAGTAAAGGAGCCATGCGCTATTCAGTGCCAGCAAAAATCTTTTTCCCTCATCCATTCCAGATGCACCAGAATTAACAAGGACTGACTGTAAGTTGGTGGTAGCCAACCAACCTACACATAGAGAATTGTGCTAGTACCTAATCGGTCCTGGGAAACAAGGATGAGAGAGTATAGGAGGAAATGCCCACAGTACAGCATAGAGCAGTACTGGTGCAGTTTTGAAGCCTGAAGGAAAAGAATTACTTGCTCCACATCCCCCAGAACCACCCGCTCCTCCGTCCCCCAGCTGAGCTGAGATGGAGAATGTGGGGCATGAATTCATACCAGAAATGGATGTTATTGTAATCAGATCAAATGGAGACCAAACTCCTGGAACAGGTGTCAAACCCATGCATTCAAACCCTGGAAGTCCATCACAAGTGTCAGAGCACTGACCCCAGGCGAAACCGGATTCCTCTTTAATCCACAAGTTTTTAATTTTCTGGACAGCCTCTCTCCCTCTTCCGGTTCCTGTAGTGTCTGAGTGTACTTAACTAAATTTATCTGTTCTTTCTGCTGATATCATTAGGAAAGATTCTTTCTGATTACCTTGCACTTGACATCATTGTATCCCCAATCAACAAACCCACCTACATACATTCTGTGAAGCCTTGCAATGTCTTCAGACACCAACCATGTTTACATATGCTGCCTCTTTTCTCTCCTGCTAATAAAGTGCTGTCACCCTACAGGTTTTTGTATCCCATCTGGCATGAACATAACACACAAACTACTTAACCTGAGTCCATGGATAACAGCTATTCTTCAGAATTATTTAGAATATGATTTAACATTGTGCTTTATGCTAAAAATAAGTGGTAACACACTCCTGGCGATACCTCATGGGGTAATAGATATCTCTGGGGTTAGGACTGAGGGGCAAAATAAGAGGCCAAAGGACTTTGGATATTCTCTAGCACATTAGAAACACTGAGCTTAGCATGTCGTACTGTGAGCAGGAAATGAAAAGCAAATAACAAGATGAAAAGGCTCTGCATTAAAAATGCCAGGGGTATAACCTTTCTGACAACAAAGCAAACTGATTCTTGCTTAACACTACACTTCTATAATAGTAATTATTGTTAATATTAGCAAGTTAATTAGCTCTCTTCTGTACATACAGGGTTGCATTCAGAATATGATTTAGAAATTGTTACCTATCTGTGGAGGTTTCTCACAGTGGGAACTGCTTACCTGCTTTTGAATCAGTAACATTTTGATGCTGTAAGGTAGTCTTGTGCCCTGCTAATGTTTTTCATTTTCATAGGCCATCTTCAGATAGTGCCCACCAACAATGAGCTATTTTTTACAGTATCCTAAGGGAAGAGCTGCACAAAGGGATGGATTTACAGAGGTATCTGAGCACCTTATGATGCTGAGAAGTATCTTCTCATTGGGATTTACAGAAGCATCTATGCACAGTAGAGTTTATCTAGACAGTAGTCTTTGGCAGCCAAACTCAACTATGTTCCCAATATTTCTGTGCCACGTGACTAGTTGTGTCCACACTGCTTGCAAGGGCAAAGTGCTAATTTGCACACACCCTTCTGTGTTGCTGGAGTTCCTTCTTACTGAGCCTGCAGGTCCCACCCAGAGGAAGGCTGGGTGAAGGGCAGATTCTGTCTTGAACGCCCACTCCGCGTTGTCCTAGCCAGACAGCACGGCTGTCACCTGGGGCACCTGATGCCCAGTGATTTTACTCTGGCCCAAAGAGACAAATTACACAACTAAGCATCATAGGTAAAGGTGTGATTGCAATTCAGAAGTTTGGCACTCTGGAAGTGCGCCAGGAAGACCATTTTTCACCATGTAAAGAACTCAGATAAGTACATATAAAGCTTTCATTGCTCATGTTAAAAAGAATGAGGAGCAATGATTTCAGATGTAGTTTTGAAAAATATAGACGGAGATACCATTGTTAACTTCTCTCTCATATACGTGAATATATGTGTGACCATTAATCTGAGCATTTTATGCTCCAATCCCAAATCTGTCACTGACTTGTGTGCCTAGGAGGAAATAATTTTCTCCCCTGTGCCTCATCTTCCCTTTTCTACCAGTGAAAGCCTCTAATCTAATAATTTTTAAAATCTTACACAGAAAAATGTTTTCAGGCTTAATATATTAAGATGAATAAATTGTACAAAGAGGTTTCAAAAAGAACACGGCATAAATGCTGAAAGATTTATCATAAAGAACAATTACAGCAAACACACTTTGAGTATTAAATCTAAAATGCTTATACGTGTATAAATCTTCGGAGCAAATCCTTTGAGCAAAGCTGTTCCTTTCACAAGAAAGTGCTATGCAAGAAAAATAATAAAATTAAATATTGGTTATGTATATACCCACCATAATAATGTAGCTGTATTGGCTAAAAGCACTAATAACATCACATTAATTACTTTAAAGAGCTAAATTATCTCTCACTACAAGTACCAAAAGTCTCTTTGCTCTAGCTGAACTGATTCCTCCTCTGTTTAAAATCTGTTTGCGATATACTTTTCGCACTTAATATAAATCGCATTCATATGTGTTAAAGGAAAACCAAGAAGAGGAGACATGACAACTATCTCTAAATGGCTGAGGTGCATGAATATCAAGGAGGGACACATGTCACAAGGTAATAACAAGAAGATACAAACAGAATAGTTAAGGCTGAATATAAGAAAAAATTTACTAATGATAAGACCTATTTCACTGTGGAACAGTCTTCAAAGGGAAATAATAGAAACTCCATCTCCAGTGTACAAGCACACTAGAAAAAATATGAAATAAAACACTGCAATTCTAATGTGATTTGAGATGAAGTAGATTATTTTAATTGTTTCTGTTCATCTTTAATACCTGTGATTCACGGCGTACAAAGACAAAAAGAAAACACAACGTACAAGTGTTCCAGACTTGCAGTGACAGAATCAGTTTGACAGATTAACATTGGAAGACAGTTTTACACACCTATCGGTCATTCTGTGAAAGTATTTATTATTCAGAATATGTATTGATAATAACTGATCATTGGTACTTAAGTTTTCAAGCCTCTATTCCTTCCCTGCCCTCTGGGCTTCATTTAACAGAAAATACAGTAAACAGAACAATGGAGTCTCTGATATTTATCTCTATAGATCTTGTCAGGGCATGATCACTATGGAAATTATATTGTGGATGAAGTCCAATTTCCCTTGCACTTTTATCTTTATTGCCATGGATACTTCCATCCTTATAAACACTAACATACAGAATTGATAGAAAAATGTGTTCTGTGATATTATGACTTGTGGAAAAACATACTGTCTTACTCTAAGTTGGGGCCTTTAAGGTTAAAGAATACAGCAGTATTTTCTACTGGTGGAAGAGGACATTCACCTCTAGGACAATGAAAAAATCAATGGTTAGCCAGACTGAGGCCAGCAGCCATAAATTTAGTCTCTAGAAATGTTAAGGTCACACATGCTAGACGGATTTTAGTTCAAACAGTGCCTTCTAGTTTTTTTCCCAAATCTGTACTCTAGTTATAAGACAAACTCTTCAGAGAAGAACCTCTGAAGATTCCTCCACCTTCCAAGTCTGCTTGGAAGAGGACACTTCAGCAGACAGGGACTTAAAAGAACACATGACTGACCTTGATAAATTTGAACGCTTTTGTTCTAGGCAGATGATGGTGAAGCACAACAGAGCACAGTATACAGGCATCTTCAGGATGTCATCCATGCCAGAGATCCTGTGATACCCTGAAGACCATAGTAACTCCTGAGAGTTTCCCACCAATGTCTGTGGCTCCAGCGTAGAACCAAACGAAATATTTTAGTTCACCTGGCTGCTGTCCAGAAGAGGAAATGCACATATGACTGTGCGTAACATTTTGTCTTATCATTGCATAATGATGTATACCTTCATCCTCTGCAGGAATACAAAATCTGCCCCATATCTGAAGCTGGGGCAAATAAAATGTCATGGCTTTAAGTGATGAGGTTGTTTTGATACAAAACGGATAACCAGTCAAACATGAGGGCTGAGATCTCTTAACCTGTCTTGATATAAAACTAAAATACAAGGCAGAGGCAAGCCTGTCTTGTCTGCTTTCTGCAGCTGAACTCTTGATCGTGCCTGTAGCGTAACGTTATCTGCTTTTATTTATACTCTGCTGCCATAGCAATTTAGTTCTACATTCTGATTCCCTTCAAAATGGTAAAGATAAATAAAATTGAGACTTCTTAAATAAAAATTCCCACCTTACTTCTCTACTTAATACGATACATTGCCTTTTAGCATGTAGTACGTATTTTCACCTCTGATTCCTGGTTCTCAGGGACATGACATTATGTGCTCACGTACCCCCTCCATCACAACTTCAAGTACACAAGAACCAACAGTTCTGTTATTTCTGGCTGCTCTGTTTCTCATCCCTCATTTTCACTAGCAAGAGAGAAACAATGTGAGCAGCAGAGGGCTAGTTCTTGCAGATAATGTACATACATGATGTAGATAATATTTCACATGTCCCTTAACAAGTACACTGTATTCCCACTTATTTAGTTCCCACTCAGCATCCCTAGCAACTTTTCAGGGTAGGTGGTAGCACATGCGTTGTCTGCTTCTGAGTTTGGGACACACTGATTGACAGCCATGCATGCTGATCAACCAGCTTGTGGGTATATTTGCCTTTCCCATAGCACAGGGCAGTAATTTACTCCTTCACTACTTGGCTGCAAATTTTAATGGCCAGCTGGTTCATTATGGGGGTAGAGGAAGACAGACAGATGGGAGAAGAAAGAGGCAGAAAATCCACTATCACTGTCGCGGTTGTTACCAATTGTGTGTGGAGAACATAACTTCAGTCTCTAAGTAAATAGAAAATGGCTCACAATGGTATCTAAAGATTTCTGAAACTATGAAATGACAAATATTTTAAATGCGAAATGCTATAGATACCGAGGACAATGAAGAGAAAGGTTTTTCATTTGCTGATACTTCCGATTATAATGTAGGATTTAGGGTCAGTATAACTTGCTCATAACTGGATGATAAAAGAATCAGCCAAAATCTGCTAAGATCTTTTTTTCAGAGGAATTCTGGAAAGCACCTGAAAACCAGAATAACAAGCCATTTAAATCCACTGCTTTGGCTAAAGCTTTAAAGAATCCAAATAAAATTATAATTTGAAGACTTTGAGCTTTATGTCAGCATGTAGCTAAAACCCTAAGCTAGAGCTACCTTTAGAGAAAAGTAAAAGCATCTGAGAAAAATGGATAATCCTGGAGAAGTATATTTTTCTCTTGCGTTTGAAGAGAAGTAGCTTCTGACACATTAGAAATACTGTCTTTAAGGGTAAGAGTCCCAAACAGAGGTGATACTTATGTTCAGCCATCTAAAGTTAGCTACCCAGCCTAAGCTGGTTGTCTAGATTTACTTTATAGGTGGAGAGAGGTCAGCATTCATGTAATCCTCCTTCCTTCTGAGAGGAATGAATTAGCCCTTCAAGGCACCTACTGCTCTCCACAGATAGTTTAGAACAAACAGCTAATTTTTAAGTTTCTGAAGCTGACTAGATGACTCCGAACCAGGTTGAGTGGGTTGCTGCGCACAACAAAAGATTTGCAGCCAACTAGAACGAGACATAAAAATCAGGTGAACTATAGGCACTTCTGTTATTGAGGGATCACCACGTGCTATTAGCAGGGAAGAGGAACCAAGGTGCAGAGCCAGTGAAGGGCTTGGCCACCTCAGAATGGCAAAGGTAAAACTTAGGTATTGAATGCAAAACAATGTAGATTTGTAAGCAACAGAAAAGCTGAGTGTCCAGGAGACACCTACACTTCATACTTGCTTCATTATTCTACCTTATATTTCTCCAGATGCTGGTTTCCTTTGGGCCTATCTTGAACTTCCACCAGTCTGCCAAGCACCTCAGCCCTTGGCTCCCAGTGTGTTACACCGTGGGCAAGAGATAGCAGCTTCTTTTATTCCTGGGGAAGCCTGAACACAAGTCTTCTCAGACCACATTAACACACAACAGCAGGCTGTCCTCTTCAAAAGAAAAAGAAAAATGCAGCAAAGTTGCCAATATCTTTCTATCTTTCTCCTCATCCCTATTTATTTATGTCTAATAGACAAATCACTCGCCTGCTCATGAAAGCAGCACATGAAAGTTCATTTTCTCCTAGTTGAGAGATCTTCAATGTCAAAACATGTTTTGATGCAGATACAGATTTTTATAAAGAGATTTTAAATTATCTATCATTAAGTATCTATTATTTTAAAGTAGCTGTTAAACTAGCTCTATTTAATAATCTTAATTGCATTCATACAGTCCTAATGAACAATATTTTCTCACTGCGTGTGTAATTGGCCTTTGGTTCTAAAACAGAAGTTTCAGGGGTCTGATTCCCACTTGTATTCAGAATACTTGTGAAATGTTGCTGAATCTCAACATTAGTGTTACACATCCACTGTATAAGATGACACTGATGCAAAACACAGGACAATGCAGAATCTTAGGTCCTCAGACCTCAATGTTCATTTCTAAGTCTGTGCATTAAAATTTCCCCCATAGTTTTTAAGTTTTCAGAAGCCAGTAGTAATTTAGGTCTGCACAAGGAGGTGAATAATAATGTGCATTAATAAGGCAGCAGAAGACACAAGTTCTTGCTGATTGCATATCCAAGATTGTTGTTAATGACTATATTAATTGCTAAAAAAGTAAACAGATTCCTGCTTGGAGAGATCCAAGATATGCCAGTTGCCTAGTTGCTAAAGAATATTAACATTTCAGCAAAGAAATGCTCAACTGTGCTGTCATTTTCAAGGGATGAATTTCACAAGTAATGTTTTTTTGGAAAGGATATCAAAAACACTTGAAAGTATGACACATTTTCAAAGGAAGTGTAAGGATTTTTTTCCCTTAATTGTCCACGCTATTATGGTCTCTAGCATCAAGTCCAACACTAAAATGGCCAAGTAACGAAGCAAACCTTCAGATATAAAATACAAATTGTATTTATTAAACTAAATTTCACCTTGTAGTGCTACAATTAAAAACACCCGCATTTCTTTAACTAACGGCTTAGTTTGATAATCTTATGTGCCTGGTTAGAATTAGAATCTAGCTCATATCCCTGAGATGGATCCACATAACTCCAACTGATGCCAGCAGGCTGAGCCTTCCCCATTGACTTCAGCTGAGCTTTCCCCATGAGGCCAGACTGTAAAAGGATTAGGCTTCTTCAATGAAGATTCTTATTTAGGTATATGAGCCAAGTTCAGCCCTGAATAAGTTTATTTCTGGGATATGGGAAATGTAAGTAGACCATTGCATTAGCAGGTTTATAGAAAGTTCTGTAACATACAATACATTTCATTTTATTTTTCTAGATAACTAAAAAGCTATAGAATTCTGGGATCTACCTAACAGACCCTGACTTATAATTTTGTCTAGGAAATGGCTTATTACTAGTTATACAATATATGGCTTCCTGAGCTGCACTGAAGAGAAAGTGCAGGCTCCAGCTGGGGACAGATAAATACAATACAGCATTGTTTGCAGACTTCCATAGAAAGACAAATAAGGGCATCCAAATGAGAGTTAGTTTCCTCTTCCCAAGAGCATCCACAAGAAATAAGAAGCAACAAGTTGTGGGCGATTCCAATAAACAATTTCATAAGGGATCAGCAGAGTGAAGTACCCAGCTAAGGATTGTCTGTTTGCTATATGACTCACTAAGAAAGTGCAGGTAATGGTTGCTCACAGGGTAAGTCTTTTCTGAGCAGGAATGTTAACTGCCATAGCTACTACCATAGAATCATAGAATCATTAAGGTTGGAAAAGACCTCTAGGATCATCAAGTCCAACCATCAACCCAACACCACCATGTCTCCTAAACCATATCCTGAAGTGCTGCGTCTACACATTTTTTGAATACCATCAGGGATGGTGACTCCACCTCCTCCCTGGGCAGCCTGTTCCAATGCCTGACCACTCTTTCAGTGAAGAAATTTTTCCTAATATCCAATCTAAATCTCCCTTGGTGCACCCTGAGGCAGTTTTCTGTCATCTTATTGCTTGTTACCAGGGAGAAGAGACCAACACCCACCTCGCTACAACCTCCTTTCAGGTAGTTGTAGAGAGCGATAAGGTCTCCCCTCAGCCTCCTCTTCTCCAGGCTAAACAGCCCCAGTTCCCTCAGCCGCTCCTCATAAGACTTGTTCTCCAGACCCTTCACCAGCTTTGTTGCCGATCTCTGGACACGCCCCAGCACCTCAATGTCCTTCTTGTAGTGAGGGGCCCAAAACTGAAGCAGCTTACCATGAGATAAGCTGCTCTGTGACAAATATTCCAGAGTAGCTTCTCTATGTGAACTCCCACTTCCAGACCTTACTCTTCCAGAATAACGTTTGTAATGCTAAATTGCTTCAGAACATATTAAACCATAGTTGATCTTCCAGAATGATCCTACTTGGCAGCTTACTTTTTAGTGACAAGGCTGGCGAGGACAATGGAAAAGCCCTGAAGAACCACACTGTGTCCTGGGATCTTTTTCTGAAGGTTATTTTCTTCCTGGCTAATATATGTTCCTCTAGTACTAGGACCTATGTAGATGCAGACACGACACCAAAAGGAGCTCATCCACACACAGGCACCAGATTTGTAGTGATTAAAGTTCCAGGACAGCTGGGACCAGGCACGTGCTATTGGATTATATGCCATATTTCCTCATGCATCAAATGTTAGGAATGCCCTTTTTAATCATTAGTATTGTAAAATATAGATGGCAAAGCCTAGCTTGGCTGTAAGACACCTTCAGCAGCGGTTCAATTTCTCCATCTGATCACTGGTACATGGAAACACACAATACACAATCATTATTTGCTTATTATTTTTTATCACGCCTGCCAGTTTATACAGTGCTAATACATTTTCTACTTACATAAGCGACATTATATAGCATTTGTTTATACCATATAGTTAAATTTTATTTTGCATATGGATAATTTTACTTTGCCCAATTGAAACAATGAGGTACAAAGCAACTACTGTGTAAAAACAGTGGGAACAACGCAAATAAGGACATTTTAGAAATATCAGTGCAGCATGTGAGCATAGTAAAGGGGGCTATTCCTCAAGATATATCACATTGTTTTTGTCAGAACAGCAGTGTTTGCAATGCTTGCAGAAAGTTATTCTTGCTCTCCATGTTGCTAACACCTGTGTCTTTATCACAACTTTACAACATTTGGCATTTTTCCTAAATCCTCAGGAAATGTTATTTTTTTTCTTTCTTTTTTTTAAATGGAAATTTCCTACTCCTTACAATGTTACTGGAAATTTTGGAAATGTACGGGCCCAGAAAATAGACTCAGAAATTCCCAATTTTGTAATTATTTTTAATACCCAGGTTTTTGATGTGTACCCTATTTGTAGATTTGTGGTACTGGTTTTTCTTGTAAACTACAGCAATTTATTATTTAGTTAGTTATGTTTCCATATTTGGCTACCTATCTTATTGCATAATTTTAATATTATTTAAGGACCTAAAAAGCCTAAGTTTTAAAAAAATACAGAGTTAATATGGATACAAAAGAAGTTTCTAGTTACAGACCTATTTTTCCAGAAATGTGATTTTGGTTTTAATCAAATGAAGTAGCAAATCAGTACAAACTTCATGCCAAACCAGCAGCTCCCTAGGTAGGGCAGCTGCTCAGTGAAACTGATTCCCTTGTTAACTTTGCTGTGAAGAGAATTAACAGTGATTTTTCTGCTGAGAAGTTGCTGGGGGCTCCCCGCCTCCGTGGCATAAGGGCAGACCTTCCACTGGAGTCACCTAGGGACAGCCTCCATGGTCCCCTAGCCTTCACCTGCTAATTTTATTATAATTTGACAAAGCACTCAATATCACATAACATACAGGTTTTGACAACACCTGGAAGAGATTAGACACAAAGCTCTGGGAAGCTTATGAATAACAACTTCTAATTTTCCTTTATTAATGATATTGTTGTATTCATCTTCATGGGAGTAATGGCAAAAGTCGATGTATTTCTAGTATGGTGATAGCCTATAACCGCAAAGTGATCCTGTGGACAGGAACAAACAAAGAAAAGTATGTTCTGGAATCTGATAATACAGCAAAGTTTTGGGGACATCAATCTGTACACAGGTCTGAAAACAGGGGTATCTCTTTCCAATATTCTCTCTTAGCGCAGCAAATAAATACTAGTGTTGGGTGAACAGACTGAAAATCTGAGTCTTTCAAAAACCAGCACTGGTTTAATCTTCAATACCAATATCAGAATCTCCATAAAGAGAAGCCACAACAACAGGGCAATATCTTTAATTGGAAAGATGAGCCATGAAAGAGAGAGAGATATCTGTTAATTTCTCCCAATCATCTTCTTATCTATTTCTTTCCTCCGTACAGGGAGCAGCTAAACTCACTTGGTTTGTCCAGCCTGGAGAAGAGGAGGCTGAGGGCAGACCTCATCGTGGTCTGCAGCTCCCACACAAGGGGAGGAGGAGGGGCAGGCACTGATCTCTTCTCTCTGGTGACCGATGATAGGACCCAAGGGAATGGCAGGAAGATGTGTCAGGGGAGGTTTAGGTTGCATATTAGGAAAAGGTTCCTCCCCCAGAGGGTGGTGGAGCCCTGGAACAGGCTCCCCAGGGAGGCATCACGGCACCAAGCCTGACGCTACCCAAGAAGCACTTGGACAACACCCTCAGAGACATGGTGTGAATTTGGGGTTGTCCTGTGCAGGGACAGGAGTTGGACTTGATGATCCTTGTGGGTCCCTTCCCACTCAGGACATTCTGTGATTCTATGATTCATCTGCCATTTCACACTGCTTTTCCTCTAAACTATTCTCCTTTTGAGGATCTCATCAGGAGTTGTTTTGGGTACAGTTTCCCAGAGCTGATTAAGCACATTGCTGGGTGTCCCTGCCGCTCTACTGGGACACTGCCCTTAGTAGATTTCTCTGGAAACCTGCAGAGAGAAGGATGGAAACGGGACCAGCTGAGAGGTCCGCCTCAGGGTAGGAGAGCTGGATTTGTTTTATTGTGTGGGTAACACCTATATGTGACTGGCAGTTAGCAACTGGCATTGGAAAGGATGTAGAAGGCATGCAGAGCTAAATGGGGCTGAACACCTCCTGTTTGGAAAGGGAAATAAAGCATGTGTAAGTTGGAACATAGCAACAGTAATAAAAACTTGTCTGTGCTAAACTTTCAGTGAATAGTGACATGATTAACAAAATAACAGTTTTGGATGCTTACAAAATGCAGATTCAGGCACTACAGCTTCCAGAGTGAGGGATACCACTCTGCTCCTGCTCCTTGAGCACTCCTTGAGTCTGACTAGCAGGACAGGAGGGGTAATGGCAGAGAAAACCCTGGCAATGCACAAAGCGAGCAAACTGCAAAGCCTTTTCAATCCTTTTCACCTCTATTCATCTGTAAGCAAGCTGAAATTAAAGTTAGACTCCTAAACATAGGTAGTTTTTCATGGTGGGCACTGCAAAGAACTAGCAGGTGGCTCATGGAAGACACAGACATTAAAATGAATGAATAACTGTGATGTGCTTGGATGAACAGGGAGAAGCAGTGGTCCATTGGTCCCATAAGTATGGGGGAAGGCCATCTTTAAGAAACAAGGCAAACCCCATGTTAAGGCACTAGATTGGGAAATAGTAGATGTGGTTTTCATTCCCATCTCTACTTTGCTCCTCCTGCCTGAACTTGAACAAGTCTCTAAGTCTTTCTCTGCCTCAGTCCGTAATGGAGTGATAATATTTTCCTGCTTCACTGTGAGACACTGTTATTCAGATATTGTGCTGATGGGTGCAACTGAACAATCTACCATATATTAAAAAGCAAATATGTTCAGCTGGATGGTGACTTTATCACTGTGAAATGTCAAGTGAACGAGGTGCATTCAGTTTTTTATAGGTTCCTTGTATGTGCTTTGTTATAATAAGAAATAAGCCACCACTGTAGGGACCTGAGTCATCTTTGCCCTTATTCTAATTTTTTACCAGTGTTTTTCTTTGAATGCAATACGGATAAATCAGTATAAAAATGGAGTAATAGCATGGTGAATCCGAGCTTTTGTTTTTCTCCCTGGAAGTTGCACTAGCCCTGCAGTCCAAAACAATTATTACCGTGTAATTTATTTTCACTTTATTATGTTTCTCTGAAATCAGAATTGGAATTTGCTGGTTATGCAACAGCCCCTCGTATTCATTTTCCCGCACAATGAAACTTCAGCTGGGAATACATACAAATTAAGGATTCAAATCTTTCTAAGAAGTTTTGCAAAACTTCCTTTATAGCTAGCTTCTATCAAATCCCATTTGGTTTTATAAGCTGCTGAAAACCTTAATCAGAAATGTCTGTGCTTATGGGCTCAAAACAGAGTATCATCTATATCTTACCTTACTTCCCTGCAAGAATCCCCAAATAATGTCAAAATGGCATGCATTTCCTAATTCAAACATTTGGCAAAACAGTGTTATAACGAATGATGTAAGGAGGGAGATCCTAATAAGAAACATGTGTACAGATTGCTGAAGGCAAGCTCAAAATATGTCAGAGTCTAAGAATTTACCACAAGGAAAAATTACTGACAAAAATATGTATAAAATGTTTATGTTCAATGTTGCTTGAAATGCAACGTGAACAAAGTGCATAACAATACCACACAAGTAGACCACAACCCTCTTTTCATATTTACAAAGCTATTGAAGGGTTGGCACAGGGAAGTAAAAATCCTGTCCCTGACTAGCAGCTGCTTAGAAATCCATTTACTCTCCGTAGGAACAGGTCTTTCTATGGTGCTTCAGACACAGTGCAGCTGAGCCTCATTTCACACAAATGAGCCCATTCAGCCCCAGACCACTTGTGCAGGATAGAGAAAGATGATTATCTCCCCCTTTTTGATCGGAAAACTCACATACAGAGAGGTCAAGTCAAAATTGTTCCTCTAATCTGAATGTAATAAAACTTGGGCAATCAATTTCATTTACCTGTTACTTCATCACAAAATGCTATGTGTCTGACTCTTCCGTTGCTTTCAGCTAAAGAAGACAGCATTTGGCTTCCTTGGACACCATGTCCAAGATTTCTCACACCAGAGACACCTGAAATGAGTATGTGAACTTGAAGGTCATTCATAGCATAAGGAATTTGCCTAAGGACCCTCCTACACTGATCGTCCTATTAACCTGATTCCCTATGCTTTATCACAATACATTTTTCCTTTCCTACAGGACTTTTTCTTCATCTATCTGTACTGCTCTGAAATGAATAAGAAAAAGAAAAATAGGCTGCTGAAACACACTATGTTCTGAGAAGCCGTACCGAGCCCTCACCAGCAGGTAGGGAAGGCAGCCACTGAGACTGTAAGCAGGGGTATAAAAAAAGTGCTCTCTGAATGTCATGCCTTTAGGCTCCAGGACGAAAAAGCAATGAAAGAAAAATAACAAGGAGATTGGACATATTCTGGAGAATGAATAATAAAGTTGGACAAGTGAGCAGCACCCTGTCAGCCTCCTGCTAATGAAAGGCTGACTTTTCCAGGAATTGATGCCCTATGCCTGGAGTCCAAGAGGCAAAGGTGCTGAGAGCCTTCAAGGTCTTATACTTTCTTAAGGGCTTGGTCAGGTCTAAGAGGAAAATACTTGAAGTATTATGTAGCATTGAGCGGGGATGCCTCTGCTGTACCAGATATGTGATTATGAGAGCTCAGGGTCTACTGACACTGTATGTCACTGATACTCAAACTGAAATTGTTGCTCCATGCTTGGCTAGTAACTGGATTTTTTTTTTTTTTTTTTTTTTTTTTTGTTCCTCAGAGCTTTCAAAGAATGTTTTAAAAGCTGGAAGGAAACTGTTTCAAGGTTTTAGTTGATGATAATTGTTTCTCCACGCATGAGGCTACATAGTTTGGAGGAGAGCTGAGGATGGCTTTTTAATAACAAACTCTGTTACTTATAAAATATTTTTGTGTCCTATAAAAATAATGCTGATTCTGTTCAAATAAACTCACTGCTGCAATGCTGCAGTGAGCTTCAATATTTTTAGACCATTTGGGCCCCAGGCAATCTGAAGTAAATATATTTATTTTAGCTTAACCCTGGTGTAAATAGAGAAAACCTGAACATCAGGGTAAAGGTCATAATCCCATGGGCAACATCTGCTCTCCTGAATTCTGAGGAATAGTTCTGACTGCATGTGCAATAAAGCTCAGCAGGCCTGCTCTAGATCTCAATCTTCTCACACCCCTCCGAGTCCTGTGGTCCCCAAATGTTGGAACCTTTGAATTTCACCTCGTGCATCAGACAGGAGTGGGTCAGCTACAAGCGCTGGACAAGCTTCAGACTGTGAGTCAGTCTCAGAGTATCCCAGCTTAAGTGAAAATCTCCAACAAGCTTTCATTACCTCTTATCATCACTCTTTAAATCAGGAAGCAAGAAACTCTACAGATGAAGCCATCTATTTTCATCTTATTTTTGTGCAATCTGTACTTATTTTTCCACTAACTTAAAAGATGATGCTCTACATTTCATTAAAACACTGCAGACAGAACAGATATGATCTTTATGATACATTTTGCCACATGGATATATGTATTTAAAAGCTTATACAGTTTGTCTCAATTTGTTTTCCTTTTATTGTGCTAGAAAGCGACAAATGACATTTATTAATTGTTTTACTCATTACTTCCTGCTTTGGCAGGAATCAGAACCCATTTCAAAATGCCAGAAGTCTCAGTTATGCCTGATTATTATTTATGCAAAATTGTTTCATACGTTCTGGACAAAGAAGAAAAAAGCATGTATCAAAAACATTCATTATTGAAAAGTGACTAAAAAGTGAAAAGTAGTTATTGTTTCATGTCACACAGTCCTTCAAGATTTTAGACCTAAGCAGATCACAATCTCTCTGATCTCTCAGATATTCAGATGTAACACATTGCTGCAGGTTCATTTCTGTTTTGAGTTTTTGTGCTGCTTACATACAGCAGAATGCCTATCTTCTGTGTGCCTGAAGTTGTAATTTATAAATAACTGTTCAAAACAAACTGTCCCTGTATTCTTCTGCTCACAAGAACTGAAATACTTATCAAACATAAGTTCTTCAGAGATATTATGCACCGGGCTTGTATCTAGTGAGGCTATTCCAAATCTAATCTAATAAAACAGCTAGGTTAAAACCCTGGTATATTTAATATTATTTATAGCAAAGCAGCTGTACTAGTTC
The DNA here is from genome assembly GCF_949628215.1 of Phalacrocorax aristotelis. Taxonomy (NCBI): domain Eukaryota; kingdom Metazoa; phylum Chordata; class Aves; order Suliformes; family Phalacrocoracidae; genus Phalacrocorax; species Phalacrocorax aristotelis. Next base: position 206,402,817 of record NC_134276.1, on the reverse strand, counting down.
AAGGCATTTTATTTTTCCAAGCAAGCTTTTGCATAATTGTCTGTCGTTCTTGTTCAAATTATGAAGAGAAAAAAAAAATTGGCAATGTATGAAAGGAAGAAAGCAGACATAAGAAACACATTCCTAACATGGATCCACAGTGACACAATGAAGACCCTAGTCTGGGAATTCACTGAAGCATGGACATATTTGGAAGAAAAGGAGGAAGTCAGTTGGAGAGATCTCTCTCAAAGTCAGATATTTTCAGATGAGCTGTAGATCTCCTTGAAACATCATGCATCAAACCAACTCCTTACTGCAGATCCAGGCTCTGGTGCTTAGCGGGTGCAGCCTCCTCTGAGCTATGGTGTTTTACCATTATAACGGAGTTACATCACCTTTTGTTATCTAAACAAGCTGAAGTCATGCCTTTACTCCTACAAACCAGTGAAATCAAAGCGGTACACTGATTATTGTTCTACGCCAGCGTGCATAAGAATTTCCATTTTGCATTAAATTACATATTAACCGATAGTAAGCAATTATTTATACTGCTACACAGAAAGAATCCATAGGAAGAACACATGCAATTGTGTTTTCAAGCTTAACTGTGTCTCCCGACTGCTGATTGTTTTATTTCTGAAGCCGTGTGACGCATGAACACTACGCAATCATTAGGTTGTTTAAGACATAGGAAGATTTAGACCAACTATGGATATATCTTCCATATATTTGCACATTATTTATACAGATGGCAAAGGGTCACATCCTGAGGATGTCAGCAATTTATGAGATCTCAGGATCTGGCCAGTTTTTGTGTTTATCTGAGGTTCCCTGTCAATTGGCCATGGAGTCCCAGACCATTGGAAGCAAAGGGCCACATCCACAGCCACAACTCTCTGTCACCGATGATGGTGATCACGGTCACTTTTCCTGGCAGGTGCAAGTGGTTCATATATCACAGCATGAGAATCACTGTATTAAATTACATTTCAGTTCCTGAATTATATGGCAGCTTAACTAACACTGGAGGAGCAACACGGGTCACTGAGTCCAGTCCTGCATAATCTTGGGCAAGAATGTCATCATCACTAAGGCCAGAAGGGTGCACAGGGACGTCCCCTCTATCCTCTGTACCACTACGCACTAAACATCCCACTGTATTTGACTTAAGACCTTTCACTAAAGGAACCAAAAACCTAAAAAAATGATCATTTGCAATGACAGGAGAAATTGAGATTCTCACCTATGAGATGGGTCCTTGCAGCGGCCAGAAAACTGCTGGCACTAAAACTCATATGACTTATATTTATGCTACCCTAAAAAGAAAAGAGTTCTTCCTCATTTCTGCAAAGCAAAAACAAAGGACAAAAATTTAAATAATATAGGCAGTCTTATACAGCTTAAAAACAATAAATGGTCGGTACTGTGAGAGATTTTACTGGTCCCTCCACGTGCTGTTAACATCTTAGCAATAAGACCTGAACTACAATTAAGACACAGAGATAAAATGGAAAAGATAGGCTCAAGGCAGAAAGAGTTATAGACCGTAGAAATGGATTTCTAAATCTCTAAACACAATTTTTCTGAATTGCAGTGATAACCTGTTATTGGAAGCTGTCTTGTGCCACTTCTCTATTTTATCATCGTAGCAGCAACACAAGTGCACTTGCAATATATATGGTCATGGATTCAAGCCCTATGTGTGTGTTTGACCAGTCTTTGCAAGAGAAAATCGGTGTCACACAAGTGCCTGGATGTTTCCTCCCCCCAAGGAAAAGGTTGCCCACTTTCCAGAGTCCAAAACTGTAGTGGTACTAGGGCATGCCCCTATGATGTTGAAACAGCGATGAGATTAACTTAAAGAATAACCTAATTTACACCTCACAATTTCCATACTGTCCCTCACAGGACACCACTGTGACGTGTGCTCGACACTGGCACCACAAGCTGCCTGCCAAGCCAGCACCTGACATCTATGCTGTAGGAATAAGCACGGAGAGGTACAGCAGGACAGTCTGCATCCCTGTGCAGTAGCTGGGACTGAGACACCCTGACCAGGGCCCTGCACTCAAAGAAGTCCTACTGAATGCAATTTTCTACTAGGGTCCATGCACAGAAACTCTCTTCCTCCTCCTGTGGCCTCAGAAGAGCCGTATACATTGCAATATGTAAACTGTACCCTTGCTACCCGGCCCACAGCATGAATCTCCCACGTCAGTTTAATCAGAAAAGCAGATGGTCCAAATATGCTTCTGCATATTTTCCCAGGCAAATGCCTGTTAAGAGAGTACCCCCCAGCTAGGAAAATGAGCGCATTCAGACCCAAAACCTCCACGTGCATAACACCAGGTACCTTTGTTTCATTAATAAGTGGGTTTATGCTGAGAGTTTCAAAGCTGCCCAATGCAAAATTCAACCTTGTCAGATCTCTCTGCAGATATATCCAGAAAGATGAAGTGAATATGACAGTACTCTAGGGACAATATAATAAATAAATAAATAAATAAATAAATAAATTTAAATCATAAATACGTAAATACATAATTAAATAAAGCAACCCCCAAACCAACAACAAAACCAAGCACCCCCATTTTCCCAGGCTGGATAAGGCACAGGTTGCCACCTAGCACATTTTCTTCTTTGGTCATATTACCACAACCCCAATTTTTACCCTCTAGCAACGGATTTGTCAATATCTGTACAGTATAATTTGGCTGAAAGTGTGAAATTATATATATTTCATATGCTTCAGTAGATGTTTACATATTTTGTTCTTATTTTTCCCTTTGGTTTATTTAGCACATAAACAGTCTCTTTTTAGTGTTATGTATACTTTAGCTCTTCAGACAAAATATTATAAGCTACAGGTCAAGAACGGATTTTTCATAATACTGCTCTGGTTTTAAGCTACTGTGACTGGTAAATTAGCAAATATATTTACTACCATAAAATTAAAGTAGCCGAGAGAAGAACTGGCACATTGGTTGACTCAATTCAGGAAAACCAGAATCAATGAGAACCAAAGTGTCTACTTAACCCGTCAGGGAACTGTGCAAATATGACCCCAAAATAATTTGCCCATGGTGCCAGCCACAGTGAAATACAAAGCCTGCCTCATGTGTACACATTTTAGCTCTGTTTGTAGCCACAGCAAGAGGAAGAGGAGCGTCTCCAAGAACTAAATGTGTGCAGCCTCCCTGGCTGCTGTCGCCAGCTCAGGAGAAGCGAGCACAATCCTCTGAACCAGGGAGAGCAGGAGATGAGCATAAGCTGCAAGAAGCCTATGGAGGTAGTGGTCACTTCCACTCTATTACTCAGAAGTGTGGGATAGCTTTCTATCCAGCCTCTGAATGACCAAATAATACAGAAAATCCGTTTTCGGGAAGTGCTCATGTTTTGCCTAACTTTTCATGTGGTGTCACTTGTTAGAAACATGGAAGGTGTTATCATAATATGACCAGCCAGCTCTCCGTGCATCACTCATGATTTCTCCAGGGGCGACAACCACCTGATATGAGGATCAAACCGATTTGACATCAGGCTCATTTCAGTATCAAATGTAATAAAGATGGTAAGCCCCAAGAGAAACTACTGTGTTTTTCAGAGGAAGGCACATAGTATTAAACCAAAGAACAAATCCTCCCACAGTCAGGTGTACATAAGAGCTTGTCGTGGTTCAGCCTCAGCTGGCAACTGAACACCACGCAGCTGCTCGCTCACCCCCCCCCACCCCTGTGGGATGGGGAAGAGAATCGGACGAGCAAAAGAACTTGTGGGTTGAGATAAGCACAGTTTAATGATTGCAATAAAATGATGACAATAAATGATTATGATAATAATGACAATAATGTTAATAAAAGGGAAAAGGAAGGAAAGGGAAAACAGGAAAAAAAACCGCAGAAACATGAACGATACAACCGCTCACCACCCGCCGACCGACGCTGCCTGTCCCCGAGCCGCGATTGCCCCCTCCCTCCTCCAGCCAGCCCCTCCCGGGTAGCATACTGGGCATGACGTTACATGATATGGAATATCCCTTTGGTCAGTTTGAATCTGCTCTCTTAGCTGTGCCCCCTCCCCTCCCGGCTTCTTGTGCACCCAGCAGAGCATGGGAGGCTAGACATGTCCTTGACTAGTATAAGCGCTACCCAGCAACAGCCTAAACATCTGTGTGTCATCTCAACAGGTGTTTTTTTTCCATGCTAATTTCAAAGCACAGCACTATACCAGCTAGAGTGAAGAAAATTAACTCTATCCCAGCTGAAACCATGACAAGCTGAACAATCATGAACATCTTTTAATTTTGAAACACATAATGTTATGTGTTTTAACACAAATGGGAAAAAAAAAACCCAAACCCAAATGAAATTTTGATCCTGTATTCTGAAGTTTTCGGAGGAAAACCAAATCTAACCCCATATTCCTAATGAAGTCATAAAAGCTGATTCTTCACAGTTGGCAGGTAGGTATGAGCCATATAATGGAAATTTGTGGCTGTTCTAGCTCTGGAGTTAGAACTAGGGCTATCAAAATAAAATGATGGATGGTAAGAGACGTTTTACGGTATCTGCTCCAAAACTGCTTACATTTTGCATAGAAGTCCCTTCCATTGTAACGTGCTGGGTGAGCAGCAGATCTGAATGCTCTCAATTATAATTGACAACTTCAAGTAACTCAGGTGGGACTGACAGCACAATACTGGCTTAAAAACAGCCCCCATGAGAAGGTAATCAGGCCCAGCAATTACAAACCAGCTACATTAGAAGAAGGTTAGCTGTTTCCATAGAAATGGAAATGAAATCTAGATTTAGTCCCTTCAAATCAGAGCTCTGAATGAAGCAGGAGAAACCAAACTGCTTGTAAACCTGTCATGTCAAACAGAAATGTCTGGTAAAAGTACTGGCTTGCAATGCTTATAATGCAAATGAAACTAATGTTTATAACACAGGCAAAATGGAGGCCCCGATGTCTCTGGTCCGCCTTGCTCGCTTTTGCTGTAGTGGGAAGGAGGAGGACTGGAAGGCAATTATGGATCATTGATTATCGTGATAGCTCAGTCTCTGCCCTTGGGTAGAGCATACAGTGTCCTGCTAGTTCACACTTACTGGTACTTACCCCCCATACATCTCTTGCCACAAGGACATCATTCCCCTTGTAAACAGCAAGAGGACACCGTGCCAGCAGATGGCACTCCAGAATACTCAGCATCATCCCAGCTCTCGGTGCTGGGCAGCACGGGTACTTGCGTCCCAGGGAACCAGAGGTCACGGCTCTAACTAAATTAACAGAAATACTCCCAAGCAAAAATGTTTGTAGAATGTGGGCAATGACATCCCCTCTGCAAGCATAAATTGCTCTCACTTACGCCTGCAGGGTTGAAAGTCCTCACTCTGTGCGCGCCAGCATTTGGCATGCCAGCAGCAGCACTAGCGCGCACAGCCACGCTCCCCTCGGCTGGGTTTTAAATACCAAAGTGACCGCGACTGGGTGTGCAAAGCTACAGCAAGCCACCCCAGCAGAAACTGAAAAGAAAATCAAGTAGTGAGTGAGGATAATAAGCAGCAAATTGTGAGCGCAGGAGACACCAGAACAGCAATTACTGCAAGGAAGACTGAAGATGGTTCCCTGTAGATGGGAGATGATAATAATGCATCGGCAGCCTGAGCACCAGCAGTGTCCGGCCTTTCGGGAGGGAGCCACAGCTCTACCTCTAACCCTTCCTATTCCATACATAATGAAAATCAATTAGCAGACACTTTTCTTTCATATTTAACCCTGATCTCGGGTTTTTCATTAGCTTGGGAGAGTGTTGGCGACTCCCACATCAGCAAGAATTTCCTGCTCGCTTTCAGAAACGCTGCTTGCCGCATTCCTCTGAGAAATGCCTTACCATTTGCACAGCATAAACAAGCACACGCATGGGCGACATTTTCTGAGAACCCTTTGCAGCAGTGAAAAGCGGACACTCCTCCACATGCCCTTATTTCTAAGCATGAGCTTTGACTTCTCTGCTTCTATTAGTACTTTTGAAATAGGGTTTTTTTTTTGCGATAAAAGGAAAAGAGGGAAGAGGATGAAAGCAGAAAGAGTAAAACATAGCTAAAATAACTGTTTGGCACTTCCTGGGGAAGACTGAAAAGGACAATTTAATTTCATTGAGTATTTTGCACTAGGCTTTAGTCTTAATTTCCAGTACATCCACCATGGTTTCATATGGCCTTTTAATTATCTTTGTTCATAATGGCAGGTTCCAGACCCTTAGTCCCTATTTCCAGCATTTTGTCCTCCATGTCAGCCTACTCTTGCAACTGAGTAGCAGATGTTTGTGCTCTTGGTCAGGAATTTACTATGTGTCTTTGTTCTTTATTAGGAACGGCTGATTTCACTAAGCTGGAACTATTGATGGCAATAACAAAAACATGGGGAAAAATCTGACATATTCCAAATATTACTTTCATTATTTTAAGGATGAAACCTGCTCTTCCACGGTATTTCGTTTCCAATGAGGATGTTCTAGGTTAGTGTTCGGATCCTTCAAAATAGTCCTGTATTTTCCTTTCAGCTCAGTCAGTCACCATAACAATGGCCTAAAGCATCATTAGACTTGGAGACACCAGTTCAGTGATGTTAATAACTTTCGCTTAAATATTTCTATATTGAGGTAAATAGAGATGTAGAGCTAAAGCTCTCAAAATACTACACAGACACGTTCCATGCAGAGAACTCTAGGAAGTCACGGAACAGCTGAACATTTTACACCCACATTTTCAACACTGTGTTTCACAGAGCAATAAGTTGGTTACTATGTCATAAATACCTTATGATTTCTAATGACTTTGACAGATAAAAAACAGGGAAGCAAATCCTATTTCTAACCATGAATGGAAAAATACGTGGCTACATCAATGCTTAAAAAAAAAATCGCTTGAAAAGCCCAAAGCATTTTTGAAACTGATTAATTCTTAAAAATTCTTGCACATGTAGATACAGACATAAAAAGCTGAAAAAGTACAGAAAACCCTAATCTCCCTGATTATGTTTCCTTTAAGCAACTGCTCATTAAAATGATTTCATGCATGTCCTCCTATCACAAGCGAAAATTAGGCAGACTGTTCTAAAAAAAAAAGTTTTCTGTCTAGTTGCAAAAAATGAACAATATTTCCCCTCTCACACCCACCCACACACTTTGTGTTCAGAGACGATTTCTTTTTTCATTCCTATGTCTTTAGCCCTCCTCCAGGTCTTCCTCTGAACAGTGCCCTGATCTGTCTGTCTGTGTACAAGCCATATGAAACTATCTGGAAAGGATTTGCATCTACTACTAAACTTGACCAGATCTCAACTGCTCGTCTAACTATGAATGAGTTTAAGCAGGGTATAGTCATTGTTTCTTGAGGTCCCCTTTCCAGCTCCATGTCTAGACCTTGTTGAAAGCCATATACTAGGTTTCCCATCACCTTTTTCCTACAAAGAGCTCTAACAGCAAAGCACACCCACGTTTCAGTCCCCAGAATTCAGAGCTGATAAAACCAGCCCCCTCTTACCTAGCAGCTAGCACGGAGTTTGTGTGATGAACAAGAAAAAAGTCTGGGTTTTTTTGTCCACAGGGCTTTGAACCTGCCACAGGTTTTCCATGTTAATACTTTTAAACACAAGGCTATTGGAACTTCTCAGTTCTTCAAACTGTTCCACTGTGCATGGACACACAGAAATAGCCACTTGACAAAACCAAAGACAGAGATTATGTTTGGTATGATATATACTTTACAAACATAAAGGTGATCAATTCCTGCTGCGAAGTTACATATTTCAGCCCCTGCTCCAAGTACCATGTAATACAGGCTGTACGATACTTAATGTGTGCTCTCTACCCGAAGCTAGCTCTCTAACTGGGGGACAAAATGTCATGCTTTCTCTCCCTTGAATACAAATAGTTATTTACTTTTTGTAAAATAGAAAAGCTGCATCTTGAAAAATTGAGAAATGCCTGTCCTATATCATCAAGCTGTCAAAAGGAATTGATCCCAGGTTTTTCACTTATTGAATGAAGACTATTAGGTGTTGGAAAAATTACATATAAAATATGGCTTGTGCAGATGAATGTCCTTTCTTAATGATTTTAACAGGACACGGGGCATAAGAATGTTGTAACAATTTTCATGCTCATATTGAAAACATTAGTCTCTTTCTTGGGCACCTAATTCTTCCTATACACCACACAGACATCTAATTATCAATGTATAATTTATACATATCCAGGCATATAGCTTTGAGCTTCCCCTGACTGCTCAAAGTTGACTCCTGCTACACTCTGATGCTGCAAGACACAAGTCCTTCTGGAGTCCTACATCTGAAATACGTGGAAAGTATCTTTGAAAGGTGCTTACTCAGGTCTGGTACCAATCAGCCCATTATTCTCATCTGCAGGAGTTATTAGAAATCAAGGTGATTATACTCCTAACGGGGCCTTTGGACCCCACCTGTTTAGTCCTGTTTGAAAAGTTTCACCACAGCCATGTTATGCGCTATCTGCAGAATCTGGATTCATTGCAATATTTTACAAATTATTTGGATTTAAATATTTTTTTTCCCAATTAAGTTTTCATACTTCCATGAAAACCTGGTATCCAAATGGTACTTTAAATGAACAATAGCTGATTTCAGTAGCTGCTCTACAGAAATATATAGCATTTGGAGTCTTGCCCACAGTACAGCACAGTTTTATGGGTACTAAGAAAAGCAGAATTTATATTTATAAAGAATTATGAATATGCTTCTTGCAGCTACCAATGTCGATTTCTCTGAACATAACCTGTTACACACATTAAGATTCAGCATTCCTGCACAAACAAGGAGACAAATATATGTCCATACTTCACCCACATGTACCTAACCACATAGGAATACAGCACAATAATAAAGGAATAGTATGTGATAAGTATATTTTCCAACATTTTACAACTTTTAATGAAATCTGCCTGGACTAAGTAGGTTATCATGCTTGCTTTTGCAAAGGCAGAGGTTGTGTATGATTTTGGAGCTCCATTTCCCCACCAGTTACCCCAGGTGGGAACGGGGGCTTAGGAACACTTGAAAAGAGTTGAAAGGCAATGCTTGACCTGCAAAACCCCAACATATTCTTATGAGTCTGTGAGGGTGAAGAGAGACATTGCAGACCTAATATACATGTGAGTCTTGCGCGCGTGCCCTGACTGCGCCCTGCCTCACCATTGCTCTTTCCGTTTTGCTCCTGGGACCTCTTGCAGTGCTGTGGTCGCTCCCCGAGTGGACACCCTTTTTCCACTGCAGGTCTCCACCCAGATCCTGCAGAGCTGAAAGTTTCTGTTTCTCCCTTGGTGCTCCTGAGACAGCCTTGGCTAAGCTGTGGGACTGAGGGTGCTGGTAGGACTCTCCTGTTTTGAGCAGGGGAAGACCTCACCTCTCTGACATAACACCAAATGTTCAGAAGGGACTTAAAACCTCATAGCCAAGTGATTTTACCCACCTGTTGTCTGTTGACAGCTCATTTTTTTCTCTGAACCCTGCCAAATGTACTTAAGAGGAGTCTGGATAGGGTGGACTTTGCTGGGCAGACACAGTTTTTTAGCTGGTTATCAAAGAAAGCTTCAGACACCAAAACTAAATTTAACACCTATTAATTTGAGCAGGAGGAATGAACACTAGGACCTTAAAGAAATGGTTCTGAATTTTGTATCCAACACATCAGAGAAGACAGGAGGCACACAGTAAGGAAAGCAAATCTACTTCCTAATAACATTTTCAAGCATCAGTCTGCATCTCTTTCAGACATCTTATTATCATGTTCCATTAAAAACATTACACCACATGTCATAGTACAGATTTGATCATGTTTGAATGTACACATTTGTTAACAGATCTTGGAGATTATCATAAATGATTGAACTATTATATTAACCTGTATTTGGACACAATACTAATTTTTTTCTTCTAAATAATAAGTAATAATTATTGTTTTCTCACTTTTGTGTATCTAGGTAATTAAAGTGCCCCCCTTGAGAAACAGGATGATTTCAAATTCACTATCAAAAGCGTTTTAGTATGACAGGTGTATCAATATTTCTAAGTAAGAAAAAAGTAAAACATGACTGTCATTCAAAGCCAGTTTTAAGATAATTCCCTGCTCAGATCAGGGCTTGGCTAGATTTACATTAATTTCTTCCAACAAGGGATATCTAAAGATGTGGGAATCTTCAGGCTGATGGATCTGATTAAATACACCATGTACAGACAAGAAACAGAAAAGATTAGGACAAGTAACAAATAGGGAAAATAATATTTTCCATTACTTTTCTCTTAGGTTTCTAAATATTGTCTAACAGAGAGAGCACTGTGTTTTAATTTCCATCTACTACTCCACAAATTATTTTTCTGTCCTGTTAGATAAGTACATCTTGCTCGAGTGCAATAATGCACTAGAAGGATAATAAATAAACAACAGCATAATAGAGAATGGTATTCTGCAAAGGGCAGAATTCTGTCCAGCTGATTCTTTCCCAAGTGTGTGGCCAATAGATCCAGAAACATTTCATTCGTTTGAGTTTAAAAACTTGAGCATCAGGCTTTCATTACAGTGCTAATAAAATGGAATAATGGACTCATAATTCCCTGTAGTAGTTGAAACTTCATCTGTACTTATAAAATTTGCGAGGTAAAGTGAACCTAAGAATAATGCTAGGAAATGTAAGTACGGAATTATTTTAAAGCTCATCTGAAGAAAATGAGGGAGAGCCTGAGAAAAATTTGTGAACTCTGCAGATAAAGTATCTTTTAATTAATTTTGTACACCTCAAACATAATTTCAAATTCTCTCCCCTTTGGCTTCTTAAAAGCAATACCAACATCATTTTCTATGTCAACGTAAGCATTTAGGCACTGATCTTAGAAATACCTGCAAGAATTTTGTACTCCTTTAATGAGTTATCCCCCTAAAGTGAAGAAACCGCTTATTTATTTGAAGTTCAATGCATATTTCAAAATGTGTGCATTCAGAATCTAAATCCATTTGTAATGTTTTACATTGCCATAAATCACAGTTTTACAACAGGCTACAGTAACTGTTAATACTTCTGGGAAAAAAAATCCAAAAGCCAACAGTGAAGCAAACCTGAAAAAATGTAGGTTATTTTAAAAAATATTAACTATATTTTGATTTTACCTGAAGATTAGCTCATTGATTAATTTAGAAGAGAAGTTTAAGTTAACAGTTAAGAGTTGCAATACTGTTATTTTAACTAAAAAGGGTCGATTAAATTCAATTCACCAACACCAAGATACTGTGCTGATAAATGGCTAAATTTCTGCACTAATTTAGTCTGGTGTATTAGATACACCAATCCCTTTTTAAAAATTTGTATGTGTTTATCCAAATAAGGACACTTAAGGAGGTTTATTTCTATTACAAATAGAGCTACATGGTCAGGGATGGAGCCACAATGCAGTCCCAGAGTTCGTTAAGTTTTGATGGTCAGGAGGCAAGACTGCAGAGTATAATATTTGCCCTCCAGTCTTAAAAGCAGAGATAATTATTGCACTGCGTTAAGTCACCTAGAAGCACAGAATATAAAACAATCCAAGTCCCCAAAAGAGTTTGCAAATCTACATTATAGCCAGACACAACAGTGCATGAAGTAAGCAGATGGAAGGATAAGGGCTAGGAAAAGGAGCAAGTTTTTCCTGGTAAGTAGCAGTCACAGCATAACACCTGCCTACTGCCGTCCTCTGATCACTGCAGAAAGCCAAGCGTTAGTAGTAACAAATACTGTCAAGTGCCATGGTTTCGCAAAAAGGAATGAGCTCATAAAGAGCAAGCACTCACAACAGTTAAAATCGCTGCTTGAATCATAATTTCTAGAATCTTAAAAAGAAAAGTCCATGATTAAGAATTAAAAAATAGTAAGTAGTTAGATTCATTGTCAGATGCAAGTAAAGAATTTACATTGCCTTCTACATGTCCAGCAATTATCTTAGAAAATAATCCACTTTTTAAATGACAAATTAATCTTGTAACTACTCAAAGATAACCCATAAATGTCAAACTAAAGGTAAACTGATGGATGTACACACATATAGTAGAAAACTGAAGTTCAAAATAAATCACTAAGAACAGATATTCAAGTTTAATTTTTAACTATTTTTCCCACTAGGGTTAAAGTGAGTCTGTTAATATTAACACAGACTTTGTTTTGATAATTAATTATAACATATATGCTAGGCAAATCAGTTCAATACGACCATATTTACACCAAGAAGAAGGAGTGTAAATGAATTTATTTAGTCTTTTTGTCTGGAATAGATTTGCTATTTCTAAACCACAAAATTTACTTATTTTCCTTAAACGTATAAAAACCAAACCAACCTTGAAAAGGTTCAACTTTTTCTTATCTATTTTATACCTATTTCTTATCAGTTTGGTTACTGCTGTCTAAGAACCAAGGTGCCTTCCTACTCTTTTGCAATGACTGAAAATGTGTTCTTCAGAAATTCTGTAATAAAAACACCATGAAAAATCTAGTCTCATTCTTTGTTTGCTGTGGATTTAATATTTTAAAAAATAAACCAGCCAACTTCTGGAGATAATAGTTTATAAATTAATGTCTCTTAGATTTTGCAACAATACAATCCAAACGCAATAACTTCAAGTATTTTTTCATATACAAAAAGGATTAAAAAAAATCTGACTAACTTTATTTCTTTTGAAGACATTGCTAAGGCTGATGGACTTTAGTAGGAGCCAAGGTCCAACCGTGTTCAGATCTGCTTCAGAAGAACAATGCATACACAAAATCTGCAGGTGGAAACCCGTGTGTTATTGACAGAAGAGCATCCTGAGGTTACTAAATACCAAAACTGAAAGAGCGTATCAGGAAAACACTGAAGTACTTGAGAAAATAATATTGTTAATTGAGTAGGTCATGCTTTTTTCTCACACCAGAAGTGCAGGGAAACAGCTGCCAGTGCAGCACTCATTTTTTAAGTGCAAGCAGTGAGGGCAAAAGATTCTTCCACTGACATATAAAATTGCATACACAACATTGAAGTCAGACATTATATGCAGCAGTATGTGGGCCCCACTGAAAATTTTGTTTCACCTACTGAGACCTCCTGTAAAGAAGTAAAAAAACCCATTCATTATTAGTTTATCTGTGTAGGATGATACATTTCATTCTATTTCCAGCAATCCTTTCTAAACTGTATCCCACAAGAGACAAAATCCTGTCAAATGAATAACTTGCCATTTTCTGTCACCACTGGGAGAGATCAGTTCCAATCTGAGACCAGCTGAACTAATACCAGTTGCACCCATTTGTTACTCTAGGAATGCCAATATATTAACCCAGTTAATACATTATTAATTCATTCAGGGCTCCTAGGTCTGGAAATTAAGAGGGATATTAATCTGGGTTTGGAAGAAGTGTCTTAATAGTGCCATTTAAATTTTAAATTGAATTGCATATTAACAGCTTAACCTTTAGGTCAAGAGGTGCCTAGAAGTCAATTTAATATATAAGTCAGTGGGACAGTTGGTATGAAGTACTACTCAGTCTAGAAATTGCCGAACTGGTCTCCATCCATAACAATACTGACTTTATGGCGAAGACGATGTGGTTCATTGAACACTTATGTCATAAGACTCCAGACAGTTGGGTCCGGTTGACTCTGCTCCTAACAAAATCACACAGAATCACTGAATTGTTGAGGCTGGATAGGACCTCTTGAGATCACCTAGTCTAACCCCATGCTCAGAGCAGGGTCAAGTAGAGCAGGTTGCTCAGGGCTGAGTCCCACTGGGTTTTAAGTGCCTGCAAAGATGGTGACTCCACAGCCTCTCTGCACAACCTGTTCTAGTGTTCAAACACCTGTAACTTCTGTTATATGCTCAGAAAGTGATCTTGGAGCTATGTGATCCCAGCCCATATTACCCATGACACCTGGATCTCTTAGGATGTAATTGCATAGCACAAAGCTCATGGTGATAGTAGGAGTCCTACAAGAAATGCAGGTAGCAGTATCTGCCTAGAAGATCATTCAATCTGAAGGCTAAAGTGAAAACAAGACACATCCCAAATCAATATACATCACAATGACTTGGGGAAGTAATTTGATTCTTTTTAAAGTTCTTTCTGATGACAGTACTTTCCCTCTTCTCCCCTCTATTAAAAAACTCATTTTAAAATCTCAACACACAGTGTTTCTCTCTTTATTTACCTGATGGTATGTTCATGCTTATTGTGCTACCTCTTTATTAACTTTGGGCTGAAAAACAACGGAGTGAAGTACATCATGTTACAGCAGCAGAACTGTGCATTGGAGGCACCAATTCATACATCATTAGCTGAAGGGGACAAAAGAATAAGTGTTACTCTCTTCAGATACACCTATGACAAGAAAGAACAAGACTTGCAAATAAAGAGTCCTTGTGAGAACAAAAGACCATCATGGTATGAAGGTTATGAGAGCTCCAACATTACTTAGGTAGAAGAAAACCAACATGCTTGTCCTTGAATGAAGCATCTGAGTTTAATTAAATAATCTGCAAGAAATTTCCAAAATAGTCTAATTACTCATGCAGTGTTTCTTTTTCATGTGTTCCTAACTACACAGCCAGTTAGTAAGAACCTTTTTCCCTTTGAATAGTGATAAAAAATTCAACACCTATGCCAGCCTAGCAAGCACAGTATTTCTTTCATTTCCAGATATCGTATAACAAGGCAGTGATAAAGTACAGTATCTTTCCCTCCCAGCACAAGCAAATACGTTTCCAAAGACAAAATCAGAATAATTTGACTTTTGAAACATTTTAAATCTATTTCTATATTCCATGTGTTCAACACAAATCTCTTAACTGAGCACAGTAAGAACTAAATTGTACCTGTCTTCATGAGGGTGGGGCACGCTTCTTTCTTCAAGTTCAGTGCCTATCTGAGAGCTTTCCCTGGGATAAGCTGGGGTGCTGTGGTCGAGCCTCAAATATTCCTGGAGACTGTGGACTTGACCTACAATTTACAGGAGCAAAAATCTTGAATTGAAATCTTGACTGAATTGTCTGTCTTCAGATCATTAGATTTAGGTCATTGTACGAGGTGAAGCTTCTTTTTTCCTGAAAAAGTCATCCAAGAAGAGACCTTCAGCATCAGTGACCTGGCAATACAGTGCAGTCCTATTCTGTGAGCTACTATTGATGGAAGCACCTGTGCAGAAATGTTCTTATTGAGCCTACTGTACATCCACTAACGTGACTGACCAGGAAGCCATATTCTGAGAGTAACGCCAAAACTGCACAATAACATAATTCAGCCTCCTTGAATACCCTTTTGTTTATCATCCCAATTCCAAAGCAAAGCCCCTCACGTGATTTTAAGCATGCATGCACCAATTCCAGAACTATACAAACAAAATTGAATAAAACCTTGGTGATGAGTTTTTATGAGGACGCTATGTGTAAGTGAGGTGGCACAAATGCCTTTACGTCACATCATCTGGAGCACACACACACTGGGTGTAGGGCAGAGAGAAGGGGTCATCAGCCTCTAAGTTTACCCTGGTATTGAGGTTTTTGGAGTACTTATATATCACTCTGGAATGAAGCTCTGGTAATTCAAAAACATTTTTGCCACTAACCTCAGTGTGATGATACTTCTACCTAAACATGCATCCATCACTAGATAATCTTTCAACCCAATGAGCTTTTGGAAGCAATCTGAATGTTTCTGCAGTTGTGAAAAGCATCCACAGCAGGCAGTTCAGACTAGCTGGATCCTGGTCCTCAGCAGCCTCTGACTGGGCGCGGGATGCCCTGTTCCTCCAGCTGTCACGGGGCAGCACAAGTCAGCAACTCTGTTGAATTTAAAAGCTTGGTAAAGCAATGGAAATAAGACGTCATCCTCGCCCAACTAAGTTCTGTAAAGCTTCAGGCTTACTATGGTACAAAAGCTGAGAATTTGGCCAGTTCATTGCTTCAGCATTACTTGCACTGAAGCGCTAAATTGGCTGAGGTGTAAATCTTGCCTACGCAGGTTTGCTCATGCTCAGCCTCTGAGCAGTGACAAGCATTGGGTGAGTTTGTGCAGGTATTATTTTAGAGCCCTTTTTTCTAAACTCCTCACTGCACCATGCTTTAATATTTATGGAAATGTATCTACAAAACATATAACATTTTATAAATTTCCATGGCAATGTCTGTGTGAAAACACACTACTTCTAACTTCAGAAGTATTTGTTAATTTTCATGACAGAAAGTCTTTGCAATCACATTAAGTGCAAGAATTTTGACATGGAAAGGCGCTTCCTCTCAAACAGATGAGAGAGATGTGCAAATAAGGTTCTGAATGGACATGCTGTCAACAATTTTACATGGAACATGAACAATACATCCCCAGAATAATATGCTTTCATTTTATCTTTTATAAGTTCATAAAATATTCATCTCCTTTCCCAGCTACACTGTGAGATCAATCTCAGCAGCACTGTTAGTTCATACGAAACGTAAAATGAAACTGATTATAGACATGAAAGAGGAAAGTCTCAGTCTAATCCAAGGGAAATGAAAATGCAACAAGGACAAAAGAATTCAGAGAATAGGTCTTCAGTAGTTTGTTAATCCAAGATATCAAAATGTAAGAGTGATTACTAATTTTTATAGATATTTTAATTGTGAAATGAATCACCAAATACTAAAGATTATAATGGGAAGTGAAGGTACTAGAAAATCAAATTCAGTGAAAGATACAGGCTTATCCACATTATTCAGTGCACTAATAATACCCTAGTGCTATCCAGTGAGGCTTACCAGTGGGTACAGGATAATTTAAACTAGCGAGTGCACAAAACGGTGCCATGGTGGTGACAAAGTCGTCATTCCAAACCCAGGCAGATACCCGGCCACTTAATTTGGTATTTTTTAGAATCCCAGCCACCACAGCCCTGTGTGCTGCGAGGAGCTCAGCAGCAGTAATTCACTGTGTGAGCCTCACACTTCTCTTTCCATTCACAGTAACAGATATTTGTAGGTTTGCTATCTTTCTAGTATTAGGCCAAATTTAAAGTGTTATTTTCTGATAGGGTATTCTGTGCAGTTTTGTTTGTCTTACTCTGTCTCCTAGTGCGGGTTTTTACTGGCATGCAATTCAAACTTGCATTTCTGTGGAAAGAGGCCATCATTTGTTTATTTTAATTGCTCTTACCAAATTTATTTTGACAGCCTGTCTCCCAGAACTTTGTCCCTGGGGAAGTTTTTGACCTCTGACAAGTCTTCTATATCTCACCTTAATCAACTCGCGATCAGCTAGCAAGAGCAGCACAGGAAGTATATAATACTGAGGTTTGATAAGAAAAAAAAAGAAAGGAAACTGGAAAAGATCACATTTAAAACAAACACCAATACAGAAATGATCAGGAGAAAACAAAATGTCTCCTGCAATCTTATAAACTCATTGTAGATTATACTACTTAGATGAACTCCTGTCTTTAATTTCTCCTTCACTCCTAAAGGCTGCATTTATTTTTCAGTACAGGCATGGAGACTATTTTCTTCACATCCAGAAGCAATCACATTTGCCCTCTGCAAGAGCTATTGCCACAACAGAAACCCTCTAATGGGTTGAGAAAGCTGAGTATTTCCCATTACTTCCCATTCTAATCAGACACATGTTTTACAAACTCTTGAAATCTACAATTAAATAACGACGTATTTTGAAGCCCTGATGGCCAAAACTATGGAAGGTTTTGGTCTAAGACTTAAAAAAAAGCCCAAAACTCCTTCTTTGGCTTTGTAGAAAAATAAAACATGTATTTTTTAATCAAAGCTTTTAGAACGTGGAGGACTTGGGAAAAGAGTTTTTAGATAAATAGCCTGAGGTTTTAGCCTTTGTGAAGCAAAAGTTCTCAAAATCTGAAGCCAGAAAATTGAAAAAGATTATATTAGTAATAATACAAGGCTCATACTAGTAGAAGTAGGCTCATAAAAGATGTGAGTGGCAGTAGCAAATATCCTAACAAACTTTTGGTGACTATTTGGTGAAATTTGCCACTGAAACAGCTAGGAATATTCAATTTTTTACCAAAGAAAGGAAAGAGATAGAATATTTTCAGAATCCCAAAGAGAACACTTAAAACTCTCAGCAGAAGACAGTGAAAGCAGCTAAGACACTCCGGAGCTCTCCTGGTGGGAATACTAACTATTGCAATCTTCTCAGGCAACTAAGGGCATAGGCAAAATTTTTGTCAATTTGTATTTAAATGTCTGAATGCTGCCCAAGTCCTAGATGAACCTATGTCCTGTGGTGGAGCTAGGTTGTAGTGTCAAGAAGCCTCACAAAGAATAAGGCTGTCAGGTAGTCACATGCTAAATAGAAAACCGTGAGAGAAAAGAGGGATTATGCCCATGCTAAAACGGAAAAAATAAGAGACGGCAACATCATACAGTTGGCATCCAGTCACAGAGGAAGCATGCGCCAAAGCAGGAACTTAACATCTTCTGAGTTCAGGTCCAATGTTACAAACACAATTACAAGGTAGAGAACTCCATTCCTGCATAATTAATATTAGGTAATGGATGTATTTTCCCTTTTTCCCCTTTGGCACATGCAATACATCATTTTCTACTTGAGGAATTCACTTATCCAGAAATGTTGCATACTGAAAATACAGACAGAATTCAGTTATTTTTTACTGAATCTGTAGCGTTACAGTAGGAAGGCTTACTTTCCAGCTACAACATACATTTATTTACTGAAGTCTCACACTTCAGCTTACTCATTGCTCAACTTTACTCCCAAAAGTACAGTGACTTACTGGTTCCTGTGTACCAGATTTAAAGGAATAATAAAAGGCATTTGTGTTGTATTTGGTGAACGTGTTTCATTATGTGCTGTTTTTACTTTTACCTATAGGAAATCCCTTGTGTTAGATACCCTTACATTCGCACTCAGGACCAATTCATGCCCTTCTGGGATGAAACCGAACAGATGGGACTGACAGAAAGATCTTGCCAAGTCACAGTCTTTTTCATGCTCTTCAGGGACCAGGCAGAAAGTCTGCAAACTTGCCCCCTCAGCTACACGCTAGGACACTTGCTGTCAGTGACAAAGATAATCTTGTTTTACAGCTACTCCTCTATCACCATAAATATGAAACAAAGTTATCTGAAAGAGTATAGCTGCTGCAACAGAACCTTATATGAGGTTCAATTTCCTTACAATATATTTTCATATAGAAGATCAAAGCAAACTATGCATTTCCATCGATGTCCTTACTGCCCCAAACCTTGAGAACATAAACCAGTGATGGTATGATGGCAAGACTTCATCTATACACAGTCAACCCCAAACTCTAAAATCATATCCCCACTACAAGATAATGCTGCAGAGAAATACCACATCCCTCCATCACCCTTCAATTGCCATACCCTTCACTCTATCCTCATCCTAACAGGTATGACCTACCATTCCACTCACCCTTTGTTGGGTGTCTCTAAACCTGAAAGCTGCCATCCTTTCCTGGTACGAAGAACAACTAACACACAGCTCTGTTTTGGGAAAACTGTTAAGGCTCCTTCCATACACTCCCCAGCTCTCTGCCAAACCGCGGATGCCTGCGCTGGGGTCTAGCTCCTGCTGCTGCCCCCCTTCAGAAGGCAAAGGTAACACAACCATAATTGATCTCCCTCTGGACCACCACCTCCATCAGCTCTACATGGTAGTATTTTAGATGAACACAACTATCCAAAATATTTAGAAATGAAGAGTTCCTTCAGCTTGACTTTTCCACAACATGTGTTAAATCAGAAACACTCTGACTTGCAGGCCTTTTAGTATGGGAGTTTGTGCCACAAATTATTTAAGAAGGAATCCACCTAGTGTTAATGTCATCTACCTTAAACTGGTAATGGGCACTTACAAAATTGTGATCAACAAATTATTGGAGATGCTTAAGAAATAGGAAAATAGCACCCACAGGATTCACTTCCCCCATCTACTAGGGATATTTCAAATATTAATGACACATATTTCCTAACATATTCTTAAAGCTATGTTTTTGGCAGATGCCCTCGTGTTCTGCATATATTGTGGTGAACATGAAGTTATTTAGAAATTTACTTTTAATTATCAGACAAATCAACAACTGCAATAATATACTAGCAGAATGACTATAAACTCTAAATAAAGAAACGGCGACCACTTTAGTAGAGCAGAGGACTCAGCAAAGAAGTGACTATGGAAACATTTGGGAAACTGAAGGATACCAGGAAGTTACGTCTTGTAATTCCTATTTTTAGCCATTTGCTTCCTACCTCATTTCTAACCTGAAAAGCAAGACAAAAAGCAAGGGCAGGGCTACAGAGAGAAACAAACCTACTGACTCTCTTCCTCTCTTTCCAAGTGTCTTAGCCCATTTCTGTCCAGACCAGAGGCCCTGCTTCTAGTGGCAGCAGAACACTCCTGATGGTCTTTGGAAAAGGAGACCATTACTGTACTCCTTTCCCACCAGTGAAAACCTCTTAGTACCTTCCAGTCAAAGTACCTTTCCAGTTCCCCTCCCATCTTCAGCTCTCTGTGCTTACAGATCTCTTATTTCTAGTTTTGTGGGCTCGTTTTATTTTTTATTCTTTAATCCCACTTTTGTGAAGCCCCTCACATACAGAGCTTTGCACCACTGGCCAGGCCCACACCGCAAAGCAGGTGAAATGACTTGCAGGATACAGACTTTAGTAATTTCTCATTGCTTTCCTCCCCCCTGCATGTGCCCCTTCCACCTCTGACTGCACGAGGACGTTAAACAAGTAATTCTTGGATAACTTGAACTGAAGAGCCCTGGTTTCCCACAGACTTATACTGAGGCTGATAATGAGCTGTAATTGAAACTTTTCTCATTACCAAGACATTTATACGGTCTCTCAACCACGTGAATCACTGTTTAATAAGAGGCAAGTTCATGTTACAGCCTTTGGGACATTTACAGGATCCCTCAGCCCTACCCAGCTGCCTATGTTCATGAAATAACTTAATTATATTTGAGATAGACTTGGGCGAAACTGCCCAACAGCTTCAAAAGTTACTGGAGAAGTAAAGGAGACACAGCCAAGCATGATCGCATAAGGGCCTGTTTCCATAGGAACCTGGAGGGAAAACAGCAATACAATTTGTGAAAAATTTCATTGCAGAGTCACTTTATTGCAATTTTTAAAATATCTGACCAGCTTTAAATCATGTGCTGTAACACACGCTGCATTTCTCCCACCTTCCCCCATTCAGTACCCTGTCTGCAGACCCTCGCCTTCATGTACCCTGCACTCCTGTATCCTGCAGGCACAAAAACTACACTTCTTGAAAGGAGGTTGCTCTGTCTGCATTTTGTCAATCTCCCCTTCAGATGGAAACTGTTTTTTTAGGCAAAGCAAGCTTCTCAGAGACATGCCAACTGCTACACACCACTGCTCGCACACGTGTTAGGCATATGACAGAACTAATTAAGGGGAGAGCCCCCAGGAGGAGTGCATTACATATCACCTGCTGAACAAAATGCATCCCAGTGCTTGGGCAGACCACCGCCCTGGAGGGTGGAAATGTCAGTCTTTGGCCACTAAGGCCATTTGGAGTTTAAGGCCAAGGACCAGATGGCCACCGGAGGGGGGGGGGTGGTAAACATCTGGCGGGCGATGGTAAGTAGATTTTATAGAAAAAAACTGCCACCGTTCCCTTCGTGATAACCTCTCCAGGTGTCACACCCATCTGAGCGATTAGCTCCCGTCTCCCGCGGCCACTGTAACCAGCGTGAAAGGGTGCCCACGTACAAGCCGGTGGGTGTGAGACCTCCGAACGGAGGGAAACCACTCGGCCAACGTTCCCGACGTCGAGATCCCCGAAGCAGAAGGGGTTCTTCCGTCGTTCCGGCCCCAGCTGGGATCCCGCCTGCCGCTCGGCCCGCCGCGGCCGCGAGCGGCACAGGACACGGCACCCCCGCCTCCCCCTCTCGCTGCCCCCCGGCCCCCGCGGCGCACCGGCCCGCCGCCACGCGCTCCGGGGGCGGCCGCTCGCCCCGCCGCGGCGGCACGGCGGGGGCTCAGGCCGCCCCGCCGGAGCGGGGGGAGGGCCGGCCGGGAGGCGCCCGAGGCCGCCGGGGAGGCAGCGAGGGGCGGCCGCGCTGGGGCCCGCCGCGCCATCTTGCCCCCGGGCGTCCCCTCCCGCCGGGGCCGAGGGTCGCCGTTCTCCCCGCCGGGTGCCTCCCCCCGCCCGGGCCGCTCTCCGCCTGCTGCCGGCCGTGCCAGGCAGCCTCTCTCTCGGCCTTCACTACCGGGTCAGGCGAGGCGGGAGCGGCGAGGCAGCGCCCGCCTCGCTCCGCCACCGCCACCCCTCCTCCTCCTCCTCCTCCGCCTCCTCCCCCTCCTCCCCTCGCCGCGGCCGTCCCCTCCCTCCTCCCTCCCCGCTGCCAGTTTCTCTACAACTAGTACATCCCCGCACAGGCAGGGTCCCGGCCGCCGCGGCTGCCATGGATATCAGCTAAAGCCGGACGGAGAGGGCAGCGAGGCGCTCCCCGACCCAGCTCCCCAGCCCCGCGGGGCTGCCGCGCCCTCCCTCCCGCCGGCCGGCAGCAGCGGCGGCCGCTCCCCGCCCGCCCTGAGCCTGCCCCGGAGGAGCCCGGCTGCCCCGGGGAGCGGGGCGGGAAGAGAGGGAGGGAGGGAAGGAGCACGGAATACAGGGCGGGAGTCGGGCAGAGCATCCCCACGGCAATGTCCAAGGGCTTGAAGAAGAAAAGCCACTGGACGAGCAGGGTCCACGAGATCGTGATCGTGAGGAACCCGGAGGGGCAGCTGGGCTTCGAGCTGAAGGGGGGCGCCGAGAACGGGCAGTTCCCCTACCTGGGGGAGGTGAAGCCCGGCAAGGTGGCCTATGAGGGCGGCAGCAAGTTAGTGCCGGAGGAGCTGCTGCTGGAGGTGAACGAGACCCCCGTGGCCGGGCTCACCATCAGGGATGTGCTGGCCGTGATCAAGCACTGCAAGGACCCCATCCGCCTCAAGTGCGTCAAGCAAGGTAAGGCGGGGACGGCCGCCCCGGCCGCCGGGGCAGGTCTGGGGGGACCGGGGGGGGGGAAGCAACTTTGTTGCTGCAGTTTGACTTTCCCCCTCCCCGCCGGAGCCGCCCCCTCCCCGCCGGCGGGGGGAGGACGCGAGCGGCGCTGCGCGGTGCCCGCAGCCGGGCGAATTAAATGTGCGTCAGTGACAGCGCTTCGCCATGGCGGGGGGACGGGGGGGCGGCAGCGCCGCCGGGCAGCACCCCCGGGCGGCCCCCTCGGGCGGTACCCCCGAGCAGGACCCCCGGCACCCTCACCCGCCGCCCCTCCGGCGGCTGCTGCGGGGCGGGGCGGGCGGGTAGCGCTGCGGAGCGGGGCTTGCCCTTGGCCTGTGGGCAGGGGCTCCCCGCGGCGCGCCGGGTCCCTGCTGGCATTAAGGGCGGCTTTAGCATCTCTTAAGTGTCATTAGCGGAAAAGTCATTCATTTGATCCCCGGTGAAAACGATCGCCTCATCCTGGGGAACGAGCAGCTCGGAAAAAGAGGGAGGGCGAGGCAGAAGGAAACTTTGGGAGAGAACGGTTGACTTTTGCCTCTCCTCTGTTTCTCTTATTTATTTTTGAAGTACTGTAATAGGTTAATGCATTTCCAGGGAAGTCAATAGAGAAGAGACGCCACAGATGCTGTTTACATGTTTGTTTCTGTCCTCTTTAAACTATGCTGAGTTGGGCTAACTGCAGCTGAATGCGCGTAAGGAGGTTTCAGCTACCCCAGCAGCATTTCTGGAGCACAGGAGCTGTGAGCTGCTCTGGGAACCGACTCTGTAGGTGCTCCTTGGACGTGGCTGGGGCAGCAGCTCTACGCGTGTTGCTGAAGTTCGCGTTTCAGCCGGCAGAAAGCTCAGCCGCTGAGAATGTGGGCATTTCTGCGGTGGGAAGACTTTAGATGCCGTGCATCAGAGATGCTTGTGCTCTGTAACTATAGCCAGTGGCCTTTGCTCAGAGGACATACAGGAGAGTTCCTCTGACATTTGGTATAATTTTGTAATTTATGTCATAGAATAGTTTGGGTTGGAAGGGACCTTAAAGATCATCTAATTCCAGCCCCCTGCCATGGGCAGGGACCCCTTCCTCTACACCACGTTGTTCAAAGCCCCTTCTGACCTGGCCTTGAACGCTTCCTTGTTGGAATTGGCAGTTTATTGTTTAAAGTGGCATTTGTGGTACTTCTGAATGCTTGAAAGATACACCAATTATAAGTTTATCCAAACCCGGAGAATCAGTAGAAGGAATTTGACTTTTCATTCAGGCCTTCAGAATGAACTCTATGATATATTCAGTTATCTGCATAAGGTCAAACTTCTAAATAAAGATGATCTGGGATTTTTCTATTTGTCCTTTTGGGTAAGTTGTGCAGTATGTTGTAGATCATATCTTGATGGTCAGGCAATGCAGGGAGACACAGTAGTTTATATAAGAAGTGAAGACGAGAAAGGAGTATAATGGATTCTGTCTTGCAGCAGAACGTCATCTCTCCAGGACTCCTGGAACTCACTCTCTCCTGAACTCCAGGAAACCTGCTCTGTAGCTTTCTCTTTTTATTAATAATTTTAGTGTGAGTGGTCTTACTGTGACAGGATTCAAAAAGAAGCAGCAGTGGAAGTGTCAAGAAGACGAGGGCACATTGCCTGTTAAGTTATTTAAATTCTTACTTTTTTCTTTGCAGAAGTCCTATAGATGATTTACAGTAATGCCAATTTAAGGTTATGTTCATTTACTATGTGAAACAGTCTCTGTCCCACCTCTTCACTGTTTTTCTAACATTTCTCTTTAAGTCAAAGCAATCACCAGTGATTCATTAATGTGTGCACCCTTAATAAAGATATCTGTCATACATGAATTAGGGACATTAGTCAGGCATTTATTCTTGGGATTACTGCAAGTTTCTTGAATGAGACATAGAGGAAGAATTCTAAATTCCGCCTAGTTTTTATATTTATCTCTCTGAGTAGTTTAACTTCAGTATGCTAGCACACTACATTTTTGATAGGAGTCTTCAAAGTGCTGGCCAGATGACTGCGTGTTTGGAAGTGACAGTTCTGCATATATTCTTGGACTGAGAAAGACTTCCTGGCTGGAATGATCTTTCTTGTGCTCCAGCATCCTTTACCTCGCCAAAGGGAGAGGCCTTCTGGATCCAACTTCCTATTTTTTAAAAAAAAGGTCAATGGTTTGTGTATTTTACCACCTGACTCCTCTTCCAGCATAATTCAGACAAATCTCTGCACCCCTTCATTACAAAGCACAGACAGCAGACATCTACGTTACTCACAGTAACAAATTACTATTCCCTAACAATACCTTGCAGTAGTGTGTAGGAGAGAAAAAGCTGGGCAATAAAATCTTTATATGTTTTTGTAACTTTTGTTCTCCTTTTAGTTATAAAACACCTTTAGCGTGCTGGAACAAGGTTAATGACTCCATTATCATTGTTTCCGCATAATTTATCAATGATATCTCTGTAAATTAGACTAGCATGACCTTGAATGCACCATGTGACTGTAGCTGCTTCAGTGCTGCCTAGGAATGAAGTTGGAGAGAGAAATGTGGAGGTAGGGCATGGCTATTTATAATGTGATGCTTAAGAGACTGTATTTCTCTTGTTTGAAAGTTTTGATAATTCAGCAGTGAAAATTCACTTGTAGATGAAATCAGGGAATGGCTAATTCAGTTTACAGGAATTAGCTGTTTTGAAGTATGGAAAATAAAAGTACTTTCATGGTTTTTCATTGTGTTGTGTTTAATGAAACACCCCCTTCGTCAAAATAATGACGTACATCTTTTATCACATTACGAGATGAAATACTTCTTTAAAACAAGTCTGATGGAATATTGCTGTTTTACGTGAGCTGAGCATTTCGAACTGAAAATATTAACTTAGAAATAACAATCCTATAATGTAGGAGTTGCTGCATATCATCAGGAGGAGTAAACAGCATGAGAAACTAATTAGCACGTCCATGATATGATCTGACACAGGACTCTCCTAAGTATGACACCCAATAAATAAGGTTTTAATGCAGGAAATTATTGCCTCGTTTTGCATGGGGAGAAAAGATTGTAAGAACCATTATTACTATTTATTATTATTATTATGTAATCCTAATTGTAAGAGTTCACAGAGAAGTACTCCCTGGAGACTATTTCCTGTTTGGGTTTCTTTGTTAGGTTTTTTTGGCGAGCCACTTATTATTCTACCGTTGGCAGAATCACAGAGATTCTCTTAAAACACATGGGGTGAAATCTTGGCCCAGATGAAGTCAATGGCAAAGCTGTCCTTGGCACCAAATGAAGAAGACAGGATTTCCTCTGTAAAGTCCTGTGTTTTTTTGAATATATACCCTTTCAGTAGGATAATTTTGTACTGCAATCAAATTAGTCAGGCATATTTGCAAATGTTATGCATTCTGACCTTCTACTCACTCTGGTGAAGAGAATAGCCTTGCTGTTTCTCAAAGAAATACTTCTGAATTTCAAATGTCATTGTTTTTACATGCAGAACAATTTAGATTAAGTATTATCTTCTTCCCACAGATGCACAGATGCGTAGTTGTAAAAGTAGCAAGGCGTTAAGGGAAGGCATCCTAATTTGGATAAGTAATCACATGAGGAAGAGTCATGTGAGGAGCAAGATTGTCTCTAGCTCCCTCTCTGTTCATCACTGCTGTCTCAGGTCCACAGTAATTTTTTCCAGTAATTCCCATCAGTAGGCGACAAAGGTCCATGATGTGCACAGACTCTAATTACAGCTTTGGTTTTAGTTTGAAGAGTTGTAGGAACAGCCCACTCAGTTGTACTGTATAAACCATGATCTTTATTCCTTGCATAGAGTTATAAACTTCCACAGATGCCCTCAGCAGAATCCCAACGAACGGTCTGAAAACATGGATTTCAGAACTCAGGAACATTGCAGCAGATTTTGTCCTGGAGCTGCTGCCTGACACACCTCTTCCTCAAGGAAAATGGTTTGGACATACTACTAAGTAACCAGGTGATCTGAATAACCGACCAATTTAGTATTAGAAGTATTTAGTTGTATGACCACATGAAACTAGTTGTTGAACTGAATACCACTGATACTTTCTATTGACACTTTCTAATGTCTCTGATTTGACTCTAAATCATCAGACTTTAAGCTTCAACTCATAATGCTTTAGCTCGTTATGCAGAAAGGCATTTAGTACCTATAATGTAAGCACGGACTTAAAACCAGTTATACTTTCTCAGTCTAATCAATTACTAAGGAGTAATTATACCCTAAAATATTTTGCTGACTATAGATGGGCTTGGGCATATTTGGAAGTGCTTTCCCTGTCAGGAGAAGATT
Source organism: Phalacrocorax aristotelis (assembly GCF_949628215.1). NCBI lineage: Eukaryota > Metazoa > Chordata > Aves > Suliformes > Phalacrocoracidae > Phalacrocorax > Phalacrocorax aristotelis. Next base: position 206,375,405 of record NC_134276.1, on the reverse strand, counting down.
TGGACCCTCTTTGGGATGGAATCAAGAGTTGCTGTGTTTGGGCAGACTGCAGGTCCACATCTTCCACACCCTAGTTCTGGCAGTGGTGACAACGGTTTCCCAGGGAAGAGTAAAGGGACAGGACAATACTGTCCCAGCACCCAGTGATTTGTGGCTCAGGGATTAATAGCCTTGTAGTGGGTTTGGAGTTTTTTTCTTTCTTTGTTTTGTTTTTGTTGTTTTTTTTTTTGTTAATGAGTTCGTCCGTAAGTTTTGCAATTAAAACCTGGCTTGCAGTTTACTTTTTTCTTTTAAAAGTCTGTGACAAGGCTTTCGACAGAGAAGTACAGGAATGTTTTGGTTTTCCAAGTTTTTACTCTGCACAAATGTTACTGTTTTCCTAGACTTCTTCATACACATTTTCCTATGTATAGTTATGTTTCTAATAAATTTCTTTGGTTATTTAAATTAATAATTCTTCTCTACCTTCATTAAAATACACTGTGCATACAGATTGTCTTTCTGTGTTTTTCTTCCTGGGTATCGATATATACTGTCTTCCAATATGTGAATGTTGGATAAAATTTTCTTCACTAATACAAAGAACAATATTTTACAATAGAAAGCTGCATGGTTTTCCCAAATAATAAAAAAAATTCACAAGCGTCTTGCAAAAACCAAACGCAAAGAACTATGAAAACCTGCATGGTTGCACTTCTGGTATATAATGCAAAGATATTCTTTGAAAATAAACAGTACTTCAGATCTACTCCCTTTTACTAACTTGTGCTCCTTAGGATTTTACTAACTCTGGAAATCAAATTCAGAGTTTTCTTTTTACCATTACTTTATGTCATTCTTATGCTTGTCCATCTTAATTTAAAGACCATTGAAGCTGACTTCTGACTCATGTAGCTGGTGATTTATTCTTCAGCTCCTCCAGAAAGATAGTGATGTTTCATGTCAGGAACTCTGTGAGTTCACTGGCAGTAGAATTATATTAATCAGTCCTTTTCCTTCTCTGAGAATTACAAATATGTCATTAAAGGATGGGGCCATGACTTTGTTAGTGCATCATTTCCTTGAAGAAATGAAATAATTGAGAGTGCTCTGCTTAGTTCTGTTGAGTGACATATGGTAAAGTTAATCTCACACTAACACTTGTCCATCTGTTGATACTGTTGACATCAAAGGAGAGTCCTGGTATGAGGGGCTAAAACTACATCTGACTTATTTTATTCATCGTATAACCTTACCTGCATTAATTCAGCATTTCATGAAAGATATGGATTCTGAGCTTTTGCTTTGGTGTTTGTGGTATTCACCTTGCTCCTTATAGATGAGGAGCTCCTTTCATGACATGAAAGAGTCGATAAATTATTCATCTACATTTTTTGTATACAAGAAGAAGTGGTTTATATATATATTAAAAAGTGCTCCTTCAGAAGGAATTTATGTGAGGAGGTGGTCATAATTCCGATTTAGACAGGGTGATGGGAAGTGCTGCAGTAGCTGTAGAAACAGATGTTTCTTGTTCTTCTCTTCCTCATAGAGCTATAACAAAAAAAAATGGAAACTTTTTTTTTGCTGGAGAGCATCAAGACAAAGGTTGAAGAGCATAGTGCTATTGCTTGACTGTGTTAACATTCTGGAAGTAATTTTTTTCTTCCGTACATACAGTAAGTGTTTATATGAGTATACATATACATCTGTACATATTTTTTTGAGAGCTACAGGTAGGACTTTTTATCTGTACGTTGAGAATGTGTAAGACAGTGTAGTATTGCAGCACAATAACATATAATGGTATTTATGGGCTACAGTACTGATCTAGAATGTTTTTCATACAAGTTGTGATGCATATATATATATGATAGTTACAATGAACCTGTTCACTCTGGTGGCGAAGCAACGTGCAGTATAGCACAGTATTCTGCAGTAGGAAATAAAATCATCATAAACTTCGGAATAAGATTGACTAGGTGCCGGCCCTAGCAGGTGCAGTCTATAGTGCAGAGTTTGGAGGTATTGATTTCAGCAGCAAAGTGCCTATCTTTGGTTTTGTTGCTGAATGTCATTGCAATGCTGGCCTTAACTGAATTTTCTAAAATCACAGGGTCTGTGACCTCAACAGTATCTCTTCAGCACACCTAACTTATTACGCATCAGTTTCCTTTCAACCTCATGGAAATCTACTCAGTAAGAAGGTGTAATAGTCTTGCTGGCAATTTGTATGGCTTTTTCACTGTAGGTTGTAGCTACTGCAGTGGAAAGTGGAATAGCAGACAGAAGCAAGAGAAAATCAAGAGAGCAAAGGGCATTAACAAAAAGGAACTTTATCTAGCATTCCTAAACTGGACAAAAATTCTCACTAGTAATTGATAATCTCTAAAACAGTGCTTATGGTTTGAATGTTGTTTTAACATTAGCCTAAAAAGCACCGTTTATTCAAACCTCCTATCCATAATTTGGACTCTCCACTAGAATCTTAGTTGACAGAAGGCTCTTGTTTGTTTATATCTGCCATTTATTTACCCTTTTTACAGTGTGTAAATGAAACACAAATGCAATATTTCTGAACTCTCAGCACATGCAGATTGCTAGGATACAGGCAGCTTAATCAAAAGGTATGTTGCTGCAAACACAGCACTTCCAGGTGTCTCTTCATTCGTATATTGGTTATGATTAGTAATATATGAATAATGCTGTTTCACTCTGCTTATCAGCTTCACATGTTTCTCCTGGATGTCTTCGATTATTTCCACAATGCATGTACTCAGGATGAAGGAAAGTAAGCAAGGAACAAAATGCAGAACGTAAAATGTGAGAGAGAAGGAAAAAAAAATTCAGAGGTTACTAAACTGAAATACTACTGCTTTTAGAAATCACATGCTCTGTCATATTCAAGAGAGGCTGTACAGCCCTGAGGAGATTCTCAAGCACAGGGAAAATCAGCACAGGAAACGTGCATTTCCTAGGTCTGTCTTAGTTCCTCAAAATATGTTGAAATCTCATGCTGGGCTAAAGCTGTCCCTCTAAAATACTCACAATTGACTCATTCCAATGAAAAAAATTGTATTCCTTCTTCTTAAGATGACATCATGAGCTGTTCTTAATGTGTCTGTATTTCTGTCCCAAGTTCTCACCAAAGTAGGCTGAAACAATGGTTCCCCTGAGAAATGGGGGAGAAACCCATATTTGTGTTGGGTGACACATACTTGTGTCGGATGATTTTTGTATGTGTGTGACAGTCCTACAAGAATGGAGATTTACCAGGTACTGTTCAGTTGCCATCATGCCAGAACTGCACGCCAGGCCCCTTGCTGAGGCGTCACCTTGACCTCCCTGGCTCACTTTCTGCATCCTCCCTCTCTGGTACCAAAATGGTTGTGGTGTCATTGACCTTCAGAAGTAGTGCTGGCCCACAAACACGAAGTAACTTCTGCGCCTTTCTTTTCAGACTTCTGACCTTGGGAAGCAAGGGTTACAGTTCAGGTGCTCAAGACCATGTGAAAATGGAAGAAGAAACCAAGCATGCATGTGCTTTACGGTTTGCAGACAAAGCAGAGTGGCTATGTCCACGGCCAGAAAAAATCCATAGGTAAAATAATGCCTCATTACATTTCTAGATCATATGTTTCTGAGACTATTGAATCATCCTTGTTTCAGATCAGTGTTCTTTAAGGCGTTCCCTCCATATACCTTTTCTTTCTTACAAACTGGGGAGCCTTACCACCAGTAAAGTCCTTCATTACTGCCTGCTGCCACAGCTTTTCTGCTACAGAAGCATCTTTGTTCAGGACATCCTGTGTCCCTGGAATTCACCTTGACCCTTTCAAGCAGTGTGTCTTTCAGGTCTGGCATTAGCACCAACAAGTTTATTCTCCCAGTAAGATATTTCTACGCTCTGTGCTCGAACTTACTTCAGAAAGCATGCAGAAACTTGTTTTGACCCAGAATTCTGGCATTCCATGATTCCAGATCATTCCTGTTCTGATGGGAGCAAGCTTGGTATAACAATTTCCCATTGTCCCTGGTCTGGGAGATACGTGACACAGCCTTGACAACGTATGGTAGTCTCTATAGCTGGTGATGGCAGTCATTTCATTGAATTATCCAGAATCATTAAATTGTTCACAGAGTCCCCAGATTATCACACTGTGGGCCAGGGTTTTCCTTTGGAAGACTGTTAGGTCAGACACTGAGAACAAAATTGAGATAATTCACTACCTGCAGAATCACAATGAGTTTGTTTGTCTTTAAAAACTCAGAAGAAATATTGTGTCCTCAGTAAGCAGAAAAAAGAGGAAAAAACCCAGAAGTATATGTTATGGTCATGAGTAATGCTGATAGATCCACTGTGAATAGCAGAACTGGAAAATAGTAGCAGGAATTTAATGAGCAAAATTTTCTATGCTGTATACTAGCAAGTAGATTGTGTAGTTGTGTTAATGTAACATTAGTCTTCCAGAGTGGAAATCCTTCCTGGAAATAGGTACAAGTCATCTTTTACTACTTACCTCTTTAATCTTGGTATCTTCATATCTCACATTTTCCTTGTGTTTGTCAAAATGATATGTGGAATATTTTTTATTAAATTGCACATTTTTTTTAATAAAAAAAAATTCTTCCAGCTTTGTTTCCTTCATGGCAATCATGAATTAATCTTCATATTTCTGATAAAATATAACCATTCTATAAAGCCTCACCTAACTCATGCTACAGAAGCTGAAAGGGAACAAAATTAGGGCCTCAGCCTCATTCCAGGACATCTGTTTCACATGTAAGTTAATGTAACACACACATTTTTTGTTCACTTGATTTTAAACTCAGATTGAAAACTGAGGGAAGGTCCTTTTTTGTAACCCATATGAGTGATATTGAATAGTTTCTAATGTGTTAATTCACATGGCTGGTTCTTCCATAGTATTAAATGAAATGGCTGTGTTAGTTTCTGTTATTTCCTTACTAAGTCCTTCTGGGCGCTAAAGCTGCATTAATAAATGTCACATAAGCCTCTCTTACGCTTCCAAAATGGTATGTTAGTATAAACAAGGATTAATCCCATTATATTTTAATTCTCTGTCCTTGTATTTTTTATGAGAACAACATTTTATGTTTCCAAGTATTGCAGAGTCCAGTTGCCAGCTTAATAAGCTAATAGAGCACCCATGTGCTCCATCATTGAATGCAAACCTTGTGGAGTGGGAAAGGCAGCAGCTGCTTAGCTCTCGTAGCAGGCTGGGGCAGGAGGTGAGCAACTTTTCAATTTAAACTATCATGAGCTTTGCTTATGTAAAGTGCAGTTACCCCTCAGATTTCCTGCACAGCTACTACACCATTCTTGAAGCTGAGATGCCTACTCTGCACTTGAGAATATTAGGTGGTGTGCTGTGACCCCTGGTCATTACATCGACAGTGATTGCTTTTGCTGATATTTCTGTTTTTCTGGGTGGGTTTGTCAGTTCTGCCTGTTGTCTCATGCATAAAGTCTGAAACGCTTTGGTGAGAGGAACTGCCTTTTTGTTACAGCAACTAGCATGACAATTTCAAGTTGGGAGTCTCTAGTTTCTATGGTAATGTAAGTAAGTACTCACATTAAATTCAGAGTTAGCTGTAATGACTTTCTTGGTAATAGTTACTGGAAATATTCTGTATCATTTTAACATAGGATCTGTAACTCAAATTGTCAATATTTCAGTCTTGGTGATAGAATCTGTAAAGTGCATAAAAGCTGAGCAATAAGATTTTAGAGAAAATACCCAGTTATTACTAATGTGGAGCTTCTACTATTGGTAGCACTGGTCTGTTGTCTCATGGTCTTTCCATTACAGCTACTGCTAGTGAAGTCTGTTCAAAAACCTTAGCTATACTCTATATAGAGCATAAATTTCCTGAACAATTTAGTTTTTCTTTTTTTCTGCTCCATTAACTTGTGGAAGATCATTTTCCCCCTGTAAACTTCTAGAAGAATTACTGGAATTTCTGATAAGCCAGTAAAAAGAGCTTTTCCAACACTCCGTCTATTTGGTCATTTTCCAGTAAAAATAGCATAAAAGATTTCAGGAAAAAGAATGCACCAGGGCACTGGAAGTTTTGTTGGAAAATACAGTGAAATCAAGATGTTGGCTTTTCTTAATTAAAAATCAGTAATTAAAATATTAATTGAAAAGTTCTGGATTCATATTTGTGTTGCATTTTTATGTTATGCGTGTGGTACTTGCGTACTGAAATACTCTTCAGAACAGATGAACCCATAAAATTTTAAAATGTCTCCTTTAAATATGTGTGAAATATTGTAGGGGTTTGTGTACAGTTAATCTGACTTGATCAAGGGGTAGCAGCTGCTTTGCCTTGATAGGGATTCATGTGTGTATGTGTTTTAAGGGTAATAAAATTAATGTTTCTGAATGTAAAAGTTGGAGAAACTGGAGGGTTTTTTTGCTTGGTTTTTTTTTGTTTGGTTAGTTGTTTGGGGTTGGGTTTTTTTTTTGCATACCTGAGAAACCACGTCCTGAATGGGAACAGAGCAGTATCCTTTTCTTTTAGGAAATGTAGCAGATCCAGTTGGGATCCCATAGTGTTCTTCCAGGCTGATCTTAAGTAGATTTCTAGTAACTAGTCAGCAAGTTTCTTACCAATTGCTCTAGGAACTGGTGCAGTGAGCTGCAGAATTCCTCCCTCCGTATCTGCATGTTGTTGGCCAGCTAGTGAGGAGGATGCTGCTGGGAAAGAGATTTGCAGAATTAAAACAAGTCTTCACATGTATCCTTCCAGACATTAATATTACTTTTATTATTAAACTATCTGAATAGCTTCCAGATTCTAAAAATTCTTTACAAAAAAAGGTTATTCAGACTCCCCAACAGGGAGTTACCCTTGGTGTCCTCACCAACCTCAGTGAATTTCAGTGTGGGGAGGGAAGCTGGGGTGGTGTAAAACTTCCTTGCATCTTTGGTCTCCTGGTCGAGACTGTGAAATACTGTTGTTAAAAACTTATGGGAAATTGCTGAGTTTCACATGTAGTGATTATATTTTCATCATGTGTGCTGTCTTTTTATGTATTTTTTTTTGTTATCTAAAGCCCATCTAGCTTTTTAGAAAGAAAGGATCTATGTAAATATGTATGGTTTACCAACAGAACTGGCACTGTATTTCTCCAGTGCAATTGCTTAGGTTTTTTTTTTCTTTAAAAAATTAATGTCTTAAAACATGAATGTTAATTTTAGTGCATCAAGACATCTGAAATCAGATCCCATGGAGACAGGTATTACGAGCTGGCAGTCACTGCCCCAAAGGGTTTATAAAGGCTACTTGGACACAGTGGATAGGTAGGAAGAGATAGAACTGCATGGAGGTGAAATGACTTCCCAGAAACCTCAGATCGATCAGTAACAGAGTGAAGAACCCTACAGTGTAATTTAAAAGTCTATGCAAGCAGTACTGCGTCCAAGTAAAGGCACACCAACTGCAAAAAAGCGCCTCTCCTGTTCAGTGATGATATATACTGATTGTTTGAGTAATATTTTTGTAGGTATTTACTTTAAATTCCATGACAAATCCTATGTAAAGCTGAAGCTTTGTCAATAACAAAGAAGCACAAGTGTGCAAAAGTCTGTAGAGGGGAGACAACGTGGTGTGGCGTTATCTCCTAAAATAAAATGCCTTTCAGAAATATATTGGAAGTGGTAAAGTGTAGTAAACCAAGGTAATATACATTCATATATTTTAATGAGATATTTATGTTTATTTGCAGTGCTAATTTGGCATGTAGGTGCATCAACCACAAAGTACCATACATTTATTAAAATTTTTTAGGCTAGTTCAAGCTGTTGCCTGACAAGTGGCAAATTACAAATAATTTGTGTGGGGCTTTTTTGGGGTATGGGGTTTTTATTTCCCTTTATGTTTTAAAAAACTTCTCATTTGTTTTGGAAGTATGAGGAGTCATAAAATATCTTAGCACAGGCAAAGTGTGGTTTGCCAAGCGATGCATACAAAATACTACCAAAAAACCCAGTGGGAACCTCTCACTTTTCACAATTCTGGGGTCTTCAGATCAGCTTTGGTGGATGGTGGCATCTCTCAGAGCCCTGATGTTGCCGTCTTATGGCTCAGATTGGGTGGCCTTATTGGCAGAATCCTAGATTTAGCCCAACTTGCAAAAAGTTAGGGCTAGGGTTAGAGCTGTCAAATGACAGCCCTCCAAATTACTGAGGAATTGCGGAGAAGAGAGACTCTCTTGGTTTTATGAGGATTTACAGTAATCCCAGGCAGGGCTCCATTAAGGCCATTTCAGTTGCAGTTACACCAAAGGTTATACTTCGTGGCTCTGTACTTGTATCCCTCTGTGGAGGCCTTTTGGTTCCTCTTTGTGCTTCTACCCCCTTTGCTTTGGCATTGGTTTCTCATTTCTCGCTGGAAACTCTTCCCCACCGCTGCCCTTGGAGAGGTTAGCACGAAGGAGGGGGTGGAGGGACTCCCTGGCACTTACCTGGTGTGAGGAGTGTTTGCCTGAGTTGGTGGAATATGTTTCACTGTGAGGATCCTCTAGAGGGTCTCTGTGTCCTCCTCTTTCTGTGCCTGGGGCCTATGTAGAGTTAAAGAGACCATCAATGAGGGAGCAGAGTGGGATTTTACCTTGTACAAACAACGAGACTTAGGTCTTGATGAATCCACTCTCAATTTACAGGAGAGAGAAGTTGCGTAACATTAAGGATGACATCCAGCTGAGGTTCTGCAATCCTTTTTTTGATTCCCTTTCATGTAGCACAGTACTGCTTGGTGCTTTAAATAAAACTGGCGCAAGCCAGTGCAGCTCATTATGGACACCTGAACTGATGAAAAAAACCATGTCTCCTTTTGACAACATAGTACTGTTTGCTGTACAGCACCCTTCAGTATGTAGTTAGTCTGACAGGACTTTGGTCCTGAAGTTGATCATGAGCATGCACGGGTGCAAGGTTTGCGTTATTAACTCAATGAGGCTTTTTACAAGTGCAGTCATTTGGAGGACTAAGGACAAAGGAAACCTTGATTAAGCTCATGTCTCTGGCCTGAAAAAGGGCAGCTGGTTCGCAGTGCATGGTGATACCATGCAACAATTTGGTACAGAAAATGTGTTATGTTCTGTGCAGCCAATATCACCATGGAATAGGTAAGATGAGCAGGACTTTGGCTCAGGCACCAGAGTTAACAATCCATACTCCTCGAAAAAAGAGGTCTGAACTCTATTTGAAGGAATAGCACTGGGATCGTTCCTCCCCCAGGACCATCACCAGCTCTTTGCTGTCCTGAATTCAGCCAGCAATCAGGCTGTTCAGGCATGCCAGGGGTCCTCATGGCTGGAGATGAAAATACTTGTGTTTGAAGGGTGCTGGGGTCATCCTGCACTGGAGAATACCGAGCTTTTTCTTATACATGTGTGTGTCTCCCACTGTCATCAGTAGGATGGGATAGCCAAAGCTGCACATAGTGCTGGGCTCAACCGCATCCCAAAACAGACGAGCAAGTAGTGGATATCTATCTATCTTAGCTAGCTTTCCTTCAGGGAATGCAAGGGGGCACCATAAAGCTGTCCCCAAATACACGCTTGCAAGCAGGTAGCCTGAATGGGCTCCTAAACTGACTCAGAGACCATCCTGTGGAGCAGGTCTGTACTGTAATCTCCAGTGACCCTTAGCAGAGGACTACACTTGGGTAGGAATTCCTCAACTAATACTTGAAAGATTTCCTTTTTTCTCCTCCATTTTATTTTTTAAATGCAGAAATTGAAAATAAATGCCAATCCTTCAAATTTTTTTTCTGAAGGAGAATCCCTGTTTTCTGACCAGTATTTCTCAGCTTAATTATATCTGCCTAACTGGAGAGCAAGTGCTCCCTGCCACATTGCTGGACATGGGTTATTCACAGTGAGAAGAGTGCCATCTGCTCACTCACCAAATAGTGGCAGCTTTTAAGTTCCTGCTTGGAAGCCTTCCTAGCAAGAGCCGACCACGTCTCATCATGTTTATCTTCTAGGATCTGATGGATCACAGAACTAGTGTGGCATTGCTCTGAGTCAAAAGTTTATGCACATGTTTATTCATGTTTTGCCTGAAAACAGTGTTGTGTGTCAATGCTGAGAAGCAATTCCTGATCAAATCCAGGAACAGCCTAGCTTCTGTGTCTCTATAGCCTTTTAAATTTTTTTTTTCTGCCCTTGGGCTGGCAGCTACAAATACTGCTCTCTCCTGAAAACAGCCTGCAGTTAGGGAGGGTGGGCCTGCAATGTATGATTTACACAGGAGTTTTTCAGAGGGGCAGCAGAAAAGAGAGGGGAACAGAACCCCAACCAAGATGGTCCACCCAGGTTTGCAAGTCAAGGATCCCTCTTTATATTTTACCTTTTTTTAAATATATTTTTCTGTTTTGAAGAACATATGTGTTGAATTTGCAGTTTAACCATTTTCTAGATCAAATGGTTAAATTTTATTATACAGTATAGATGACTTTACAAATGTTAGATTTTTTCTGACCCCCTTTTTCCCCCTTGCTGCTCTAACCCACACACTTCAAGGGCTGTTTGACTGCTCTGAATGCTTTGAATTTTATGTAAAACAGATCTTCAAAAGTAAAAGAGACCCGTAGCAGAAAGGCTGCATCTTAAAGTCCTATTAGGTATTTTACACATTTGGAGCTTTGTATAAGAAACAAGAAACCCTTACATTTGGAAAATTAAATAATCAATTTGATTAACAATATTATAGGTCATATAGCTTTAGAATTTGGCTTTGAGGGGCTAGAAACTGCAGATTTCTCCGAGAGGATAAATTGCAGGTGTTCTGTAGCTTTCAGGGTGAGATACCCATTTGTTACGACATCTGAGCCAAATGGAGCTGCCCAGGCTGAGCAGCCCAGCGACTGGCCCAGCTGGGAGTGGCTGTCATCCCCAGGAATGCTTCACGAGCCTGCTGGAGCCTGCTCCTAGTTCCCTAAGGAGCAGCCTGTTTCCAGTGCCATCCTAACATAGCGCAATAGCTTCTGAGTGCTCTAGCCCAGGGATGGTCATAACCACTTCCACCTGGGGGTTTTTTATTAGTCAGCTTGGAGATCTTCCTTCAGCTCATTTTCCTTTGAAAAAAGTTCATCTGTTAACAATCAGCTGGGCGTCATGTTTGCTTGCAAAGCACCTGCAACAACACATAATTTCTGCTTCGATAAGTCAAACAAGACAGCCAAGAATTACATGCCCGTGCTGATTTATGCTATAATGGTTGGAATTACATTGGAAATACACGGATTTCATGCGTCTTGCTGAGCTTTGCTTTATTTTCATGTGCCAATGTCAACCACTCAGGGCAATTTCATATCAGTATTATCAAGTTCACAGTACAATGTGGAATATTTTCTGTTTCTGTTGTAGGAGAATTGCCAATCAACTCTTTGTAGATCTTGCATTTCCGTGTGTTACAGCTGTGTTTTAAAGGTTTGTAATTGAGTTTTTCTCACTAAAGCTGTCCGCAAGCAATGCCTGTAATTTGTTTCTGTCTTAAAACTGTTTATGAAACAAGAAAATTTTGGATTGTCTTGTTTTTCGGAAAGGTTTGTGAAGTATTTCTGTAATTGCATATTATAAACATCAAGAATAATCTGGCCATCAAAGTGAGGAAAGAGGAAAGAAAGAGGTAGGAGTGGAAGACAGTGCTGAGTAATTGTTGCTTAACAGCCTACAAAGATTTGTCAGTCTGCAGTGCTGGTGCTACTGCATGAGAATTTCCATCTTTTCAGATTACATACCCTAGCATAGGATTCTTCAGTTGTTTTTAAGAAGGACAACATCTACTGCAAGGGCTGGGAAGCTTCACTGGGAAATGGGGACATCCTGCCTTCTGAGCCCTGGCTCTGATGCACGGGAAGGGCTGTGCTACAGCCCAGCCTAGGAGATGGAAGAGGCCTGGAGCTGGTGTCCTAACCCTGTCTACGGAGGGCGAGGTATGAGCCTTTCATCCTGTGGGAGAAGGGGGGGAGGTTGCTTTCCCCAGGGAGATGATTCCAGCCCCTTGTGTTTGTGGAACCCATGAGAGATGGAGGGGAGTTGCGCTTTTAGCCTTTGGACAACTGCCTCCCCACCGTTCTTGCTGCCCATCTCCAGGGAGGAACTGTCCTTCCCTCCCCTCTCCCCTTTCCTCCGACATCCCTTCCAGTCAGATTGGCATGTAAAGAGGGAGAATCCGCCAAGGGCTTCACGCTGAGTATTGCAGAGAAGCGCTGCCCTGACCTGGCTCTGTTGCACATACCCGCCTGCGGCTGGAGCCCAGTGCTGAGGCTTTGGCTTAGCATCGGGTCAGGCACCGTGCTGACCCAAAGCGCTTCCCCAGTGATGAGCTCTTCGCTGGGCCTCTTCCCCGCGCCTAGGCTGCATGTCACACAGGCTTTGGGAGCCGGGCAGAGGCCAGTGCTCTTGGCATCCACCGTGGTGCCTTGCGAGCCAGAATCGACATGCGGGTATTAGTTGAAAAGTCTCATTTTAGCTCATTAGAGCTGTTTGTTCTTCATTGTACAATATAGTTCAGCTCAGCAGAGGAAATAAATTACTTGGTCTAAAAAAAATTTTATGTACCTCCCAGTTTTTGTGAATCTGTATAGCAGAAACCTTTGGAGAAATTGTATGTTTAATGCATAAGCGGCTAAGTTAAAGTAACATTAAGAATTTGATTTAAACCAACAGAATCAAGGATTTCTGAATAAAACCTTTTCATCCAGGTTTTGTTAAGCGTGTGATGTATGTACAATGTCCTCTTTTTGTGATTGTTTTGTGATTTAGGGCATGCTTTTTCAATTTAATCAGCAGAAGAGGTTCAATTTTTCTGTGCTATGTCAAAGCATCCAGAGCAACTCCCCGATCCCACGTGTTGGGTCCTTACTGGTACACTGGAGTATGCTCAGCATCGCTCAGATAAACACTCTCCTGTGTCACAGTGTTTGGTCTTGTGGTTTGAAAGGATTTTACATGCATAATCTTCCTGTGTTCAGAAGAGCACTTGGCTCTTTTCACATGTCTACCCTGTGTTTTAAGTATGTGCTTTATTCTATAGCTCAAATGCCAGAACATGCAATATATAAAGTATTTTGTTGTTGCTATCCATGGCGTTTAATGTATGTAGCTCCTGAGGAGCTCGATATTGATAAAGATACTGTTGGGTGAAGGGAACCAAGATATTTGTCCTTGGGGGGTTGGCGTGGACTTGGCAGGGTGGCTGCTGCTGGGAGGGGAGAGCAGGGCTGGTGCTGTCTGGGGGCTTTGGTGGTGGTGTCTGGGTGAGTGGAGGAAGGGTTGGAGGTAGGCTGCATAACACTCCTTGCCATACTAAGACAGACCAGTACACCACTTTTTTGAAAGCTCTCTTTTATAGTTATTTATATGCAGCTGTAGATGTAAAAGGGTCTATATATTGCAGTCATGACAAAAGAACAGCGGTTTATGATATATCTCATTTGACACAGTGCTTGATACGATAATGTCGGTATTATGTTTGTTACCTGTTTTAAAGTAGCAAATCTACATAGAGTTTCAGTATTTTCAGTGAGGCATTTGAAATGTGCGGTGATGCAGATTTTAAGATATTTAAGCAGATTAGGCAATGGCAAGTCAGGAGATCTGGGCTCAGCCTGGTTCTCTAGAAACCTTAAATGACAATAAAATCCTGTAGAGTATTAAACTGATAATAGGTCTTTTCCACAGAAAGATGTTCTGAGAGTGACTCCATTAATAATTGTGGTGCATTTGCCTGCAATAATAGTGAGGGTCGCATACCAATGTGACTCAGAGACATGTAATTGCCAATTAGTCAATATTGGCCTGATCCTTGAAAACCAAGCTCTGAAAGCTGAATCAGATCTTGTGTAAATAAGAGATGAATTATAATGGTTTTTTTTAGTTCAAGGTTGTATTCGTCTTTTTCTTAATTTTCTCTATATAATGCACTGGCTCAAGATGTTTCCCATGTAAGTTTTGAGAAAATAATAAAGTCAGTGATCTTTATCACTGTGTCTTCCTTACTTTTTTTTTTTTTTTTTTGCTACATGACAAATACAGACTTTTCCCTTAGCTGAGAAGTGCCTTTTCTGCTATTATTACTTTTCCAGAGGGATAGTCTCTCTTTGCTAGCTGGGAGAGGTAAGGAGGATGCCCACCGAGTGCACTACCCTTCTTTCACCAGGATAACACGTGTGCTGAAGGCTTTATTTAAGCATTTATTTAATACCGACGGCCAAATGTTTGGACTCTGGGGTAGTTCCAGACAATTTAATTCCTTACTTTGCAGCAGAACTGTAGTAGTAGAAGTTAATGTTGTGATTATTATCTTTGCACTAGATTTTTCTCCTGAGGATATGTAAACACTCTGGAAGATATCTGGCCAAAAATACATCTCTGTGTTGCTTTGTTATTCTTCTACATTTTTGTCATTCTGTGATTTGTCTATTTTATTTCTTTGTATAAGGAATATACTTTCTGCAATATGTTTCTTTGCTTTTTGGAGCTTTTGCACTGAATTTTCATCCAAATTCATGCTTGTGGGCATTCTTCAGTTTGTTGTAGAGGCAGCATTGAAGTGAAGAGTTATAAAACTCCTGGTCTCAGAGTCAATACTAAAGGTAACTAGATTTAACTTTTGATCTGTGTTTGCTGCATTTTAATTGCCCAAACCCTGCAAGCTGGTTGCAATATTTCAGTAAAATTTGGGAGCGCTAGATGCATACAGGATAAGGCAAGAAAAATCTAAGATCCCACTTCACAACCAAGTTTTAAACTTGAATCCAAATGAAGATTGTTTTGAAAAGAAACAAAGTATAAGTTATGCCTTTGATCTTTCTGTTTTATATTAAAGGTATTGAATTTCAGCATTTTTTCTGAAGGTATTGATTCTTCTATGCACTTTCAAACAGTTTGGGATTTGATCAGTAGCTTCTTAGGTATTCTAGATTCCAGGACGACAGTTGTTTATTGTTCTCAGATGTCAGGTAAGATAGGTTGTCATCTTCTTTTCTTTTGCCTCAGACTGATTTTACAAAACTATGGTTAGCTTATTTGGATAGGCTTGACAGAACAGTTCTTTTAAAGGAAAATAATTCACCTGCCTGAACAAATATAAGATGTAAATAGGCTGAAACAGATTATTTATATTTGGAGATTTTTACCTACAGTTTGGGGACAAAATCTGCTGTCAGTTAAGGCATTGTAAACCGTGATTAAATCTGCTGTGCAATTGCTCTAGATTCGCAGACAAAACTGAAAAGGCAATATGCCCCACTTTGTCCTCTGTATTTTAAGGCACCAGAGGCTCCCATTACTCCATTTACAGGGGCAATAGTGGAGTTTACTGAAGATATGTATTTCCCAAGGTTTTTTTTTTTATTTATCCCCCACAAGTTAAGTTGAATTCCCTAAATTGAGTAAAAATGACCAAAATATTTGGCTCGGGTGCATAGCAAACTGTTATCCACCAGAACATTAACTTTCAGGCACTCCATATTTCTGTTTTATGTTTCTGTTTTATTATTTATCATAATGTCCAGAATGAGGAGTTGTGGGGGAAGGATTTGTTGTTCAGTCTTCTGGAGCATGAAAAGCTGAACTCTAGCTTGAAGTGATCATTGATTCCATCTTTCTACACAACTACAAATATCTTAACCCATCAAATATTCATGTCTTTCACATATAAACCAAGAACCAGTATTGTAGTTTTTTGCTGTCTTTACTGTTGTGTAATCTGCAGCCCACAAAGCAATTGAGATGGATGATGCTATGAAGTCCAGCTGCACTTCCTCAGCTCAAGCTCTTAGCCAATACCTAAATTCAAGAGATGTATTTTTATGTTTTTAAAAACTATATGGTAAATTACTGTGGCAAACCTATATTCAGAAGGGATCAGTACTGCACCACAGCTGACTTAAGAACTGGAAAGGCAAATCAAAGTTAGGTGGCTGCATTACAGTGGCTGAAAAAGCAGTTTGTAGGTGAATCATTTGGTATCATGATTGCATTGTCTGGGAAGAAAGCGTTAATGTGTAATTCTTTTTCATTCTGAGCACATTTCTAACTCTCTTGTCAGATTTGGGTTTTAAAAACCCCTTGTCAGCTGTGATCTAGGTAGATTTTGCCAAGCAGCTGTATAAGCCTTGAGAACATTTTAATAATTTAATTACAAGTTTCTTAGATGAGAGCTTTCTACTATGTTCTGATATAAACCCTTAAGTTTAGCAGTAATAAGAAGCTCTACTACAGGTTAATTCATGGGGTAGTTAAAATTAGTGTCAGGTTTACCTAAAACAAGAGACAAATAATTTTTCTATGTATAATAAGTGCAAGAGTAACCTCTGTAATAATTAAGACTTGCACCTAACCAAATTTATCAAAAACCATTTGAAGCTGAAGATAATTTTTGACAATCCTATGTGAGATTCACCGAAGAAATTGGGAATATTTTGGTGTTTTTTTAAATTGTTTTAATCTATTTGTTTTTATTAAATGTTGAGCAATTGTAGCTTGTACTGATGTTAGAATTGTGAGGTGCTTGACATTTTTGGATAGTAGGCTCTGGTATCAAAGGTCTAAATCCATCTGTTCAAGTGGAGTACTGAAGTTGAGGTGAAATGGAACTGTGTTTCGTAGCTCCTCTGAATCATCATTAATCTCATTAGCAATTATGGACATCTAATGTTTTTTGAAAATCGTATTACAATTCTGGGCAGCCCTGGCCATAGAACATTGGAAAAACAGAAGGTTTAAGGTAGAATATTCAGTATTGGGATACTACAGGCAGTGTCTGCGTGGAGATGACCTACAGAAAAGCATGTAAAGAATGGGATTTTAGAAGGGTGTAAGGGAGTAGAAAATCCCTGAAATACAATATTCCTTCCGAAACTTCCTCTAAGAGAATAAGGTTTCAGCAGTGTTAGTTAGTGCAGCATTGATTTCCTCAAACAGTTTCATGATCTGGGGGACGCCGAGAGAGCTGTGGGACTGTCGCAATCACTAGGGATTGAGGCCAAAGCTTGTCATGTATTGACAATAAATGCAACTTGACCTCAGTCAGCATCACAACTGTCTTTTGTTCTCCGGGGTTCCAGTGTATGAATTAAAACTGGTAGGGCTATTAGTGATTCTGTTTTCTACTGCCCTGTAGTGCATGATTTTGTTCACTAATTTATATTTAAAAGAGCATCTGACAGTCTCACCAGTTAATTACATTTGGTACTGTCTAATTCCACTTGGTAATACATGGGTCTTCATTTCTGCACAGTACCTTATTCAATGGGAGGAAACATTGCATCTTATTTTTGTTGAACATGCACATAAAATAAAAAACAGTGTTTACAGAAAAAGAAGTAGCTGTACATCTCAAAGATGCTGACGGATTATTTTTTATCTTTGTGGAAGGGACAAATAACTGGATAATGTGAAGAGGAAGTGAGGATTTGTGGTTTTTTTTTTTTTCAGTAGGAATGTCATACATCCCCCATAAATAAGTGAGTGACCATGGTGTATTCAAGTCTTTTTGCTCTTGGTTAAACATATTGATTTTCCCAGGGTAAATACACTTGAGAAGTGTTAAGTTGGAAAGTACCTGTAATGCTGCACTGGCAGAGCAGCAGTGTGAATTTCTTCTCATCACAAACAGAGCAGCTCACCTCTGGCTGGGAAGGTCCACCGGTGGCTTTCGTGGTGTGGATGCTGCTTTGTGGGCATTTGGAATGAAACAGAAAACGTTTTCCACGGAGGTCACTACCCGGAGGTAGGTATGTCGGGTGTGGACGGAGCCCAGGCTGGCAGGTCTGGGGAGCCCTGGGCTGCACGTGCTGAGTGCGCTGGGGAGGACGGTGTCGCTGAGGTGTACCTGGCGTGCCTTATAGGAACTCTTAGTAGGCTTTGTAACACACGTACGGTAAGGTTGCTCTGTCTGCTTCCTGTAGGCATTAATGCAAAATTTCTGCATGTCCCAGTTACTGTAAGAATTCAAAAACTTTGTGGACCTCTTGTAAAAGAGCAGATTACTGGTAAATTTGGTGGAGTTGGGAGGCATCACTGGCAGCGGTTACGTAAATTTACCGCAATTGCCAGTAACTGGTACTCACTACCGTTCTAGGCTGCATTTGACAACCTGATACACAAAGACAAGTATTTTTTTAAAATAAATGAATAGATCTGTATTGTATTTCTGGAATGACCAGGAATAGTCTGTGAAAATGAAATCTGTAAAAGTTGTCAACAGCCCAAAGCTTGTGTTTCAGTGTCTGCATCCTTTTCTAGGTGGGGGGCTGGCAGAGAGGGGAAGAGATTAATTTAAATTGGCTAAATCTGTTTTTAATGAGAGGTATTTGTGGGGGGAAGATAAAAATTTAGATCCTTCAGTAGCATAATAAGATGACCCAATAAACTGTTGTCTCCCTGTAGTTTTGGTTTATTTTATTTTATTTTATTTTAGTCTGATCCAGGCTGTAAGATTCTTTCTTTTCTTTGGTCGTAGATGACTCCTCATAAACTCTATATGCATTAGTATTCACTCAAACAAGGTAAAAGCAATGAAGGGGAGAAATAAAAATACCCTGTTAACTGTGATAAATAAATAGCTAGTTTTTAATGCATAAGAATAAAATAAGGAAGTATTGCCTAAGGCCTGTCAGATTCCAAATTATTTTCTGCATTTATAACTCCATGGTGGAATTTTGCAAGAAATTCAGACTTCATCTGCAGAACTTTTGCCCAGAAGAATTCTCTTTAACTTTGACAATCCTAAAATTACTTGAGTTTAAAAAATCTAAATAAATTTTAAAGGGCACTTTTTAGGAAGTATATTTCAAGTGAGTTTCAATAATGGGAACACAGAAGCAGAGACTGAATATATGTCTTGGTTTTGATGTTTTTTTACTGGATGGTAAAAGAATAAATTAATCTTGCTTTCTCTATACCCCTGTCTGACCACTGAGGATAAAATTTACCTCAGTTACATGTTCTATTGATTCACATGTTGTGAAAATGTTTTGTAAAGAAGAAAAGCAGATTTGGTCTCTTATTTGTGATGTGCTCAGAATCATGTGACTTAATCACTTTGGGTAGTAACTGGAACAGATAATCCTCTCAGAGCTTAAGGAAGTGCTACAAAATCAGGGTATGATCTTGCAAGCCTTGACTGCTTTATTACTTGACAAAGGACCATCAGCCCTATTTTTAAAGATTGGTGCTGAAAGATGTAAAAGCAGCTAGTGGGGTTTCCAGGTGGTTTAGGCACTTAGGAAACTTGCCAGCTGCATCTTTATGCACTCCCAGACTTTTCCAGATATTCCCCAGTGTGTGTTAATATGGGATTACAAATGGAAAGCCTTTGTTTTGTTCTAACCTAAATATGTTCATCATTAAATGTAAGAATGTGGATCAACCAGTTCTAATTCCTAAATAGATTAAAGAAAAGTTGAGGTGAGCTCCTCTTTTAAAAGCAGAGGGGTTCGCTTCTTCAGTGGTTTGATCGTGTGTCCTCTCCTTTCTTCAGCTTGGTCATTGAGGATGTATGGATGCAGGAGAGAGGATAAAGTTGTTACCCAGCTGGCTTCCTGTTTTTTGATGAGTTACTTGGAACAGCACTGCCCCCTAATTATAACTGATGAGGGTTTGGGTTTGTTTTGTTTGTTTTGTTTCCCTATCCCTATCTCTTACTGAAGGAAGGACGCCTATTTTCTGTTCTGCAAAATTGTTGCAGTAGAGTTTGTAGTAGCTGTGATGTTCAGGAGTTCACCAACCCTGGAAATATAGTTCCCCTTCCCAGTACCTTCCTCCCTCCAAACCCCTTTGAACAACAGGACGGGTGAATAGGACTTTGGTTTGCACTAGCTGGTTTCTCTGCCTCTTCACACGTTGGTCAGACCATGAATCCACCTCAGTTCTTTAGCTGGCTAGATGTTTTTCTGTTCTGTTCTTCCCCATGCTATGTCCCACCACCTTAGGAAGGGACAACTCTTTAACGCTGTATGCAAGACTTCTGCTTATGTTGTAAAACTTCATTACGTTTGCAGAAATGGGGAAATTGGTGGAAGTACACTCTTAAACTTGGGAACAGGTTGTGGAAAATAGTTCTTATGCTGAGATCAAAAGCACAGACTACTGAAGAGAGTGGGGTTTCACAGATGTTGAGTCTCTGTGAGGAAGAAAAGTTTATGATGGCAGATCGTTGGGTTTCTTCTAGCAATTGTTTTTTTTTTCCTAAACTACATTTTAATTTGGTTTTCGTATCATTTGCGGTAGGAGTATCTGGGAAGTGTTTGGAGATACCTCCTAAACTAATTATTGCAGAATCCAAATACCTAAATACAAATAAAAAAAGCTATACGGGATTTTTCTTTGCTTAAACTGCTTAACAGCTTATGTTTGAAGAATGATTTCAGCGTCTCAGGTCTAGAATGGAAAACCAATACCCAGTTCAGACTGAAGAATGATGCTTTCACTGTTTTAGTGAGTAGCAGCAGCCTGCAAAATCAAAGCATCTGTGCCGTCTTCCCCATAGGAGCATGTGCAACCACTGTGCACTGCTAGTTCGCATGCTAAAACACATAATGCCCAGACTGGGTGAACAATTTTTTAAGTTACCTTCATACATATTTATATGAGTGAATGAATTATTAGAGTGTCTCACTTCTCTTTACACTTCATAGTTGAAATTTATGCCTATGTGATCAGGTATCCATTACACTGTGACATTTCACTGCTCAGCCACTTTCTCGGAGGATAATTTATTTATTCACTCTTTTTATCTGCTTGTTTATAAAACTAGTATGGAAAGGAGTTTTACATAAGGGATAATGAGGGTTTGGATGCAGGGAGAAAATATGGAGCATAAGAGAATAGCTAGAAACCCTGCAGGCTAAGAGGATGCTCTGTTTCATGGTGGTGTTACATCCTTCAGTTGAACATCAATACTATATTATGTCGGAAGCAACCCCTGCAGCTTCTCAGCCAGAGTGTCTTGTGAAGTCTCTGAGTCAGCAGATAATGGAGACAAATTTGGGATTTGAGAGAGCCCTTAAAAGAGACTTTATTCTTTTTTTAAATTGACATAAAAATCAACAGAGCTTCCTAAAAACACTTTCTTGGCCTTTCTATATTTAATTTCTTTTGCTCTATTCAAGTGTTATTTTCGTAACACTTTGTTTCAGTCTGGTCTGTTTAGGTTTTTATACCATTCTCATCACTATTGTTTCTGAGTGTATTTGAATACTATATAAAATGACATGACAAACATCTGTCACATGTTGCTCTTTCATCCTCTCCCCAGGGAGGAATCATGCCTGCAGTGCTTTATTTTTATAAGACTTTTGTTGTTGGTTTTTTGGGTTTTTTTTAAGCTATATACATGTTGCTGTAAGTTTATATTAGGGCAGGATGGCTCAAAAGAGAATCCTTTGTACTTGGGGGAGAAGGAGGTGGAGGCTTTGAGTCATCTGAATACCTCCCCCATACATGTGGGAAAGAGTGGCAGTATTCAGCCACTTGCTCTCTACTTTCTAGACCTGTTGATATTTTTGTGGGGTATTCCAAGGCATTCTAAGAGGTTATTGTGGGAAAGCTAAAAGTAAGGACTTGGTTTTGCCTTTGGTTCAGAATGTGATAAAGTCAGCAGCCATTATGGTTTTCGTTTGTGATCTGCTTCCAGCTCATGCACCGCTTTGTCTTCTGCACAAGCCCTCTCCCCTCACAAGCGACGGGGAGGGGACGTCTGCAGCTACGGTCAGGCATCCTGAGGACAGTATTGAAGTACGAACCTTTACTGTGGCGGTGGTATATTTTGCAGGAACATCTAGTCAAGGAAAGGGAGATAATCACGACCTTCTGCATACTGTACAGAGCGCAGTATGGCATTATGTCAGGCAGTAGATTGAGACAAATAGTCTTACAGTCAGAGTTGTCTGGATGTTTCTGCTGCAGTGACCAATTTGCTAGGAGCCTAAGGCTGCAAAGTGACATTAACTGGTAGAAAGAGATCATTGCAAGTGACTTCCCATGCTTTTAAGGAAGCTGCCTGCAAAACCTACTTGTTCGGTTCTAGCCAACTGCTCTTCGTTGTCTTGGAAGAGATGAAAATGGTTGCTTGAGTCTGGGATGAAGAAGCTACTGGGGTAGGCAATTCTTCCCTTCCCTCCCCTTTAAAAAACATACAGAAGATACATGGTCCCCCTTTAACAGAAACAGCTTTTATTTCTCTGACCAATTACATGATTTTAGAGCATTTAAATTACATTTAAATTTCTTTCTCATTTTCTTTGCATGCTTTTTCTAGGACTGTATAGGATGTACCATAGCAATATTCATTTTTGTGTGAAGGTTTCTTTTACTCAATAATGCATTAGGTGATTGTGCAAGATCATGCCCAGAGTTGCAGAGGCACTGATTCTAGACTTGTGGATTTATCAGTGAAAATTCAGCTGAGTCTGGCTGTTCTTGGATTACATCTTGTGGTACGTCTCATCGTAAGATTCATAGCTTTTTAGCCTAGGCAGGACTATTACCTCATACTCACCATGTAATTTTAATAGATGGCTTTTTTTCATGAAGGCTGTAAGTTTTGGTTTTGGGTATTTTTTCTTTAGCTCAGGCTTGTCTTTTGGAAATATGCAGCATTTTGATGTAAGGTCCTTAAGGGACAAGAAATTAATAATAAGTGAAGTGCTCCACAGTTAATTTTTCAAACTCTTAAAAAAATTATTTCTTTCTAGTATATGTTTCTACCTTCAGCTTCCAGTTGTTGAACTTGGTTAAGCATTTGAATGAAAATTAAAGAACTCTCTAGTATCAAAAATATCCTCATACTTATATCTGAAGAGGATGACTAAATTGCTTCTTAACCTTCTATGTGCAAACTACACACCTGAACTTTATTCAGTAATACCTGTTTTCTAGCTTTCCAATTGTTGCTGTAGCTCCTTTTGAAATCTTTATATTTTATCAACATCTGCTTAAAACACAGACACCAAAGTCAAACCCAGTATTCCACTAATGATTTTATGAAGGCAGAATGCAATGCTAATAAAGCTTCTGAGCACTGTTTGAATATTCACCTTGTTATCCATGCAGTGATCATCTTCACACCAGATCACCATTTGTTATCTGCCCCTTAGTATAACTGTATAGCTTCTTATTCTAA
The DNA here is from genome assembly GCF_949628215.1 of Phalacrocorax aristotelis. Classification (NCBI taxonomy): domain Eukaryota; kingdom Metazoa; phylum Chordata; class Aves; order Suliformes; family Phalacrocoracidae; genus Phalacrocorax; species Phalacrocorax aristotelis. Next base: position 206,352,255 of record NC_134276.1, on the reverse strand, counting down.
GACACAGAGAACGGTAGGGTTTATGCCTAATTGAGCAATAAATGTGCACAAAAGGAGCTGTGAATTGTGAAACTGGACCTTGTCTCCTCACTTGCATGCTGTAGAATGTGCGTGTATATCATACAGAGTTACTTTTAAAGTCATAGGTATTATGTGTAAAAGTAACCATTCTGACAATTGCAGTGGAAAAGTCAGAAGTCAAATACCTAACATTTCTTTGCAGTGAAAAAATAATCCCATATTAACAGGCATCTAACCCCATCCAAAAACTTAGAAAACAGAATTATGTCATTACTAAGTGGTGCCCTTTATTAGTAACCCAGTCATTAGCAGTGATTTATGTCACTTTTGGGCAAAGGCAGTTTTGTGAGGTGTGGTAGGAAGGGAAGACAAAATTATGTTAGGAGTTTAGACAATCAGTGAGTCAATAAGTTTAGGTAGGGCTCCTAATCACAGTTTCCCTGTGACAATTTTGAGAGGGTAGTGAAGCAGTTAGTTTGCCATATTCCACCCAAATTCCACAATTGGTCAAGAGGAAAAAAAATGTCAAGGTCTATCTTCTCCCAAAAGGACAGAGTTGGTCTGGCCATAACCACTCATCCGAGTGAAGGGAATACAGCTGCAGACTGCTCAGGAAATCCACACTGCAGTTCTTGCAGTAGGCTGGCGGGGTGTGAGACTTCAGCCTCAGCAGGTCAAGCTTGGTCTTAGCTGGATAATGCAGGATGCTTTGAGCTGCGCTCTTCCCTAAAAGAAGTCAGTAGCTTGTGTCTGATCATCTAGGGCAGCTTTACACAACAACAAGCATATGGCAGGTTTTTTAGCCACCAGCACCTGGGAGACAGTGTGTGACCTGATCTGATGACTCGCATAGATACCCCTTCTGGCTGGCCAGCGGGGTGGTCAGCCATGCAGAGAGTAGGTCCAGATTACCTTCCTGTGGCCAAGCACATCGAGATCAGGTAATACAGAAGGGGACACGAGGGAGGATAGTAGTTCAGGGAGCAAGTAGGTGGGTCTGCCACTCACTGGGAGTAAGAATGGGCCGGTAAGAGGCATCAAGGTAGGACTGAAGGGGTGAAGAAGGTCAAATGGTAGAGGTACTGGGAAGAATATGCAGGGGAGACAGATGGTAGAGGGGAGAGAGATGTGAAGAATAGTGGGAATTTGCAGAGTGTGATATGTGGATGGAGAGATATCCCAGGGGGAGAGGTGGGAAGGGGTTGATCAGACATGGGGTGTAGTGGCAGGAGATGGGAGCATGAGCCTCGGTGTTGCAAAACTGGAATATCTAATGAGCTGCTTCTTCATCTGATTTGCACACCATTCTCCTTTGGCTTCATTTGCACAGCTTACATACCAAAAGGATGTGGTTTGTGGGGAAAAGTTATTTAATCTATGAAAAGTGATTTAAGAAGCAGACTAAGAAGAAGGTGCTTAGGGCATGAAGAAAGATATGGCAGATAGAAATACAGTGCCTTAGAAACATAAATAAGATAACTTTAGCGGCATTATTTCCATTTGTAAAGTTTTTACTAGAGTGCATGTCAGTATAACAAGTAACATTTTTATGTCTTATCACAGTAGTACTCTACACATTTATTCTACTGAGCAAAGAGTAAACATAAACTATAAATAACTAGGGCTTCAGATAGTGTGGGCTTTTTCCCCTGACTTTTCAGATAAGATGCAAAATTGCCTCAGCAGAGCCCTGCTAGAAAGTGGCTGATTGTTCTTATTTCCCTGCAAACTCCTTCTGGAAGGAGTTTGGCAGTGCTCTATTTTATTGTCATGGGTCTACCAGTCCTTGCAAATGAGATTTATAGCCTTAAATTTACCATCTGATAGTGAAAGGAGAGTTAGGAACCTCAGAGAAGAGTCCACAACACCCTGTGCGGTGCAGGGTGGGAAATGCTTCTGCTGTCCTCAGCATATCCTCCTGCTGCTGAAACCTGCCCCTCTCCTGGATGTATGATGCAAGTAGACAGTCAAGAGGCAGGAGGCACCTCTTTACATAGCTGTTTGGGATGTAGGTGGTATGCTCGGCCTTTTAGAAGATGCCTAAAGAAGGGTGGCATTTACATATATATGTGTGTGTGTGTGTGTGTGTTTGTGCATGTGTATATATGTATATATACACACACTAGACTATGTTGTTTACATGTAATAGCCTAATGACTAGATCCCTTGGTGAGGAAGTAAAAGGCCCAAGTTGCAAATTCTCTTCTCCCTGGTGAAGTCTAAAACCTCATTTGCTACCTTCTAGGAAGACACCCTCACCCCAGCTGCAAGATAAAGCTTGCTTATACAGTGAGAAAACACTCTACACAGTACTTTTGAAATTATATGACTCTGAAGAACTGAATACAGGCTGGTCTGCTGTCACATTGTGTGATTTTCTTTAATTTTGTCGTTAAAGATTAAAGCCTTTGGAGTTAAAATTGTCGTCTTCTGCTGTTTATCACATACAATGGGGGCGTCATCCCAGCTGAAACCTTTTAATTCTGAATCATTTTTTTCAGGCAGTTAAATAATTTGTTCGGTATGTGAACTTACCGAAAGCCTAAACTTAAATGTTTAAGACCATCCAACCCACTGTTCTATATATAAATCAACTTAAGAAGAGTGTTTTACTAAATGGTGCATGGTAGGTGGTTGCTCTTTTGAGATTTGGGGATAGGTCAGAATTTGCTGAGCCTAATTTGTCATGGATTATGCAGACAGAATTAACACAATATCTATGAGAAACACGAACCTGGGGTTTTTGTCTCTTTTTTTATTATTATTTTTTAGCATAACACCAATGAAGTATCTATCTGGCTGTGACTTGTTTAAGATGAAGCCTTTTTTTGTGTTAGCAAAATTTGCAAAATTTCATTCTGATTAGTGAATATTTTTTGCCTTACGCAATTGAAGTTAAAACATTCAACAATCCTTTTTCCTTTGAGAAATGTCAGAATTACAGTCGGCTCCATTCCTCCCGTTCTGTGACTTCTGTGTGAGCTGAGGTCATGCCACCATTCACTGTGGTGACTTGCTCTCTGATTTTAAGGTCAGATGAGGAGTTACACAGAACCTTGGCCATCGGTGGCCAAGTGTATTAGTAATCTTCCACATTCCTCTCCTTTACATGGAGAGTCATTACTGAATGAAGCTATGATGAATCATAATCTGTTGACATTTCATATGGTCTGGTAGGAGCGCTGGGGAACTGACTGGAGTGGTGAGTCTTGATCTATGGCTGATATCTCCTGAATTTGGTAAATAATCAGCCTGGGGCCAGCACATGACTCCTATTAGCATTCCATACCTGGATTAAGGCTTACAGTAAGTGCATTGAGCACGCTGTATGTTTGTCATAGTTGGGTTTTTATGTAAACAAAACTCTAGAAATGGCACAAAAGCCACTCTCCATAGGGGGACAGCCACTAGCACAGCTGCTTGGTGAGCTTTTGGGTGGAGAAATCAATGCCATATTTCAGCACATAGTTGCACAGTTTACCTGGGATGCCGTGCTTATGTAAATGATGTTATAGCAAGTAATTAAGTTCTTACACCAAAGTTGTAATTATTGTTTAAGCAACAAGTTATTTCCATGTGGCATAGAATTATCAATGTGAGCAGTTCTGATTTTTCTTCATTTTCAGCAACTGTGAGTTCTTTTGTAAGTCTGCCCTGTACTGCTTATTTCACAGGCTTATATTAGGTCAGATTTTGGAATATAGTGTCTTTCACTGCAGGAAATAAGCAGCATAGATGGAACTTAAAATTTCAGGAAAATTGAGGCTTACAAGACAAAGTAATATTTTATACTGCATACTGCGAACTGAAAGACAGCACATGAATAATTGACTGGATGCTGAGATTCAGGTCCAGTTCTACGCCCACATCTTTTTTGTGGGTAAAGTAGCTTTAAAAAAAATGAAATAGCTTAAATGCCATGCAGACTGAGTTCACACCATACTGATTATAGTCTGTCTACTTAGACGATAAGCTCCTTAAGATACAGGCTTTTTCTTCACACAGCAGCTACCATTATGGGGCCTTGATCTCAGGGGGGTTTTGTGCAAGCAGTGTGGTACAGTCCGTAATGATATCTGAATAGCAGGATTAGTTCATCAAACTCCTTCGTTCCGTGACACCATAAAATACTTTTTTCTGGAATTCTTCTATATATAGAACTGTGAAGTGTTTAAAAATGAGCTCAGAAACTGCCCTGTGTGGGTGTGGAGTGTCCCCATTTATTTTCTTTTCAACTGGAATGCACCTGGTTGGTTTAGCCCTGGTTGATTTAGGCTTTTTTTCCTGTGACTGAATCTTTTTTTCATAACATATATTCATTTTGGAAAGTTAATATAACTGTTTAATTACAGTTGGTAATTCTGTAGTTTATTCTTGACTATATATCAGAAGTTACATTGATGGTAACAGTGGTAGGATGCTAAAATGGATGGCTAATTACTCTGTTTCTGAAATATATTTTTTTAAATGGCTAATTTATTAGCAGCACTTCAAAGCATTTTTCTTGAAAGAAAAAATAAATCTGCTCATGAAGGTTGTCTGCAGCCAAAAATGCCTATCAGATTTAAATGTGGTAGGTCAGTGAATGAAAAGAATATACTAATCTGAACACCCAGCATTTTAGGAAGGTCATGGGAGCTAAGCGTACATACAATGTTTGAGAACTGGTCCTTAATTAAAAGGTTTTTATATCCAAAGTTTCGTTCCTGGATAGACTGTGTTTCTGTGAAAGGTAGCTGATGTGGTTGGGTTTTTAACATATGGCAATTTATTAATATACAATCTTTATCTTACTCTAATACCTTTCAAATAATTTAAAAGTAAAAAGGACTGTATAGTTTTAAATCTATTGATGTTGTTTTAGATATAAAAATAATGAGGCAGTTGAAATTAATTTATTTCTACTTAGGCACCCTCTGGTTTCTCCTTCAATGGGTAAGTCTTCATTGTGAATCCGTGTTTAAGCAATCACAGCTGTGTAGTTCAGCAACTAGACAGAGAAAAAAGTTCTTTGTATGTTCTGCTGTACAGCAGGTATCTCACCCCTGGATCACTGGCAAGTGCTATCTAGTTTTGTGACAACATGTGGGAAATTTGGTAGCGTTAAAACCTGGTTCTCACTTCTCTTATCTGTAGGGACCTTTCCTGCTCCCATCAAAGAGAAGAGTTGCTCACTTAACTTCAGGCAGAGAGTGTTTGGCTGTTCCTAGCTTTTAGTTCCTCATAGTATTTTTTTTATTGTAGAGAGTAACAAGCACACTTTGGAAGCAGTAATCACAAACAACCCCCCACATTTTTTAATTCTTCTGAGAATTAGTTAAGTATTTCCATCTGCCACGTTAAAAAATTATAATACACTGTTAGACCTAATGGATAAATTTGATATGTCAAGAAAGAATTAAAATTACCGAATAATTAATGGGCAGCCTCTGCGCCATTGTGCTGCTGCCTCTGAGGGGAAAGAGGCTGCAATGGTGGAAGAATTGGCATACACTTTTTCAGTGAAAGTTAAAAAAAAAGCCTTTTGTAATAGTAGAATTGTTGTAGTTTGTGATTATCCAAAGTTATACAAGAGGCAGGATTTTTAGGGAGAGATTGTCAGGCAGTTATTATACCTATTAAAAAAAAAGTGTTAACCATACTTTGGGCACACAGATTCTTCCTCAGGTCTGGTTTCTTCTTGTATATTTTTATTTTTTCTTTTTAGCATGGAAAGCAAAAATGTGACGTGTTCCTGTATATATTGAACTTTTAAGTTTCTTCTTTTTTCATCTTGCGAAACAAGAGTGACCTCACAAAAAGTAAAGGGAAAGCGAGCCAGTGTGTGAAGAAAAATGCCCATCTCTTCCTCTCTCAGATTTACATCCCAGAGGGTCCTGGGAGTTCTTGGTTTCTCAGAGCTGTATACAGCGTGGCAGCTTTTAGTTCCATCTAGTGAAACTCATTGCAGTATGAAGTCATCCAAAGAGGCATTGTGTTTGCGCTTCAAGAGACAGGGTTTTGTATTCTGTAAAATATGAAGAAAATATTTAGTGATTCAAGGTAATGAAAAAGCAACCAATTTGTTGCTGGGTAAGCTAGCTACGTGGGTGGTGTCTGGAGGAATTCCTGCTGCTCTCTCTGCACCTGCATTGCAGTAGTACCTAGGCTTATATTTTTTAATTGCTTTCCTCAAAAAATATTCTTTGGCCACTAACAAAAGCAGGATTCCAGGAGATATGGGCAACTGATATAGTTTGGTATGATAGGTATTTTGAATCTTAGGTAAATATAAATAGTGGAAAAATATGACAAAATGAATGATACAAATAAACAAATAAAAAAATTTCCAAAAAATACAGTAACTTAACGTAGCATGTGACCAGTCAAATCTGAACAAGAAAGAGTCCAGCTGTATAAAACAGAAGTGTCCCTTGTGATGAGAGATGAGCAACGCATATTGGGTGTGCTACTGATTTTGAGAACAATCATTCTATTTTTGGACTGTTGTGACCAATTATGGCACAATACCTCTTAGGGAAGGCTATTACAGTACTACCCATTATTTCAGCTATACTTGACATTCTGTCAGCATTTGCATGATAAATCTATTTCTGAAGGCTACAACAAGGCACTAAATATTCATTCAGCAACAAAGACAGCTGCAATTAGCCATTTAAAAAAATTAGAAATAGAAGCAGAAGTTCACGAAAACGGTCTCGGGATTCTGGCGCTTGAATATAGGAATTCAAAAGCTGTGTAAGCACTGCAGGGATGGGACATGCCTCTGGTGTGGGTTTGTACAGAACCTACAGCAATGGCTCTGTCTACCCTGTTCTGCAAGAAAGCTGTGGAGTTGCCTTTAAGACCCAAAATCTCTGATTATCCCACCTCTCTGAGCTATTGGCAGTCCCAGCTGGAGTGCCATGAGTGATCTCTGAGGACCAAATGGGCAGTCTGAATGACCTAAATTGCCTGGAAGAGCCTGATTTCCTTGAGGCTGAAAGACTGATGCCATCCCTCTTCCCCCCGTGTGTTTACAATCTCTTGTTGGTCTTCTTCAAGACCTTGCTTGGCACAGGTGATCCAGCATCAACTGGTCCCAGAGGACACCTGTGTCTGTTCTTCACATGGAAAGAGTACACCTGGCACCACAACTTTGCCAAAGCCTCACTTGTGTACTGAACTCATTGCCTGAAACATTGGGAATGTTTCAGCAGATTGGTCACCAGTGCTACGTTAGGGCAGAAAAGCTGGAGGAGGTTACAACATGGTTAAGTACAGCTGCCCTTTCTCATGGATGATACCTGCTTCTCCACTGAGTATAAGGTTTTATAGAACTCAGTGGTTTTGCCATTCAGTTCATTCTTTTATGTCAGGCTGTCTGTGGAGTGGAGAAGAACAACTCTCAGCTCTCTGGAGAGGACAGAAATGAAACATCATGTATGTCCAAATAGATTCGGGCCTTCTCTTATCTTCAGCAAGCTTGCAGTGCACTGAGGCATGCACTAATCAAGATCGTGCCAAAAGTGTTGGGGGCCAACGTCTCTCTAGAAACATTATCAGATCTTTCTTGGCATGATCCTCATCCTGAAGCAGGCATCACATATGCCTGAAATGCTCCAGCCTGTAGTCTTTGCATTGGGACAGCCAGTTCTCCTCTTCCTCCTTCTGCCAGCAGGCCCCAACTCACAGACAGGACTCAACTGTTTGTCTTCAGGCCATCACCACTTGACAGTTGGCTTTGAGCCCTCTGACTGAATCGTACACATCTGCCAGCTGATGTGGAGGAGGGCTTGTTCCAGGCACTCAGCCCATATCCTGCAGAAGAAAGTTCTTCCTTCCTCCTGCTGGACAGCCAGCAGGATTTGGACGTTGGTGAGTCTGATTTTGGGTCTTGTGTTTAGGAGAGGGAGGATAAGGTGAAGTACCTTTAGGTGATTTGAAAGGGGACAGCTGTGAGGCTGTAGCGACATAAAGCAAGGCAGGAACAAGGACAAGCTGGGCTCAGAGATCTGGGTCTTTTGCATGATCTGGACCTAGTACTTTACAAGTTTTTTTGCTCAGAGGAAGAGCAGGTTGCTCAGACTGTCTAGAAGAAAATGTATCTGCTCAGCTACTGCCTGTGTGAGAGTCTGACCCGTCTCTGGTCAGAAGAGTCAGTTAGGAGTGACAGCCTTGTCCCTTGCTTTCTTCACAGAGTCATCAGGCAAAGTGGCTTGGTGCAATGGATTTTCCTGTGTCCCACTACCTCTCCAGCAGAAATCCAGGCTGCAGAGCGCACACCTACCGTGTAACATCCCAGACCTCCTGGCTCCAGTAGACCTGTACGATTGCCACCAGGTCATAACAAAGCTTACCAAGAGGGTGGATGAGCAGGAAGCACAGCTGCAGCAGGACCGTGCAGAGTGGAGGTTTGGTGCATCTGGGAACCCCTAAGGTGGAAGAACCTGGTGGGGCACGAGGAGTTCCTGGCACTTCTCATTCCAGGCATGAGAGCTTGACTGCCAGTTTCCTGGGAAACTCCATAACGACCAGTTGTGTGGAGACAGCCAGGCATCCCACACCACTTCCAAACAGAGAAAGTGTTTACAGTGCCTGGTCTGCTGGCTTGCTTGTGAGCTTTTGTATTCTCAAGTCTAGGAAGTCCACTCAAATAGCTGGGTCGATGGGTGATGTAGCTTTGGAGGGGACACCTACAAACTCATGGATACCAGTAGTGGAATGTTCATGGCCTTTGGTGGGACTGAAGGTCCCAGTATTCCCTCTTTTTTTAATGGTTTTTGTTGCTTTTGTTGCCTTTGATTTTGGCATTTGGAGGATGTGCCCTGGCACGGACTGCAATTCTAATTAAAGTTGGAGGCATTCTAATCTAATGAGGAAGTGGAGAGACTCACGGACCATTATTATAGGGTAGAGAAGACTAGAAATCTTATTTTTAGTGCATTTCAACATACATATGCTGGTGCTCTAGGTATATTTCTTTATCAGGTTGCCCTTTAATAGCATGGAATATTTTGTTCTCTTTCTTTCTGTCACCAGCCAGAGGGATAAAGCCCAAAGAGTGGGCATGTAATTTGTCTGAACTTAAGGCCTCACTCACTAAGGATGGCCAGTTTCCCAGTCTTGTGTGGCAGGACTGTGCCTGATCTCATCTGGTCCTAGTGAACAAGGGTAGCCTGTATGAAAATTTATGTATGGAGCAATTCTACTTGTAGACTTGATGAGTGTGCTGGCTGCAACAAGAACAGCTGACCCATTTTGAAATGTCTTCTCTTTTTGCTTATCAGTGTCCCATTGTGGTAGGTAATCCACGGAGTTAAATATTGGTTGGCTTTCAGGTCTACTCTTTGCCAGCAGCTTTTCTATATAAGGTTAATACAGTTGCCTTGCACTTGTCAAACCTGAGAACAAATGTGATGATGAATAAAGCCTTTTTGCACTGTACAGTATGTGACTGTTCTCTGTACTTGGTGTCCTTTGGAAAGACTCTTAGCTTTATGACTGCCTCAGCCATCCTATGGAGTTTAAATGCCACTTGTCCCAGGGTTGGGGGACAGTTTTGGGATGAACTGTTAGTTTCTTGCAGAGGCAAATGGGGAATTTGGCATGGACTGGGAGGACCTGACTCTGCAGCAAAGCTGCTGTACTGAGGGAAGAGGCAAAAGTTGGCAAATGTGTGACTGGTATTTTCTGGGCAAACCTGTGGACTTGGCAGGCATCTGGGACATTTGCTGCTGCGCCTTATGTTGAGTGGTGAGCAATTCTGTAGTTCCCCACATCCCTTGGGATGGATCAGGCTTCCCTAAGTTGTAGCTACAGGGTTCAAACAACAATTTTCCTACATTAAAAAATGCTTTGGATGGGCAGACATAGAGAACTTTGACATTGGTTAACTCTTAACAAAGCCGCTGTCTGTTTTCATGGCAGTTAGAGGAAGAACAGTCTGTTGTCTCCAAGTCTTCTCCAGACAGTGATAGTCTGTATCTGGCTGTATCAAAAAGGCAAATGTGAAAAAGCAGGGGTAGAACTGTTTAAAAGACCAAAACAGGAGTTTGAAAGCTGATGCACCATGCTGGTATAGGGGTATCTTGGCGGTGGACAGGAAGCCTTGCAGATCACACTTGTTTGCAGGTGCTGTGTTCCTAGGACTGTGACCAGGGTTGCCGCTGGGCAAGGACTGGAACACCTCATCCTCAGATAGAACCAGCAGGATTTTTAAGGGCTCCGCATTGTCTTTGCACATATTTGCATCAAGACCATCTCACAGGCAATGCCATTCAGCAGAAGCTGATGACTGCTTGAAGCTCTTGGGCAGTGTGGTCACTGGAAAGGATCATATATACTGCTTGTGGCATTAAAGAACAGATAGCTTTGCCAGGATGAAGGCAAGCGCTTCCACTCTCATATAGTGGGAGTTTCTGTTCTGTGGCAGGAACAAGGTACCCGTGTGCCCCAAGAAGTATGTGCTCTGAACATGTGTGACAAGTACATGGTTTACCTGTGGAGTTCGTACATGACCATGGAGATTTTTGAAGCCCAAGTGCGTGATGGGTTTATTTATATCCCTTATCATAATGATCATGTATTTTCTCCAGTAGCATCGAAGAGGAAGATACATCACATTTGGACCGTTGCTAGTTACTCTGTTGCTTGGCTTTGCACATCTCCAGTGGGGAATTACAAGCAATACAGCAATGGCCTTGCAAGCCTGACAGATCTGCTGACAATGTAAGAGATTAGAAGCCCTTAAAATAAACCCAGTGCCTGTCACTGCAACACTGATGATTGCACTTTTCCATTTGCCTGGCTCTCCTTGGAGCCTTTAGCTCCCTTATGCTTTTACTGAACCTTGCAAGTGTTCACCTGTCATAGCATGGTAATGCAGCAAGATCAGTGTGAAGGCAGGAGGGCATTGGCAAACCGAGCCCTTCTTGGTGGATGATGTGATTACATGTGAAACAGGCAGATGCTAAGAGACCTGGGGGGAGCACGCTGAGTTGTGGAGTACCTGGGGGTCCTGAAAGTCTCCCCTCTTTGATGTAGTACTGAGATGCAGAACACAAGGTCAGTAATGTAGACACAAGAGGGCAGTTGTAACCCGCAGCCTTCACCTATGGGAGAGCTGTACCCTGGGAGGTTGTACCTACCAGCACAGTGCAGGTCCAGGCAGTTCACCCCTGGTGTTTTATTGGACTCTTTAATAATTTAGGTTTAGGAAGGGTGATAGAAATTTTAGAGAATAAGGTAGACAGTAGGTTTCGGTACCTTTTCTGTGTCAGATTTCTTAAGGCAAAGTGACAGTTTACAGTCATGGGTCTTTAAGTTTTGAGAATAACCATGAGGTGCATAGGGCTAAAATGGAGCCTGAAGAGCTTCAGCTGGGATGGGGGTAGATGTCAGCTTAACGTTCTCAAGGTGTTCAGTTAGATCCAGCTCTTCCAGTTTCTGGTTGAATGCCTTAAAGATTACTTTATGTTAAATATTTAATACTTGCCTATACATTAAAGATGGACAGTGGCCAGGTCTTTTCTTCCTTTGAAAGAAAGTGGCTTTGCCCTTTCAACTGGACTGAATGTGGTACCTTTAGGGCATCGTAGGTAACCTCAGAGGAAGCTAACAAATGACACACCTATGGGGATGTAAGCATATGAGTCTGAATTACTGCCACCACAGGCACTAGCTAGTTCTGCTGAGGCAGCATGGTGGCGACTTCAGATGTGTGCAGACCTCTAGATGCTGTTTTGGTTTCCTGGTGTAAAGTAAGATGCCTGTCAGGCATCAGGAGGCTGTGCAGTTAAATGGGGTTTCTGTAGCTTGTTCACTTGGATTTATTAAATTGCCTGTCTGTAGAGAGTGGGTAGTAGGACTCCTGTACTTGACAAAGGGAGTTTTGAGGACAGACTATGAATAGATGTTGAGTGTCTATGCAGAACCTTTCTTACTATGGTCTTCTTAAATGTAACAGTGTCCAAATACTTACTTGGTTTTATAGATGGTTATAAAAATGTACTTACAGAAAACATTGGTAGGGGGCCAACTCTGAGATCCTTGTGTAGTGTGGCTATAGTATCAGACCAATAGTTTTTTTCAGAAGAGAAGTAAAAACTTCTGGCCAAATTTGTACAAGATAACTACCATGAAAACAGCAAACAATCTTGGGTCTAAATATAAGGGTAGTGATATTTTACAGACCTAATGACTGTTCTTTACAGCTAATTTTTCTAATCAAAGTCTAGACTCTGAAGGAGAAAAAAAGGGATGAAAACCAGTCCTGGACACTGGTACATGCAAACCAAAAACTGACTTGTAGGTTAAAATTCCTACAATCTCATCGTACTCAGTAATACAATAGTCTGGATCTACTGTTTTTCCCTGGGTTTGGAAGTGCCCTTTGGGAAGTGCCTAAATATAGTTCAGATAATTTACTGCAAGAGTTCTGATAATTTGTTGGGTAAATGTTGTGTGTCTGGAAATTTCCATACAAGGTAGTTTAGCTAGAACCATGAGGAACTGGGGAGCAAGGAGTTTATACCTTGTAAGTTTGTAAGAAGCTTATGAACTGTAATACAATCTTAATCAGACTCTACAAATCAGAATGCTTAAAAGTGAGAAAGATTTTCCCTTCTTTTAGATGCCCCAACTAAACCTACCTTAGGCAGCCTCAAGGCACGGCATGGAATGGGAGCTGCCTCAGGTACCGAGTTATATTTACTTTTAAAACACATTCATAAAGAGCACTATAGAAGATCCTTCATTTGTGCAAAAAATGAAAAGCTGTCCAAAGTTAAGGCTCTGTGGGAGATCTTACTTAGGATACACTCAGAGACAAAACTTCCATCTCACTGCTCAGTGACCCTGATGATGTCAGGTGCTGAGTACCTTCAAGTTCCTTTGCTGTCAGTGGGAAAAGACTTACACCTCTCAAGATCAGGCCTTTGGTCTTTGGTATTTGCACACTCATGCTGTCAGTATAGGTGCAATGGGATGGATGCTTCTGTTGGTGCCAGAAGACTGACATTGCAGGTGTCCTGGAAATACTTGTGAAAGAGGCTGAAGGAGCTTTTGCTTTGCTTACAGGGTAGGAAAAGCATTAGAGTTTCTCTGGTATTTCCTTTTGAAATATACTAATAATTATGGCTTTCTGTTTCTTTCTGAACTTAACATTTTCTAGCTTGCAGCTGAGTCACTGGTGCTGGTTATCTCTTGGAAACTGGAGACTCCTCCCCCATCTATTCTTCTCTCAGAGAATTCACAATCTCCAGTCATCCCAAGTGTTGTGATCCCCTGGCTCCCTTGAGTGCCCCCATTCCCCCAGAGTCTCATGTGCTGCTGTGCAGACCCCATGAACTCAGCCTGCCCGCGCTGCCTGCCCTGGCCAGCAGATCCCCACCGGCCTCTTCCCTGGTGGGCACAGGCTTTGCAGCTTGCCCAGGGTACTGATGCCCAAAAGAGGGACTAGAGAGGTTGGTTACTGTACTGAGTCAATGTTCTCCAAGCTAACCTGCCAAGTTGGCCAAGAAGGCCAACAGCATCCTGGCTTGTATCAGCAATAGTGTGGCCAGCAGGAGCAGGGCAGTGACTGTGCCTCCGTACTCAGCACTGGTGAGGCCACACCTCAAATCCTGTGTTCAGTTTTGGGCCCCTCACTGCAAGAAGGACATTGAGGTACTAGAGCGTGTCCAGAGATCGGCAAGAAAGCTGGTGAAGGGTCTGGAGAACAAGTCTTATGAGGAGCAGCTGAGGGAACTGGGGTTGTTTAGCCTGGAGAAGAGGAGGCTGAGGGGAGACCTTATTGCTCTCTACAACTACCTGAAAGGAGGTTGTAGTGAGGTGGGTGTTGGTCTCTTCTCCCAGGTTACTAGTGATAGGATGAGAGGAAATGGCCTCAAGTTGTGCGAAGGAAGGTTTAGATTGGATATTAGGAAAAATTTCTTCACTGAAAGAGTGGTCAGGCATTGGAACAGGCTGCCCAGAGAGGTGGTGGAGTCTCCATCCCTGATGGTATTCAAAAAATGTGTAGACGCAGCACTTCAGGATATGGTTTAGGAGACGCGGTGGTGTTGGGTTGGACTCGATGATCTTAGAGGTCTTTTCCAACCTTAATGATTTCATTATTCTATGATTCTAAGATTTCTGTTCTAATGCATTTTCCTCTTTGAAAGGCTGATTACTAAGTATGGCAATTCCTATTACTAATTCAGTGACTTTAAACAAATACCAGGGAACTACTGAGACTTTTCTCAAGGGAGAGCATATCTGAACACTGAAAAGATAAATGGTACATTTTTCCCTCTTTGGTATTTTCTTTGCTGAGTGTATCTGTGCATATAAATAATAATAGATCCAGCACTAAATGTATTTTTGTTAAATTTTGAGGTGTTTTTTTTTAACTCATTACAAATTCCATTACTGGAAACAAGAATCTGAACTGTAACTAACATGAGCATAGTTTTATTTGTTAAGTGTGGATGCCTGTATACAATGTTTTCATGTGCCTTGAACTCAAACAAGAATCTTACTTGCATTATTGCATGTATTTCATAGCCTTTCAGAATTAGATGGAGAAGACAGCCTTTCAGGAAGCCTTAATGCCATTCCATATGCAGGCAGTGCCTTGTAGTGCACATGATGCTTTATTTATTTTCAGTTATGAAATTTCTTATCTTCTGGTATATGTTCCTTTATTATTTTTCTTTTTTATAAAGGAACAGAATTAAGCTTATTATATAAAGAGCACAGTTCTTTAACTCACAGTTGTGTACAACTCCCTTCACAGAGGTTTTGTTTTTATCTGAGCAATGGAACTTGATGTATTTATAATGCTGGAACTTTTCTTGTTCAATGGGAGAAGTAAATATAATTATTTTGTAACAGGAGAACAGATTGCTATATGAAATTGGAAAGATTTGCAGGAAGGCCTCGTTTATGTCCTTAGAATAATAATATAGAACTATAGATTGGTATAGTATAACAACTGCAGAATATGAAACAAAATAACACTATCAGGAACACATTTTTGTGTTCTGGGTGTGATTAGCTAGACCTTTTATGGACTAGAAATTAAATTAGAGTTAATAAACATAAATGGAGTTGTCTGAACTGTAAGGTTAAATTGAAAAATTCACCTCAGGTTTACTGAATCTTAACTTGATTGAAGTCTCCCCTTCCCTCTGGCAGGGGATTTGATTTCCTCAACATTAAAGAACTGTCTGGGGTTCAGATGCTGGGACCCAAAGTAAAATCCAGTGCGCTAAAACCTTTAGAGGCTAAAAACCCCACCAACCCAGACAGCGATCCAGAAAATTTGCTTTCCAGGACTCCACAACCTAGTAAGAATCTCCTTTCCTAGCCTGAAAGCTTCCTGGCTTCCTGTTTTGAGGAGATAAGCACTTACCTCCTGCCTAGACTGTATTTGCAATTGAATTTAAGGAGAGAATAATTTATACCTCAGCAGGGTCCCTTGAGAAGCCCCAGACAGTCAAGAA
This sequence comes from Phalacrocorax aristotelis, assembly GCF_949628215.1. Classification (NCBI taxonomy): domain Eukaryota; kingdom Metazoa; phylum Chordata; class Aves; order Suliformes; family Phalacrocoracidae; genus Phalacrocorax; species Phalacrocorax aristotelis. The sequence continues at coordinate 206,336,767 of NC_134276.1, read as the reverse complement.
TTTAAATGACGGTTTCAGGCTGAATGCCTTTCCATCTTTCCATGCTCTCTAAACAGCACCCAAAACACTCAGCTCCTGTGACACGTAAGGGTGAGGGCCGTATCAAGGCTGACGCCATGATAGATCAGCATTTCTTCTAGTACATCCTTAAATATAGCTCTTGATGGAGCAATATTAGCCATGAAGGGAGTCCTTCATTGTCCCTGGTGCTGTTCATGAAGGAGGTTTCACCAGATGTGAAATGCGGACAAAAGGTGTTGCCAGAGTCAGGATGAACATTCAGGCGTGGGTGTTGATCCTTTGGGTTTGAATTGCCCTGTTGGGAGAGGGGACAGTGTGGAGCAGAGCCATTTTTGCTTGTCTCCTGTAATTCAGCAGCATCCTTTAGAATGTGCAAAATCAGAGCATGAACAAACCGGTGGACTCAATCCTGTATTCCCTGTAGCTCTCAACCGCGGTGCACCACACCCTTTGCCCGTAGGAGTCATCATATGACGAAGTTTCAAAAAGAGCTCTATGACGATCACCTTTCCTTTTTGTTGTTGCTAGTATTGTTATTGGTGATGAATCCCTGTGTACAACATACCACAATCTCCTCGTAATTCAGCTGAACTTTGTGTTTTCCTAGTACATCGTCTCCTGCAGTATGAGTATTCAGTTGTTGGCATGACTATAAGCGTTGAACCAGTTCCTGAAGTGATGGAAACAGGCTACAGTGCCTGAGCAATTTGATACCAGGAGTTGTGCTTCATTGGTAGTGCCCATGTTAATTCAAAATATCCCATCTATAAATTAGCAACATAAAGCCTTTTAATTTACTTTTAACATATGAACTCATGTCAGATACATCTCTCCTGCAAGAGATGGAGAAGAAGAGCTTGCTTTCATCAGTCTGCTTCCAAATGTTCTTGATGAAACTCAGTGACTCCAGCCTTGAGTCTGGTGGCACATGTATGTAATTTAACAAAACCAGCAGGATCCAGACTGTTATTGTTACTTTAGTAGCAAATTAGAAAGGTTTGCTCCAGCTGAGCAATGTTCTCTAAGTGCTGAGCACCCTTAGCTTCCAGGAACTTTAATGAAATTGAAAGCACTGAATTAACTAGATTGACCTGGCATGAATTAATCAAAACAACCCATAAGCCATTTAGCAGAGTAAAACTGAGCAGTATTTGAGTGGTCAGATATCACTGTATAAGATAGTGCTCTAACTCTGAACAGGAAAGTTATGTATCTGGGGTAGTACATGATGATTTCTTGTTTGATGGATGAGTAACCTGCAGGATGATGAAATAAGTGGCGAAAAAAGCTTTAATTGAGTTGCTTTTAGAAAACTTATAATTTTTTGATAAGCAACATGCATTATTTAGTTAATTGCTACTTTAGTCCTTTTTATGGATACTAATTATGGTAGTTTGAGAAGTGTGCTGGAAAGAAACATATATCCTGTTCATCATTGCCATGTGCACTCTAGCATAGGAAGATAGGGACAAATACACCTTCTTAGGTCAGAAGCTTCTGTGAGAATTCTGCAGCTGTTGAAAAAAGGTGATTTCTTTCTGAGAAAATGATGATCTGTACTCACCGAGTCAATGAGAGCTTACTCGTGATTATGTAGCTAATAGTTGCTGCGCTTTAAGGTACAGTCAGCCCTATAACAGAAATGTCAGACGAACTGCATATGCCCACACCTTCAGTCATGACAATAGAATACTGCCATTGTAGCTCAAACCCACTGTTACCCATGTGCTGCAGGCACTTGGAGAGAAACTGTTATAGTGGGGTTGAATCAGTCCAGGCGGGGTAGGAGGAGGCCTAGGGCACCTTCTGCAATAGATCTTGGGCTTTGGAACTCCATCCCAGAAGACGTCACAAAGCCCATCCAAATTTAGGAACAAGATACACATTTTTAACAGAATTATACTCCTGTATGTGTTTAACAGTACATACACATACTAATGTACAGCCCAAAGGAATAGGAATATGTTTTTTTTTTTGTCTTGTGGAAATCATATTGCATTATAATTTTGTTCATCGTGTATGTACCTGTTTCATCACTGGAAATGTCGGTTAGCATTTGGATGATACAAACTTTTCACTTAGGTGTAAACGCAGACATATGCAGAAGCCTGTGCGGGCTGTGTGTCACAGTATCTCAGACTCCTGCCTGCTCCCCCAATAGTTCTGCAGCTCTTCTGTGTTGTTGGTTTTAGGCAGCAGCTCTTGAAGCAGTACCCAGGACTTCCCTCCAGCTGACTGCCCAAACTGCCAGGTAGATGCAGAGCATGTGGCCAGGTGTGCTTGGAGCATAAAATCCCTAATGGTCCCAAGACACCCAGGAGCTAACAGGCAGGAGCCACTCTTTGTGACTGCTCATTTGCAGCTGTATAGGCGTAGTCAGGGACTTTAAGAGGAAGCACTGTGGTTTTTAAATTGGTTCCCTGAATTTTCCATCAGTTCCTAAGGAGTTAGAGCTGTACCTGCAACAGGTGAAGCAATTTGTCTTTTCAGAAGCTTTGCTGAGCCATGTAGTGGAATAATCTGTGACATATTTTCGTTGAGCTGTGTTTTTTATGGGCAAAGAAATTATAAATTCTTATTAAAAGAATCATGTAAAAATGGAGATTACATTGGCGATAGTATGTCCAAAATTCTGCATGCTCAACAATGATAAATTATACCATTTAACATATCAGAAGCTCAGTGAAGCAATATTTTAAGAGGCTGCTTAGAACTAGTAAGTTCTATAAATTAATGAAAGCACGCAGAAACTGGAGTGTAAAACTCAATAAAAAAAGGAATGTATTTTTAAAGAAAAATGAGAATATGGGGTGGTTTATGTATTTAGTCCATGCTTTCCCCCATGAGACAAGTATTTCCGTGAGTAAACAGGAAGATTATCTGATTATGGTCACTTCCATAATACATTTCAATTTATTCATCATAAAATATGTCAAGAGGAGATGCATTATGCCCATTGCTTCTAATGTTGGCAGGACTAGAAAGGAGACTGCATTTCACATACTGAAGTATGCCACTTCTGAGACTAATATTGAGTCTAATGCCTTTTCACATACTAGAAAAGAGAGCAGGAATTACTGGTAGTGTTTCCCCACATGCTTTCAGGTTTTGCTGTTAGCCTCTGGCAGAAGTCATGCTAGCTATAAAAATTTGGTGGCATGGGCTTAGCTCTTTGCATCACAAGCAGCAGAAATTCTTGACATTTCTTGTCTTTTGCACCAGACATGCCTTAACCAGGTATTAAAAATTAGCCTAATCCTGCAGCTGGGTCTCCTGGGAGTTTGTATGCCTTTGGGAGTTCTGCAGTGGCAAAGGAAAAAGAAAAAATCATGGAAAACCACCACCAACAACAACAAAAAACCCAACTGGCCTTGACTGAGCAGTTTCTCTTCCTCTAAGACTAGGGGGAACTTTTCAGTTTGCTTTATTACCAAGACTGGAAGCAAAGTCCTTGCAATAGCAGCTCACAGTTCAGCCTGCTGCTCTGAAGACTGTGCTTTATCTTCATCAAAATTTTCTCAGGGAACACAAAGCTCCAGAAGTCTGCTGTGCCCTCAGGTCTATGCAGGTTGGGGCTCCTTACCTTTTACAGCTTTCCCCAGAATTCCTCAGTCCAGCAGGGACTCTTTACTAGATTTTCTGCTGTCTGGTCTGTATGATGATCATGAATCTGGCTTCTTGCCTCTGAAGCTTTGTCTACAAAACAGAATTTCGCTGTCACCGCTATGCCATTGTCAGTTCACAATGGGTCTTATAATACAAACCCTGTAGCTACAGAAATTCCAGACATGGTTTCATGACTTTTCTTCTGACCGGGGATAGCCATTCTGTCATCCACTGGTGCTGCAGCCGTTGCTGCACTAGTCACAGTGTCACTGCAGCGGCAGTGCTGAACAAAGGTACCACACAGATGGAGAGATGCTGTGGATCTTCCCAGTGCATGTCATCGATGGCTTATCTCCAAAGCAGCACGTGCAGTGCCTGAACAGTGTCTTACCCCATTCCCACCATCATTTGCAGAACTCAGCTGTGGTGTTACGTGTCTAGCCTCAGCTCCATTTCTTCATTCATCAGCCCCTCTTCCAAGGCTCAACAGAGAGACACAGAGATAGAAGGGACAATTGTACCAAAAAAGGCAGGGTTTAGTTGGGTTTTTATTTCCTCTGGGGAAAGTTGTCTGGACAGTTCAACAAGGAGACAGCAGAACCTGCAGTGAACACACACACACGAAGTGCACTCCATGTCTATTAGCAACATCTAACCATGTTTCAGCCTTAAGTTTTCAGAATATGAAGCGTACGTAGGAAAGTATTAATTGTCACACATCCCTGTGGAATTTTTCTGCTCATATTTAAATAAAGCACCTCAGTTTTATACAGTTAGTCTAAGACCTATTAATTTCAAATGAACAGCATTATTTTCATATAAGCTTGTATGTATATTTCTGTCTTCCCCATCTGTAGCATAGTTTCTCTTCTATTTTAATTTTACTATTAGTTATTGATTGAATCTCATCCACAGTTTGTAAGAAAAGAATGGTTCAGCAGGCAGGTTGTAAACCAGATCTGGATTCAGGATGGTATCAAAAATACCATAATCTTTTCTTTTGTAGCCTCAGTACATTCCCAGATCCCTTGTCCTTCTTGCCTAACTTTATCTAAGTCACTGAGTGAGGCAGACTGGTGACCCTCTGCTCCCCCCATCAGTCAGTGGTCATAGATAATAATTTACAGAGGTTGAACCCACTCAATACGTGGAAATTTTTTGTTTCTTTTCATCATCTTCCTTGTTCTTCTAAATACTCATTTGATAGGAGGGTTCAGGTTTATCTGAATGAGGGCAGAAAAAAACAAAGAACAGTCTTTAAAAGAGTGAGACAACTTACAAAGCGTGATGTACCGTGCAGTTTTCTCTTACGTTTCAACTGTTGCATGCCTAATAAAGTGGAATTTTTAATTGAAACAATTTTTTTCTGGAGTTCCGGTGTTCCTAATGGCCTTTTCCCATTTATTTATTGTTGTTAGAGAAAGTAGTTGAGCAGCCTTTCAAACTTGGCATTAATATGGATTATGTTTTCCATCCTGTGTGAACAAACCTTTCAGAAATACAGCATCTCAAAGACCTTCCCCCTCCTTTGAATTTTATTAAAATTAACTGGTAGGCTGAAAGGTATTTGAAAAGGCTTGATCGATAGTTGGACAAGCAACATGGTTGCTTAGGCTTCATTTCGTTAGTCAGGTATACGACAGCGTAGAGTTCATTCCTGCAGTGCTCAGTAGAATCTACTCTAAATTTGGAAAATATCTGTTTTCAATTTTTATTTAAAATTCTGAGCAGTATGAAGTTTCTTGGTCATCCTTGCTCCTTGGACACAAACACAGCAGGAAATGGAAGCTGGTGGAGCCATTTTTACAAAGGACAAGAATAAACCAGTTCCACTGATTCACCCCACCACTCTGTGGAACTTAATGAAAGACTTAGGTCCGTGGTCATTGCTTTTGAGACTTTATGGAAAGGAAAGAGAGCTTCCATTTATCTTTGCTGTTTTGTCAAAAACCCCAGAGCAGGAAAGAGCAGGAAGAGGTTATCATACTAATGCAGTCAGTATGTTGAAAGCTTACAACTTTCTATGCTCTGCATCTCCCAAACCCAGGCCCTTGCACAGGGTTCCCAAGGGGAGTGCTGATGGAGTCCTCTGAGGTGCAAGAGGAAGAGTGAAAATTTTGTCAATGCCCGCTTTAGTTTAATAATGCACGTTGGCATCAGCTGATGTTGAACAAATACAAAAAAATATGATACTTCTATCACTACTGAGCTCAATTTGGCTGTCATACTGTATTAATCTAGATAAAAGGAAGTACTCTGAGAACATTCATCATTATAAGAATGATTGCATTAATATAATACATTTCAGCTCAAAGCACTTTACAAGCCACAGATCTTTACAAGCATAGAAATATAGGCCTCACTAGGATAAAGAAAAATTAATGGTCATATTACGATGCAGTGCACAGCAGTGGGAAGAATACACAATGCACAGAGATTTCTTTCCTACAATCCAAAAAAGTCATATAGATAGGAGCTGTGCTTGATCGTCTTTTTGCCATTTAATGTCCTGCTTTCAATTTGCTCCCATGTAAAAAAATCAAATTCCAAAAATGCCTCTTCCAGGTTTGCCCTCATTTATGACAAAATTTATCCCCTCGTTGACTTCTGGTTTAACTTAGCTTTAACAGTGTTTTTCTTCAGCAATCTAGAATTTACTATTCTTGTTTTTAAGTTACATGAGATTCTCAGTTGCCAAACTGGTGGTATGAGTTTACATAAAGGGAAATCTGGTCCTATGTACTTAAGGTATATAAAATCCGTGTAATAATTTTTGACACTTTGATCTCTCAGATTCAAAACCCCATGAAAAGTCTGCCTGCAGTTCTGACACTTTCCTACTGTAACGCTGAAAAACCATGAGAGTGTCCTGAACTTGAGGAGTTTTCTCTGTTCATACTTTGCTAGTCATGCTTGATGTACTTAAGAAATGAAGTGGTAAACTCCTGCCTTGATTTTGGGGGATGTGTATAGAGAAATACAAATTTACTCTTAAATTTTGCTGGGAAACACTCTTTATAACATGTAGAACCTGGTGCAGAATATATTGCAAACAGCCATAGGAGACATCATTTTTTTTTTTTTTTTATGCTTACCTTACATTACTGGATTTAACCTGGCCTGATGTACCATCTTGTTACACACATGATATGACATATAAAAATAAAACCAGTTCCATTTTGCATGTTGAACAACTGATCATAGGAAAATGAAATTTGAAAGCCAAGTAGCGTGGCCTGTTTGTGAAAAAGGTAAAAATTATTTGTGATTAAACCCCTTTAAATTCTGTTTGCTTTCATCTTTTATTTTATGAAACTCAAAAATGAAAACAATTTGCAGTGCTAAAAAGGATTTTAAATGCTGCTTCAATATGTACATTATTTTCAAATTAGACAATAGGTATTTGGATTTGTAATCTAAAAGACCTTCATTGACTTGAAGGAATTTTGAATTGAATACCTTATGAAATTGTTGCCATTAGAAATTTTATACATCATTTAAATGTATGTGAAGAAATACAGCATCATCAGAATGTAGCAATGGAATCTGGCCAACTAGATTGTGTCTGTTTCATCTTGTATTCTGTGTCTCAACCTTTTAAGCTCAGTGATCTCTATTCAAAGTAAATAATTTTCACCCTCCTCTTGTTTTAGTATTAAAGTAAGAACAAAAAAGGCAGAAATACTAACAGCTATAAACCTGTGTAATTTATTAATGTGTCTGTGTTTTGAAAATCTAATGCGTAATACTCAACCTAGAAGGGTAGAAGCTTTTTTGGAATAGGCTTTTGTATTCTTCATATTGGATCTAAATATCTAGCACCTTGCAGTCTTTCTTAATTACCTTTGCGAACCCATAGGGACTCCGGAAAACTTCCAAAGTTCATGAATTGCAACTGCCTAATATTTGTATAAATAATGTACCACATAGATAGAAAGAATTAAATGTTCAGATGATCTGAGTTACATCTTTGCAACAGAGTCTGCATAAAAGAATGCAGAAACTGCCAGAGACCTAGGCTGATATCCAAAAAGAAGTCAATAAATTGTTCCCAGGAGCTGCTTCTTAATAAGGATAACTTGGTGGAAAGCAGAACTTTCTGTTTTATGAGCACATTGTGAAAAAATCATCCGTTTTTATCAAAACTCAAAACCCTGTAACCCAAGAATTTACCCAATGACTGGGAAAAATTGTGAAATGCTAAATTTTACGCAAATCCAGCCTAAGACTTGTTAAAATTTACTGGATTCTGAAAGCAGAACAGGGACTTCAGCTTTGGTTTGGTCCTCCCAGATTGATCACCACCTTGTATGACTGAGTACTATAATGTACAGGCAATAAACCAATGAAATATAATGTCGTATAAAAGATGAATAATTAATTGGGATAAAGGAATGTCAGCTGATACCACCAGAAAACACACTGTTGAGAATTTAAATGAAATAATGAAGTCTTAGTACAATGTAGCCTTAACTGGCTTTGTGTGATTAAGTATCAGTGAAAAGATAAGAAAAGTGAGAAAGAGCGGAAAGGATGATGGAGCAAGGGAGAGGAAGGAGAGGTTCTTGTCAATAGGTTTTCTTCAGATTGATCCTGTGAGACTAGATTGCTCTTGCCTCTGCAGATGGGAACATTGTTCGAGATCCAGAGGCGTTTCACCACATGTCATGCACCACACCTGTTCATGCCCCATGGTCAGCACTGAGCTTCAGTTTATTTCCATACTCATGCCATTTAAAATGTAGGAGCTGGGACTCCAAGACTGCAAAAGGATTTGCACATATAACTCTTTGCAAATTTTTGATAGGGTTGTTGAGAAGTTTTAGACAAGAAAAAAATTATCTTCAAGTCCATGTCTCCATCTTCTGTCACTTTTCTGTGACCTTGATGTGGTCTCTCTCAAGCAGCGTGGGAAAGGAGCAGACAGAGACAACTGCCTTTTCTCTGTGCAGTGACAGTGTATGGAGAATCCTTTAAATACAGATGGAAATTGTTCCTTTTCCCTTCTAAGCATGCTTACATCAGCTGTACGGATTGCAAAATGTGCAGATCATTGATAAGCATGCTGGTAAATTTCCAGCACCAGATTTGAACTTTTATTCAACAATGGGTAATCAGAACAGATAAATATTTCCTTACCTCACCAAAGCACAGATAGCTAGCATTACACAGAATAAGGACAAAGAGAAGGAACTTTGCCATTTTATGTTGCTGCTCAAATTACTAAGAGGCAAAAACTCTTTAAAAGAAAGATATTTTTTCTAGTTTAGGGTCAATAAATATGACCAAAAGAGCCACTTTCCAAGTGATAAATCTCTAGAGCTTAGCATAAAACCTCAAAAAAGGCAATTTATACTGTTGGCTTCAACCATAATTTTCTTCCTTTATGTGCAAATCGGTCTAAGAAGTTTAATACATAATTCATGTATGTAAGTAAATTTATTTATTTTGATGGCACAGAACAATATTGTCTGAATAGAAAAGCAGGGCTACTCTGTTGGATTGTAAGATAGGATTCATTATCTTCAAATGTATTCTGTATGTTGTCAGTGGATGATTTAATATAATGCAGCTCCACTGCCAGTGTTCTTTACGCTGCACAAGCTTTAAAAGGCATTATCTGGCTAAAAGACAGAGATGGCCTTATTTAGATCACTACTTATTATCTAACCTCTGAAATGAAGGGGGAAAAAAAGCCCAGAGACTTTAAAGGTTTTTTATGTTAAAGGAATATCTTTAAAACCTTTAATTTAAAGCTGAGAAATCTTCCATTGGTCATGGGATGGTATAAAGGGAAAAACTTTGTAATTTAAATTCCTGCCAGCTGTTATTATTTTGCCAGCAACATTTTCAGCCTACTTCATAGAAATTCCTGTCTTCCTTAGTTCACAGTAGACTAATATGTTGTCAGAAATACCAGCAAGTCCACAGCAGATATCTAGATAGAAAAAGGTGATGTTACATTTCCTAAACAAAAACCACTGTTTAAAAAAAGCAGTCCAAGTAACTGTTCAGTGGATGTCGCAGTATCACCAAAGGATCAGTGATTCAGTCTTTATCCATTTCTAGGGCTGCAACCCCAGTACTCATCCTGCAGACTGTGAGATCTCAGACCTCCCAGCACAGACCGGGCAACGTGGAGAGGGTCTGAATGGACATTGTACAAAACACCTTGAGTTTGTTAGACAGGAAATCCTGTTCTCAAAGTGTTCCCAACTTCTCATTAGCAAAACGATCTGATGATAGTCTATCCAGATTAGGTAGAACTCAGCTGCTTAAGTTGTTTCATAAAAATATATAGTGATGGCTCAAGTCAGTTGACATGGATCAGGCTAGCAAGTGAGGAGAAGGAGGGCTGCAGGGGCATTTCATTGACTGAAGCCTAGAAGAGCTACAAGAAAGCAAATGGCCAGGCCATCTTTTAAGGCTTGGTATGATTGCATAAATGTTAATTCTCCCCTGAAACTGTTGCTAACCTCTCAGATTTGTTTTCTTGTCCTGTATGAAACATCTCGTATGAGGTACATTCATTGCTACGTCACAGATGATAAGAACAAGGGCTGCTCATTTATAGGGTTATGATTTTTGTTATGGTCTCATAGTTCTGAGGTATTTCATGCAGAATTTGGTTAACAACATGGTGTTATCTGAGTTTCTTTATTGAAGGAGTTGCTTGCTCACAAAAGATGCAGTATCCTGAAACAGGTCTATTTCTCGGTCAGTGCCAATTCATTCAGAAGCCCATGTCTGAGCTGAAAATACAGGAGTCAACATTATTTAAGGCTGTTTTGATCTCCATGACATTGTTTGCTGTAACTTCTTATCCCAGTAGTATTGTCATTGAGAGTATGGGAATGACCTGCTGGAGAATTTCCAAATAGACTTGTACTTGTGATTCATTATGCATTAAAGGAGACGATCTATACAGCATTTTTAGGGTAGTCTAGTATGGTGTGCGGCTTTACTCCTCATCCCCTGTTCTCTTTTCTGCTGACCAGAATCTGAGTTCTCTGGGATAGAAGGGCAACTTGTCTAAAACAAAAGGCAAGAATATGACTTAAAAAAATGAAAGGCCTTTCTTTCGAATGGGAAGTTAATGTTACGTAGAATGAGCTTAAGTGGCAGAACACAAGCCAATTACCATGTCCCCAGCATGCAGATGCTCACTTAGCCACTCACTCCACCTCAGCACCAAGGCAATAGCCAGAGGTGGTCCTGGGATGGCATTTCTCATTGCCCTTGGATGAAGGGCAGGGCCCTGAAAGGTCATGTTGGCTTCCCCAAGGGAAGAAACCCAGGTGACTCTGAAGTAGCAAGGACAGAGAACATGCCTTTTGGACAAATTTCCTGATAAAATAAGCTGAATTATTTATGAAAATGGTTATTAGTGTGTTGTGAAAAGAAAGAGTAGTGAAAAAATATTAATAAACAAATTTAAAAAGGCATCTGAAATGATCAAGTGAAAGAGATAAAATACATTTTCTACAATTATTGATGTGATTCTGATGCCTCTGTTTTGTACTTGGAATAATTCCCGTAATAGGCATTTTAGAAAATAGCTAAAGGAGGACATTCCTTCTCTCATACTAAGCATCTCTCAGACAAACAAATATAATGAGTGATGGGAGTCAGCACTTTATTCACTGTCCAAAATTTAAGAAAGCAAGATACTCAGTTTGGTTTTGATTAATCATATACACCATTTTAGAGTGGTAAATGCACCATTTTCATAGAAATATTTAAGGCTTGTGCTGTATAAATAGTGAATGATGCTGCTGAATGCTGAATTTTGAATAATATAGATGTCCTTTTCTGAAGTGTAGGGCATCTGCAACTTTTAGCAAAGGCCCTGATTTCTCACTTGCAAAGGCTGTAAGTTCAGTAAGTTACTTATGCATGTGCAGAGTTTTATGTGTGTGGATACTCATTGATTTTAGCTTAAACTTTTAAGCTTTAAAGCTTTAATTTGTTTAATTACTTAACTGAATTAAGGCCAGAGTTGTTAAAAAATGGCTTGAATTTAGTTCTCAGTGATGATATAACGTTCAATTAGAATTTGTAAATCACTTATTATGGCATCGGTCAGTACCCTTTCTTAATTTGTACTTTATTTACTGACAAGCACAGGATAAAAGCCTCTGTACCAGAAATGGAACATGATCTGCTTTGCAGTGATTCCTCTACATACTCACCAAGAAGGAAATGAAGATTTGGGGCATTTTTCTGTGGCAACATTCTCCACCATCACTAGGACGCAGGGCTATCCTACAACCACAATATTGAGGGAGGGAGATATAGTCTGTAAAATGAGGGAGAAAGCATTCACAGATTGATAGGGGAGGAGAACACAGTTGTAGAAGTGGGACGTGACATGATTTTCTTGGGGTTATTGTGGCAAAAAGCTCCCTTGACATTGTTTTACCTGTAATTGTAAATAAACCATGTGTGGGAGGGAAGTAACTCTATGGTCAAGTCTATAACTAGTCAGAGCTTATTTAAGTTGGGGGAATTACAAGAGAGCTTTGGCACTTAGAGTTTTAGTTATTCAGAAATGTCTCCTCTGGTGGAAAGCAAAAAAAAAACAACTTGAAAGATATTGTGCCCTTTGAGGTTCGCTATAATCCTGTCAGTATTTAAAATGGATTTCAGTATTGGTAATGTGACTGCAGTTGGTTCCACACCAGATTCCTGGTTCAGTGAACAAAACTTAAGAGTCTGTGTCACTTTGAAGATAAAATAGTCCCTCTCAGGACATACTGTCAAAAGTCTGATGAGATGAAGTGCTGAAGCTTTGACTGGTTCTTCAGTTGTGCTTTGACTTCAGAGTCCTTTTGGTTATTCTTTATTAATCTAAAGGAATCACACCTTCTGGCTATTTCACACTGTTTGAATTGCTAAGCAAGCCTGGCTGCTAGATTTCTAATTCCAAAGGAGTCCTCTAGATCACACAAATGACCTCAGGCAGTATTGCTAATACCTGAAAACATTCTCCAGATTTAGTTATTAGAGGTGTAGTCAGTATTACACAGGCTTATTATGGGAATTTCCTTGGATGCAGACAAATCATAATAGCAATGCTTGACTTTCTGGGGCTTGATCCTCAGTTCCAAGCTTGATCCTCAGTTCTGGGCTTAATCGTCAGTTCTCTATGCTCTTGATCCTGTACTAGCAAGGTACTGAAATTAATGACTGTTTCAAATTAGCTATAGTCTCTAGGTTTCTTGGTGTTGAAGTATCATTGCATAGTCTCCACATGGAGACTGTGAAGGCTCCACCTTCCCACATGGAAACTCTAAAACCCTACCTACAGGTATGCTGTGTTGAAAAATCGTTCTTAGAGAGAATACGAGAGCAGGTGACTTTTTGTTAGTTTCTTACTCTATGCCTAGCACAAAGAGGCCTTGATCTCAGTTGCTATCCCAAAATACCAACGAAATAATAACAATAGTAATTGCTACTGATTTATAGGGTCTGGAGAATCATCATGGGATTATTAGGGGAGTTTTGTATTTACTTTATATCACTGTGTCCATTAAAAGCTGCCAGAGCCTAAAAGCTGCCAGAGCCAAGCATGAAGACTTAGTCCTATTCCTACTGAGTAACTGGTAGGGCTTTTTCATTTGTATTATTTCACTGATGTACTTAACTGAATGTTAAAGTTACTTAATGCTTTAGGAGGTAATGTATTTTGTCCAGATCTATTCATCCCAGAAGGCAGAGGTTTCAATTTCCTTTTTCTTTACGCTACTCACAGTGCAGAGACTGACAGTGCATATTCTCCTGAGATTAACTGTTGACTCAGGCTGGAGACATTTGGCTCAGATTCCTTTATTTTAAAGTCCTTTTCTGTTTTTTTTTGTTTTAACATCTAAATTATACCGAGT